>NC_080845.1:3382554-3719206 GCF_030435755.1 Ochotona princeps
CCCTTCTGCCCTGACCACTGTTCTCACCAACCTCCCTAGTGACAGCTCAGGCCTGGGCCTCGCCCCTGGCATCTCTGCTGTCCTCTCAGAGAGGGACAGACAAGAGATCATCCATTTTATGGCCCACTCTCCAACTGCCAGGTCTGGGCCAGGTTGAAGCCAGAAGCCCCAGAACGCTGCCTAGGTCCCCCACATGGGTGGCAGGGAGCACTTGAGCCATCTTCTGCTACCTGCCTGGGCACAATCAGCAGGGAGCAGGATCACAAGTGGAGCAGCTGGGACTCGAACAGGCTCTGATTTGGGATGCTGGGCATTGCAGGTGGTGGCTCAGCTCCCTGTGCCAAATATCTCCAACATCTGACCTTCCATTACTAGAGCTCGGTTCCAAGCCACATCAGCCTCCCCGAATGTCACAACAGCCCCTAACTGCTCTCCCAGTCCTACCCTTGGTCCCCAGCCTGCTGTCCACACGGAAGCCCGAAGGATCCTTGGAAAATCCAAGTTACAACCCCGAAGAACTGTAAGGTACAGTCTTGAGCACATGTTGGCACTCCCACGTCTGTAGCAGTTTCCCAAACGTCCATTCGTGAATGACGTTTGTATTCTAGAATCCTCTCAGAAGTGTTTTTAAACCCCGGTTATCTAGAGAATTGTCTGAGGCCTGGATTCACAGGTTTGGGGGCCAGGAGCCCTTCCCTACCTGAGGCTGCGCCCAGAGCTGTGCAGACGGGTGCGCTGGGACAGAGCAAGGGGCAGGCCATCCTTGAGCCAGCTCACATGGATGGGCGGGGAGCCCCGCACCAGACAGGCCATGGTCACCTGCTCCCCAGGCCTGCTCACCAGGCTGTCCCTGCTGTTGGCTGCTGGCTCGATGGTTGGAGGAACTAGGGATGCACAAAGAGAAAGGAGACAGTTGGGGTGGAGGATGCTGGAGGGACAGGTGGGTTCCCCCGCAGGGTGGTTTTACAGGTTGCTGTCAAGACCTCAACATGTGCCCCTACAGTCACCATGGTGGGGGCCCTCGGAGTCTCGCCTTCTCCCCCCAGAAGGTTGGGACAGTTGTGCCTCTGATTTGAGAACAAGGTGGGAAGCCCCTGAACTGTCAGACTGTGGCCTAGGACACAGTCTGGGCATCATGGGACCGGAGCTCAAGTCCTTGGAAAGCAGCCCCTGCCTTTGGCTCCTCACCCAGCACATTGACCGTGTGCAGCCTGGAGTCTTCCCCAGCAGGGTTGCGAGCCACGCAGGTGTAGGCACCTGCATCCCCAGCTCTGAGGCCCTTCAACACCAGTGAGCTGCCATCCAAGTAGAAGCTGGAGAGAGAGGAGGGCCGTGGGCAGGTGTGGGAGCGTCAGGAGGCCCTGCTGCCTGGATGGGGGCAGGGGACACAGGTGGGGCCTTACCGGAGGTGAGGACCTACAGCTCCATCCAACGGGCCTCCATCCTTCAGCCAGGTCACTTCGGGTGGTGGCTGACCCTCAGCCTCACAGTCCAGCTGTACCTCCTGGTCCTCCAGGACGTTGTGCTCCTGTGCGCTGCCCGAGCTCCGGATCTGGGGGGCCACTATCACAGGGGCCGTAGTGAGGCCCCAGGGGCAAGGGGTGGGAGTGGGAGGCTGCTGCATGGGATGGGAGTTTGGGGTGCAGGGTGCCCACTTACCCAGTACGGCCACCACAAAGTCCTTGCGGGCCTCCGCCTGGGCATTCTCGGCCACGCACGTGTAGGTGCCCGCCTGAGCTGGCTGCAGGCGACTCAGCTGCAGGCGTCCACCTCGGGAGATGATGCCTTGGGCCGTGCTGCTCTCTGTGGAACCGAGGGACAGGCCAGGCCTTCACTTGCCTGGGCACCACCTCCAGGCACCACCATAGAGCCCTGGACACAAAGGCCAGGGGACTCCTGGGCTAGGTTCTCATCCCCCATATTCACTAACTCTTGTCCGTTCCCTCACCCCTGTACCTGTGTACAGGGAAACTGGGGCTGGGGCAAAGCTCCCGCCTGTCCATCATTGCCTTCCTCTGCCTAGCCTCTCACACTGCTTTGTTGTATCAAACTGCCCTAATTCCTTCTGCTTGGGGACACCTCTTCCCATGGGACTCCCTCCCAGCGCAGCTCCTGCCAGTCCCTCCACTCACCCCACCACCTCTACCCCATCTCAAGGCTTCGACCGAGGAGACCCAGATGCACATGGCGCCCCATGCTTCCCAACCTGGAACTCTGCCCCTTTTCCTCCAGGGATGGTGGGGGGGTGAGAGTGAAGCCTGCCTAGGGGTGACCAGAAGCACACAGAGCAGCCCTGGGCCAACGCCAAGTCCAGGCTCAGCCAACTGGGCTCTGCCATGCCCTCAGAAGACACAGCCCATCTGTCTCTCAGGAGCAGCCCGCGGTCGCAGATTGGAGGCAGACCCTGTGCCCCCACGGGAACGACCCCCGCTGTACATGTGCCACAGGCCCGTGAGTGACACCACAAGACGCCAGAGTCGGGTGGAGACTATGCTGCTGACCTGTGATTGTTAGCTATGAATTTCCACAGGCAGCAACTCTGTCTGCCTTCAGGGTCAGTTCACAGCATGACGGAGGACAGGTGTGCTCACCCACGGGCATTCTGTCCTTCAGCCACGTAACAATGGGCGCGGGAACCCCGGACACGTCACAGGCCAGGACCAGCGGGCTCCCAGCCACCTGGCTCACCGTTTCCATCTCAGGGTTCTCAAATGCTGGGGGCACTGCAGGAGAGAAGGCAGACTCCCAGAATCCTCAGATTTCCCCTAATTCCAGGGAGACTCTCCTGTGGGGCTGCTTGGCTGTGTTTACAAAGCAGAGCCCAGGATGGGTCACACTAACCCCTGGACGGTGAACACAGAGTCCCACGCAGGGATGGTTCTTACCTGTATCAGGGCAGGCATCACTAATTAATCCCAATACTCCTGTTCTGCCAGGAGGAACTCAACCATTGCCAGAGGCATGTAGCTGGCTGAGCTCAAGCAGTGATATTTTTGCCCCTGGCAGAGCCCTAACTGGTACCTGCCACTCCTGACCTGGTAAGCTCCAGGCCGTATGCCCCTGCCTCCTGGCACCCCTGCCTCTTTGTAGCCACTCCCTTCTGCTCCTGAGCAGTGGATGGTCACCTGGCCAAGCTGGCCCCTGCTCACCCGCCAGCTTACCCTGGACAGTGAGGCTGAAGGTCCTCATGGCCTCCCCAGCGGCGTTGCTGACCCTGCAGCTGTACACCCCTTTGTCTGACACCTGCAGCAGGGAGAGCATGGAGCTGGGACGGGGCACCTAGGGCTCCCCCAAAGGCCCCTGGGCCCAAGAAGAATCCAGAGCAGTGACTCCCCAAATATACCATGCTGGTGCTGACTGTGTGCCCATACCACCCTCACTGTCCACACCCTCACTGCCCACACCACCCATGCCACCTACACAGCCCACACCACCCTCACTGCCCACACCACCCATGCCACCTCACAGCCCACACCACCCTCACTGCCCACACCACCCATGCCACCCACATAGCCCACACCACACATGCCACCTACACAGCCCATACCACCCACACAGCCCAAACCACCCATGCCACCTACACAGCCCACACCACCCATGCCACCCACACCACCCCACCACTCATGCCATCCATGCCCCCAGGCCCCTCACCTGGGAGTCCAGGATCTCCAGCCTCTGGCCGCCCTGCAGAGCCTGGGCCCGCTGTGTCATGACCAGAGGCTGCCCATCCCTGTACCAGGTCACCACTGGCTCGGGGACAGAGTCTGTCTCACAGCTCAGGATGGCCTTATCCCCGACCTGCACTGGGACCATCTCCTGGGGACCACTGGAAGGCTGCCTAAAGGTGGGGGGCACTGAGGGCAAGACACAAGACACAGCCATGTGAGGCATGGTGACCTCATCATGACCCCCCTCCAGCCCAGCTATCGGTGGCCCCAGAATCACACATCAGCTCTGATCCCAGGAGCAGGGATAGGAGAGCTGGAGGAGAGGACCAAGGCTAGCACCCAGCCTCTGCTGGGTGCCAGGGTCAGCCTCCTGCCCTCTCTGGACCTCAGCCCCTGGCCTGGGTCTTCCCTTAGGGGGTGGTGGCCCCTGCTGGGTTAGGAGCCCTCAGCCCTGGGTGCCCCACCCAACCTACGGAGAGGCGCTCTCAGCCCCACCAAGAGGCCTGAGGCCTGGGGATACAGTACAAGCACTGGCGCACAGCAGCTGAGCACACCAGTGGCAAGGCTCGAAGGAACCTTCCAGCAAGTTCCAACCCAGGACACCTTGACCAGTTTTTCCCCAACAGGCTTCCCAGGACCATTGGCTATGATGCCCCTGCTCATGTAGGCTTAAGAAAAGTCCTTCCCAGGCCAGGCCCTTGGGATTCCTTCCCCTGCCCGCTTCCTCTACCTGCTGGCCCGCAGAGCTATGCACAGGATGTCCCACCCTCCCCTGGTGCTGGGTTGCCCAACTGGGAGGGCAGGGGACAGAGCAGGCAGTAACCAAGGAGCCATACCCAGCACGCTAAGCTGCACCCGCCTCTGGTCCCTGCCGGCAGCGTTGAGGGCTTCACACACATAGGTCCCGGAATCCGACAGCTGTGCCCGTGCCAGCTGAAGGTTGTGGGTGCCTGCAGGGAACCCAGCTTGCATCAGCAGTTCGGCCTCGGCCCCTCAGGTCACTCCCCTGCCTCCCAGCCCTGGCCCAGGCTTAAAAGGGGTGGGGAGGGGACAACCATCTCCCCGTGTGGCCTCAGCTTACTCACCAGGCAGGAGGAAGAGCTCCTCATTAGGGATGAGGGGCTGGCCATCCCTGTACCATGTGACTTCAGGGCTGGGCTGAGCATGGGCCTCGCAGCGCAGGGAGACGCTGCTGTTAAGGATGGCAGTGATCTGTTCCGAGCTCCAGCCCATGATCCGTGGCGGGACTGTCCATGGCAGCCAGGACAGAGAAAGACATGAGAGAGTGCGCACACAGCAAAGAACCGAGAGCAGCTCCCATTCCTGGTGCTCCACCTCCTGGTGCTCCACCTCCCAGGGCTCCACCTCCCGGTGCTCCACCTCCCAGGGCTCCACCTCCCAGGGCTCCCACTGCTGGTGCTTCACCTCCAGGGACCTGTAGGTAACCCCACCCAGAGACCAGAGAGGGAGACGGAGACAACACAGCACAAACAGGGATTCAGGTTTGGTCCCCAACCTTGGGCGTGCCACATTAACCTTTGTTCCTCAAGGTCAGAGCTCTCCCCACATGGTGTGGCAGAGAGATTAAGATTTCAGACTTAAGGCTGGTGTGGTGCATAGGGTTAAGCCTCCGCCAGCCTCCTATATGGGTGCTGGTTCAAGTCCCGTCTGGTCCACTTCTGATCCAGCTCCCTGCTAATGTCCCTGGGGGAAAGCAGCAGCAGATGGCCCAAATACTTGGGCCCTGCACCCATGTGGGAGACTCAGATGGAGTTCCAGACTCCTGGCTTCAACCTGGCCCAAACCTGATAATCACAGCCATGGTGAACCAACAAATGAAGATCTCTCTAATTCTGACTTCTTCTTTACAGATCAATTTATTAATTTGAAAGATAGAGTTACAGAGAGATGAAGACGAGCGGGGAGAGGGTTGGGAGAGGAACACAGAGCGAGAATGAGAGTCTCGTTCATCTGCTGGTTCACTCCCCAGATCGCTGCAATGGCCAGAGCTGGGCTTGTCTGAAGCCAGGAGCCAGTAGGAGCTTCTCGTCTTTCATGTTGGTGCAGGGGTCCAAGGATTTGGGCCAACCTATGCTGCTTCCTTAAGGCCACTGACCACATGGATGCTGATCCCACGGGCAGCACCTTTCCCAGGGTGAGCCCTGAGTGCTTGCCAGGCTAGGAAGTCAGGCCCAGCTCCAGGCTCTGCTTGAAGGAGTTGGTCCAGTGAAAGCCCATGGTCTGTGCCAGGCACACAGCTAGCGCACAATAATGGTGCTGTGAAGCCTGGCTGCCTCCAAAGTTGAAAAGAAAACCACCCAAGGCCAGTCCTGTGATTACCAGGACACCCCTAAATGCTCTCTGTTGGGAGTGTGGCTGGTACCAAGCTGGGATCCTGAATGTGTGGGGCCTACAGCCCAGGGTCCCAGAAGCACAGAGAAGTGTAGAGGCTGCCGCAAGGTGCCGCTCACCTTGGACCCTGAGAGTAAACAGCTTCTCTGCAGAGCCGGCTTGGTTCTCAGCCACACACATGTAGCTGGCAGCGTCAGCTGCCTCGGCTGTGGAAACCTGCAGGTGCAGGGCGCTGGTGCTGGCAGAGGCCCTGCTGCCTCTGGGCGCCCACCATCCACACATAAAGGTCCCCCTCCCACCCCGTGCCAGCCATGCAGGACTGGGTGGCTCATGGTGACTGTAGAGGGCTGTATGTGATATTGTGAGAAGGGGGCATAATGACAGAATCCCCCAACTCCCAGGGTCCCACACAGCTCTGGTGTAGGCAGTAGCTGCCTGAGGATGCCACCAAGTGTGCTGCCATGGGCAGGTGTGTGCAAGCAGGGCAGGTGCTGCTCTGGGTGTCAGGGATACTCCTGGGTAGGCCATCATGCCCAGCTGGGCCCCAGGGGTAACCTGAACGTTTAGGTACCATGTGACTCCTTCTACAGGATGACTTGCCAGGCTCCATCAACTCTCAGGAACTCTGAGCCAGGATCAGGCTGACAGCCCTGCTTGGCACAGGCCATGCCTGCTCCCTGGGTGCTGGGCAAGCTGGTTGGGTAGCAACAGCTTCTGCCTTTGGCTCACACTGACCTGCAAGACCTGCCCATCTTCCAGGACCTGCAGCCGCAGGTTGGGCAAGAAGGGCAGCCCATTTTGCAGCCATGAGATGGTGGGCGTGGGGTTGCCCAGGGCCGGGCACCGCAGGCTGATGGTACTACTGGCATTGATGGTCACCTCCTCCACCAGCTCCTCTGTGTCCCCCAGGATCACAGGTGGTGCTGGGTAAGGAGAGGGGGGTGAGGAGAGGTGGTACAGGTTGGGCATGAAGGCAGGAGAGGCACCTGGTACCAGAGGCTGGCTGGGTACCCCTATGCCCCATCTGCTCTCAGGCCCTGACCCAGCTAGGGAAGCTGAGGCACAGAGAAGGCTGTGGCCTGCTTAAGGAAACGCAGTGAGGGAGTGGCTCACCTGGAACTGGACCCTGGCTTCAGTGCCCGTGCCCCATGCCTCTCATCAACCTCCAAGAACAGCCAGAACCTGACCCACGTGACCTTGTTCCCCTGTGGAGGGAGGCCCTGAGCCCAGCCCCATTACTCACTCAGCACCAGCAACTCGTAGTGCAGCCAAGCCTCGCCCACCTCGTTGGTGGCCTGGCATGAGTATCTCCCAGCGTCCTCTGCCCGTACCAGGGGGATCTGTAGCACCCGGCCTCCTGCGGGGACATGGGGTAGAGGCCTGAGCCCCCTCCCCCAGGGGCATGCAAAGTGCCCTTCCTTTGCTTGGGACCTGAGACGCATCACTGCCCCAGCCTTGTCTGTGAGATGCAGACGCCTGAGCTTGGGCACAGTCTTATCCCGTGACATCTCTGGGAGTTGTGTGCTGTGGCAACACCCATTTCTCAGATGGAAAAACTGAGGCTTCCAACAACAGTGCCCATCCAATAAGAGCACAGTGGGTGCAGGCTCAGGTCTGCTGTGTACTGAACTGGGCTTCCCAGGGAGGGCAGAGGCTCCTGGGAAGCAGAGGCAGCCCCAGGTCTGTGCTGGCTGGCAGGCAGGGGCAGGGGGCAAAGTGAGGGTGACAGGAGCTGTCAGCAGCATCCTCTGAGACCAAGAGCTGGCTGGTCCAGAATCCAGCATCTGGCAAGGCAGAGGGCGGCTCACACAAGGGTCAGAACCAGGGGCTTGCTAGCCTGGGTCAGTTCATATTTAAGGTTCATCTAAGGTTGGGGTCAGAGTTCAGGTCAGCTGGTGACCACTGCCACTGTGTACTCAGGAGTAGGAGTCAGTGGCCACAGTCAGAGGTCAGGGGTCATTGGTCAGGGGTCAGAGGTCAGGGGCCAGTTGCCATGGTCAGAGGTCAGGGGTCAGTGGCCACGGTCAGAGGTCAGGGGCCAGTGGCCACGGTCAAAGGCCATGGTCAGAGGTCAGTAGTAGGGTCAGAGGTGAAAGGTTAGGACTAGAGAAGTGGCCAGTGACTATGGTCAGGCTGCAGTGGATATTGGGATTCTCTTGCGGTCAGAGTCCGAGTTAGGGGTCACCATGTGACAGGTCATCGTGTACCTAGGTCTGGAGTCAGTGCCTGGGGTGGAGGTCAGAGGCCAGGGGAAGGAAAGGCCCAGGGGTAGCCCACAGGCACAGATACCTGCCTCTTCTGGATCCCAGAGGAGCCTCCTTTTGGTAAGCACCAAGTTACTGTCCCTGGTGGGACCCTGCTCATGGGAGGCCCAAGCAACCGGGTGTACCTGCCACAACCAGCACTGTGACGGCCGGACCCTGGAAGCCATGGGGTAGATCCCACACCATGATCGCCCCTCAGCAGCCTCCCAGGGTGCCTGGCTGCGGCCCGCCCGGCCCATTGGGGCTACCCCGAGCCCCGCCCCTGCAGTCTTCTCATTCAGATGCATTCTCCCACAGCTGGAGTGCGGCGTTCTGAGCCCGGGGGCACCTTTCACAGTGCAGTGAGTGAGCAGCAGCTGGGTACCCCTGCCCATGGGTCAGCCCAGCGATGGGGGGTCGGGGGAACTCTAATCTGGCAGCTGTGCCCACTTCTGCCCTCACATGGGCCAAGGAAGCCTAGCCCCGGTTTAGAAATCACCGCCAGGCCCAGCATGGCTGTGTCCCCGTGCCACCCAGCCGAGGCCACACAGCCAGCAGCACACCTGGCTCACTGCCTCCCACACTGCGCCCACCTTGCAACAGGGACACCCCATCCGTGGCTGAGACACGCTGACCCTCCTTGAACCAGGTGAGCTCTGGGGGTGGGATCGCGTTGGTGTCACAGTACAAGTAGGCCGGGTTGTTCTCCACCACCTCCCGGTATTCGGTCACCCCGCTGCGGGCCTCCACCTCCTCCAGCTCTTGGGACAGGAACTCGAAGGCTGTGCTGGGGTCGCCCATGCTCTGGAACATGGGGGGCACTGGGGATGGGGGAGAGGAGGCTTTTAGGAAGCACCTCAGAGGGGTGCGAATGCTCTGCTCCAAGTGGGGTCCTGGCAGCGGGGATGGGGTGGGTGGGTGCAGTGTGCTCAAAAAGTCTCAGGGTAATGTTTAGCTACAATGGGAAGCAGCCCTGTAAGGGTGCAACTGGGGGGCCCACAGCGACGCACTGACCTCCCTAGGGTCACACAGCCCCCTCATTACAGGGCTAGGGGGCCCCAGCCAGGAAGAAGAGGACAGCACCTAGCAGGTGCTCCCACCTGAAGCACGGAGCACAAATCCAGTTCCGAGCATCGCATTATCTCGCCCCTGCGTGACGCGGCTTGGCACTGCCTCCCCACCCCCAACCCCTCCCTCTTCTCTTTCCACCCAATTTCTCCCTCCCTGCAAGTTTGCAAAGGGAAGCATGGAATGTTTCCTTCCTAACAAAGCCAGACACCCCTGGCAGGGGACTAAGTACATGGTGTTTTGGCATTACCAGGCCAAATCTAGTCCCCCACCACTTAATGCTGTGGTTTGTGTCAGAGCAAGAGCCCCCATTTCCTCCAGCACGGCTTTAAGGACGCACCCCTCTGGTCTGTTGTGGTTGAGGGGAAATACCAGCATAAGCCTGGTGAAGCGCGCCCCCTGTTGAACATGTAGGTCAGCACACGTCCTCCCTCTTCCCCCCTCCCCCGACCTGACCGCTCCCTGTCCACTGCCAGCGCCCAGGCGCACCCTGGATGAGCACATTAAAGTCCTGGTCGTCCTCGCCGGCCACGTTGGTGGCCACACACAGGTACCGTCCGGAGTCGGACACCTGGGTGGGCTGGATCTGCAGCAGCCGCCCTTCCGCCAAGAGGTGGAGTCGCTGGTTGGGGGTCACAGGCTGGGGGCAGGACACAGCGGGAACAGAGATAAGACCTATATTTCAGGGCATTTCTGAAGGCGGCAGCCTGACGTGATGGGAACACCTGGTGACTTCGGAAACCTAATCCACAGGACTTAAAGTAAAAGGGCTGAAATAGCAGAGTCACGGAGTTTGGTTTCTTATTTTAAAAAAGGAATGGCATAGCCTGGACCAGCCCTTCCTGCAAGGACTCTCTTCTGGAAGGTTCTAACAAGAACCAACACACTGCAGAGGCCAAAGCCTGAGGCCGCCCAGGGGCCCAAACGCACCTGTCCGTCCTTGTACCAGCTGACGGTGGGCGGGGGCACAGCCCAGCACTCGCATTCCAGGGTCAAGGTGCTGTTGACCTTGGTCTTCACTTGCTTCACACCCTCGTCCCCAGAGGGGTCGTCCTTGGAGATGGAAGGAGGGACTGAAAAATATCGGGGACGGGGGGATATGAGGAGTGGGCTTGGAGGTGGTTCCCTGGTCCTGGGGTCCCAGAAGCAGGGGCTGGCTGTGAGCTCCCGGCGCCTGGCTCAGTTAGGGGAAGCGGCTGACTGTGACGGTCATGGTCAGGGCAGAGGTGAGGCCAAGGGATTCCCAGGTGACTCGATGCCCTTCCTGGGGTCCCAGACCTCAGACAGGGGAACCTCTAGTGGCCCCATCACAGCAGAGATGACCAGAGGAAGCCAGGGCAGGGGTCTGGCTCTGCTGTGGCCCACACCTAGCTCATCGCCTCCACCACTTAGAGTCGTTGGTGCTCTGATGATGGGAACAGGCTGCGCCCACCGTCCCAGGGGCACCCCGAGGGTCCTGACTCACTGAGGACTTCTACATGGTAGTTCTTCATGGCCTCCCCCAGCTCGTTGGTGACTACGCAGGTGTACTGGCCGGCGTGCTCCCTCTGGGCATTCAGGATCTGCAGCCCCTGGGTCCCTGCTCGGGGCAGTGGCCAGGCTCAGTCCACAGTGCTGCCTACATGAACTCAGGCCCCTGGCCCCAGCCCAGTGACTGGCCACCTGCTGTGTCACTGCCCCTGCAGCTGAGCGCATCACCTGGGAGCAGCTGGATGTTCTTGGAGGCCTGAAAGGGGGCGCCGTCCTTCATCCAGGTGATGTTGGGGACAGGGAAGGCCAACGCCTCGCAGATGAGAGAAATGGGGTTGTTGACGGTCACGGTCACCTCCTCATCGGCGCTGTCCTCACTCACTCCCAGGATGGTGGGGACCACTGTGGTGGGCAGAGGGAAAGACCCTCAGAAACACAGAGCTCCAGTCCCAAGGAGCAAGAAAGCCCTGGTCCCTGGTGCTCAGCCTAGGTGGTACTGTGATTTGCACGGCACAGATGGGCAATAGGCTCAGGGGAGCCCACACCATGCACAGTCACACCGGGAACCACTCTGGGTGGCCCAGAACTCTCATCCTCCACCACGCAGCCATGATGGGAGGGGAAGCATGGTCAGTTATGCTCCCTGGTCTCTGACTTCTCTGCCCTGGCTACCACAGCCTTCCCAGGTCTGCTGCTTCCGTCAGCGCCCCTCCCTGGGTTGGGAAAGGGGTGGGGCTTTGGTCCCTACTGGCACCTCTGCTTTCAAAGTCTCTTAAGAGGGTGATGATCAGACTCCTGCTGAGGCCTCCCCTGTTAGCACAAACATCTTAATAAACAGAGTTTCCCAAACAGCCTGGGTTCTTCATTCTTCCAGGCTCACAAGAAAGCCCCCAGCACCCCGCCCACTGGAGACAGGTGTCGTTAGGTGTAAACCCACCACGCTGGACCCCAGCATGAGGCACAGGTCCTCTCAGAGACTCAGAGTGTTATGGGTGATGTGGGAACAAGCACACCTCCCATCTCCCAGGGTCATTGGACCAATCGAGCCCACTTGGCTGTCCCGGGACAAAAGTTCTGCTGATACAGGTGCAATGATGGGGATGGCTGCCCTCCCACGTGCAAGAGTGGCTTAGAGAGCAGCGTGCATCTGTAAGGAGCCTCTGGCTTGGTTCTCCTTCCCTCCAGGACCTACAGTGGCTGTGCAGGCCCCAGACGCACCCAGGACGTTCAGCTGGATGTGTCTGGTCTTCTCGCCGACGGCATTGGCTGCGATGCAGGAGTAGTGACCGGCACTGGACAGGTTGGCCTGGAGCACCTGCAGCAAGGCTCCATCTGGAGAGATGTGGTGGGCGTCTCCACTCACCAGGGGCTGGCCGTCTTTGAACCACGTCACTGTGGGCTGGGGCACGCCTGCAGCAGAGGACATAGGACACACCTCAGCAGGAGGTCCCTGGACAGGGAGGGATGTGGGCTTTTCCATCTGGGCCACAGATCCTGCATGGTACAGTACAGCAGAAACAGAAGCAGCCACCAGGCCCAGCCTAGACCCTTCTTCTGTGATTTGATTGCATTTTTCTCTACTGAAGAGTGGACAGACATGTTTTTATATGAACAGGCCAAAAGACAAGCTATTCTTTCTATCCACTTATTCATCAACCCTTCTATCTACCCGTTCAATGTTCCCTCCATCCATTTGCCTGCTCATCCACACACCCACCCATCCATCACCTAGTACCCATCCTTCCATCTGTCCATCTATTACCCATCCTTCCATCTGTCCATCCATCCATTACCCATCCATCTGTCCATCCATCCATCCATCCACTACCCATCCATCTGTCCATCCATCCATCCGTCCATCCATCCGTCTGTCCATCCATTCATTGCCTATCTATCTGTCTAGCCACCTATCTACTCATCTATCCATCTATCCACCCATCACCTATCCATCCATCCATTTACTCCCCTATTCATTTTGTCCAACACGCATCTACCCGCCCACCCATCCTTTAGCTCACCAGCATCTACCAAGCACTGGGAAGCTATGGGAATGACTGAGGGGCAGCATGGGCTGCCCGTGCAAGTCCCTGGAAACCAACCTCTGTAATCAGGGGAGGGTGGTAAAGCATATTTGGGGCAGAAGGACAGCAGGTGCGAAGCTGCACAGAGAGGTGGAATGAAGTCCAAGCTCAAGAGGTCTTCACTGGGGAGCAGTGGGGTTGGGGCAGGTGTGCTGGGTCCCCAGGAGCCACCTTCCCATCCCCTCCGCATTGTACAGCTCTTACCTGTGGCATTGCACATCAGGTGGGCAGGTTGTCCCTCAGGGACCCTGATTACATCCTCTTGACCCTCGTTCTCAATACTGGGAGGAACTGGGGAAGCAGGAAGACAAATGGCTGTTGACCAGGGCTGCCCCCTCAGGCTGCACTGTCAGGGAGCAGGGAACCGAGTCGGGGGGTGGGGCTTCTTGTCAGTTTTCCATATCATGAGTTGGAGGCAGTTGGAGGGGGTCTTGAAAATTATCTGCCTTCCTTCTCCCTGGGTGAGTCTGTATTGTTTCTGGAAAGTTCTATGGCAGTCACAGAACTGAGGTTTCTGATGGGGAAAAGTCGTGGCCTTCCCCCCGCCCCCCAATGTGCTGGCCCTGTCCCCAGGGGGCTGCCGAGCAGGAGGAGGGGGACTTCCAGGGCTCCCCTGAGAAGGGGCTGCAACACACCCAGCACCTCCACGCTGAAGTTCCTTCGGGCCTCCCCCGCCTCATTGCTGGCCAGGCACGAGTACAGGCCTCGGTGTTGCTCCTGTGCCTGAGTCACCTTCAGCATCCAGCCACCTGGGGATGGAGTGGTCCAGGCTAGTTGAGCCCAGGCTGCCTGCTGCTTGGCAGAGGGGTACAGCGGGCCACATGTGTAACTGATGTGTGCATGTCTGCCTCTCAAGTGGGACTCCACGGCTCAGATGGGGAAACAAACTAATAGTGCTTCAATGTGAGACAAGCCTGCAGCAAACGTGGGGATGCTGTCTTAGCAAGGACGATCCAGGGCCTCACTGGCTCTCGGGACTCACAGGGTTTGAAGGGGCAGTGGTGGGCAGGGCAGTCACACCCCCACTTTGCTCTGACAGTCAAATTCCTTCTTCCCCAGGGACTCCTTGGGGTGAGTCAAACCCCCCTGAAGAACTCAGGGTCCCCCAAGACCAGTTTGGGGAGTGCACACAAGACACACGCCCTCACTCCTCTTCCTGCTCCCAGGGTAGATATCACCACTGTCCTGCCTGCTGGGCCCAAATGAATCTGCACCTGTACCTGGCACCCCCTAGTGAGGGCTCAGAAATGACACCCAAGGGGACATGTATCTGCCATTCTACCACAGGCTGTGAGAATCGCCGACGAAGGCTCCGGTGGGGGGAGGGCCTCGAAGGGTTTGCAAGATCAGAATGGGACACTGCCCATTCTGTGTCCCAAGCTTTCCCATGTGGTGGCCAGCAAGAACCATTATTCGAACAAGGAAGATTATTTGAACAAGCTGCTTAGGTCAGTATCTCCCAAAGTTTCTTCACTGTTCCGTGTACAAACACCAAGGACACTTTGTGGTGCAGGACTTCTCAGAAGCATTGGGAAACCTTTTCCAAATTTACTTAAATCCATTTCCTATCCCCCACCCCCACCCCCACCCAGGAGCACCTCTCCTGGTCAGCGTTTGCTGTTGGACTGGCCAGGGACATGGACATGTAATGGGCAGGGCCCAGGACCCAACCCTGGCTGTCACCTCACCTGCCAGGAGGTAGGTGTCCTCCCCAGGCCTGAGGGGCTCCTCCCCTCGGAACCAGCGCACAACAGGGGGCGGGACCCCAGTGGCTTCACAGAGCAGCGTCAGGGGACTGTGCAAGGCTGCAGTGACGTTGGTTAGAGGGTCTGCGTCCCCGATGAGCTCCGGTGGCACTGGGTAGTGGGAAGAGCCTGCGGTCAGGAACTGTGTATTCCCTCCTTGTCCCCTGCTAGTGGAGGCCCTCCTGGGACTCCCAGCACTCCCCCAACCCCCAGGGGAGAGCAGCTCAGAGACCAAGCAATAGGACCAGACAAAACTGCTCCCACCGACACTGCCACCCCAAGAAGGAGCAGGGGGTAACCAGAGGCTGTGTCTCAAAGTTGGGCAGACACGCAAGCTTTGGTTTCCGTAACCTGTGTGAAGTGCTCAACCCAGTGTCCGGGTGGAGCAATTGTGAAGTGTAGGGTCCAGACATGCCTCCTGCTAAGTCCCCAATAAACCCTGCCCACACTTCCCACCACCTCTCTCCTGCATCCCGGGCCTCCACCTTGCATGCAGTAGGCACTCAGTGGATGGTTGGCAAGAACAAGGTTGCTCCACACCCACTCCCATAGGAATACTCTGCAGATACCTAACTCACTCCTAGTGTTCACATTTCTACTTAGAGGCCACCTCCTCCAACAGGCTGCCCTGATTTTTCACGACAGTGTTAGAGGTCATCCTAGCCTTGTAGACCCATCTGAAACCATGTCACCAATCATGAAGGATAGAAACTCCCAGGAACACACAGGGTGTGTGTGTGAGGGGTGACACTGGGGCTATGTGGGAGCAGTCCTGAGTTTGAGAGCAGCATTGGTAGCTTCCCCTACCAGCGGCCGCCCTCAGACACCCAACACCAGGGAGAAGGACGCGTGACCCCAAGAACACAGCCACAGGGCAGCAGCTGGAGGCTGAACCAATAGGCTGCTGCTGGGCCTTACCTAGCACGGACAGTGCAAACCTCCTCTCAGCCCTCCCAGCCACGTTCTCAGCCACGCAGCTGTAGTGCCCAGCATGGGCGACCTGTGCCCGCTCCAGGTGCAGGCTCTGGCCCCCGTGGTGGAGTCGCAGGCCATGCTCCGCCCCCACGGGCCGACCTTCTCGCTCCCACGTGACCGTGGGTGGGGGTTTCCCGGTGGCATTGCATTCCAGCGTGGTCTCCCTGTTCTGGACCACGGAGACCTGTGTGTGCAGCGCCTGGGGGGCAGCGATCCGAGGTGGAACTGGGCAGGGAAGGAAGAGTGTCAGAGAAAGGGGCTGGGAATGTGGGCATCAGGCACTGCCCAGGCGCCCAGCACTGGGTGGGTGCATCCCACAGAGCCCTCTGTCCCCTGCACTCGCTGACTGGAGAGCTTTGGCTAGGTGTCCCCACCTCTCTGGGCCTTTCCCCAGGTCCTGTTACCACAACAGGAGTCCTTGCTCCGCTCCCCAAGCTGGGAATCCAGGGCCTCACCTGGATGTGGGTGAGGACTGTTCCTAAGCGGAATTGACTGTTTCTCAGTCTTATTCCGCAGCCCAGATTTTACAAGGATAAGGTGGTGAATCTGTCACCACAGGGTTAGCAGATGGAAATCTAATTTTCCATTAGATACGAGGCACTCCAAAACTTCATGGAAAAGCAGAAATATTAGTTTTAGCCTGGGGGCCAGCAGGATGGTTCAATTGGCTAATCCTCCTGCAAGCGCCAGCATCCCATAGGGATGCTGATTCAAGTCCCAGCTCCTCCACTTCTCATCCATGCTTGTGGCCTGAGAAAGCAGCTGAGGATGGCTCAAAGTCTTGGGATGCTGCACCCACATGGGAGACCCAGGCTCTGCTCCTGGCTACAGATCGGCTCAGCTCGAGCCACTGTAGCCATTTAGCAAGTGAGCCAGGGGATGGAAGATATTTTCTCTTCTCACTATAAACCTTTCTTTCCAATAAAAACAAATAAATCTTTTTTTTTTAAGTTTCAGCACAGAAAATTGAAATCTAGACACGTGCTCCCCTAATCCGCACTCTCTAGGAACTTATTGCAGTTCCTGCTTAGGGATGGATTTTGATTTACCTTTTAGCAAAATGAGCTGGCGTGCTTGTCTCATTTCCTATGGATTTTCTGCAGCACCTTTGTCTCAGTGTCTCCCATGAAACTGACATTTCTTTCCCGTCTCTACACCACTTGGGGACACCAGACTCCCCATGTGGGTCCCCTCACCCTGCTCGGAGGAACAGCGTGGGGAAGCTGATGGGAAGGGCAGTTTGGAAAGCAGCTGCCCCACTCACTTCTCCTGTCCTGGCTCGGATTCCGGGATGGGATCTGTTTGGCCAGCCCCCCCACCCCGCCCTATTCTGCCTTGCCTGCCCATCTGGTCCCAGCCCAGCTCACCGTTTACTTCCACACGCAGGTTCTGGCTGCTGTTCCCGGCTATGTTACTGCACTCACAGGTGTAGGTTCCCTCTTGGTCTGGCCGAGCCTGCCCCAGGTACAGCAGCCTCCCCACGACAGACACCTGCTTGAGACCAGGCCCCTGCCCTGGCAGTAGTTGACCTGGGAGCAGCAAGAAGGAAGCCCCTGGTTGGTCCAGGGCCCTGCAAGGGCTCAAGGTCCTTCCACACAGAGTGTGAGTCCTCCTACCCATTCCTGTCAGTTGCTATTCAGCCACCTCCTCCAGGAAGCCTTCCCTGAGTGCACAACTGATCCTGGCACCCTCTGAGCTCTTTCTCCACCTCACTCCACCTTCACCCTGAGCCTTTTCCTCATCTCAGACCTGCCTGCAGGTGCACCTGAGGAATCCCACCCTGCCCTGGGGGCCTCCAACATGAGCCCTGCCTCACTATCTCCCAAGGATTCTGAGTCCCCTCCCCCTGGCCTGGGTCTAGGTGATGACTGCTGAATGGCTGAGCCCCACAACGGTGATCTTGGGGACACCTGGCAGCAAGACAACGAGGCAGCCCTCCTCACTCTTCTCTGCCCAGAACATCCCCCAGTGAGTAACCTCAGCCTGCCCAGAGCCCTGCCTCTCCTGCAGCATCTAACAGAACTCAATACCTCTAATCCTGCGCTTCCCCTGGAGCTCCCCATCCCCCACCGTCTGGCCCGAACCTCCAGGCTTCCTCAGCCCCCGGCTTCCTTCCCCTCCTCCACCTGACAGCTCTGGATGTCCTGCCTGCCTTACCTCACCACCTCACGGCATGCACCCTCCAGGTGCCAGAGCAGGACCTCTCACCTGGGGTCCTGCACAAGCCCCTCTCTGGCTGGCTGCTGCCCATGGTCAACTCCAAGCACCGCCACTCTTGTGCCTTCTCTGACTGTCCCCCTTGCCCCGGCCCCACTGGCCTCTCTGCTGAGCCTCACATATGCTTGCTTCATTCCTGCCCCAGGGCCTTTGCACCAATCATGACCATCCCCTCTGCCTGAAATGCTTTCCCCTGTGACATTCTCGGGGTCGACCCTCTTCTGCCTAACCAAATAGCCACAGCCGCCTCCCAACTCGAATCCACAAGCCCCACTCCAGCCTGCCTTCTTGGCACCTACACTGAGCCACTGACCCACTCTGGCTGGTTATCTGACTACTCCTCAAGCATGGGGGCTGCTGTGCTGTGCCCACTGCTGTGTTCCCAGTACTTCTGTAAGCAGTACCCTCCCCGCTGGGGCCACGAGCCCACCTGTCTGGGCTGGACTCCAGGGTGAGGGCAGAGTCTTACCATCTTTCCTCCAGGAGATCTTGGGGAAGGGGACACCTCGACACTCGCAGGACAGCCTGGCAGGGTGTCCCTCACTCACTGTCAGGGTGAGGGGCTCCCGGGAGGGGAACGCTGGAGCCACTGAGTCAGAGCAGAGGAGGGGGCGGTAAGAATAGAGTGGGGTCCCCAGTCCTGGCCGTGACAGGCAACCCTGGGTAGGGCCATGCAGTCCCCAGAGAGCTCACCCCAGACGTTCAGGTTGTAGTGCTTCTGCGAGTGGCCCGCCTGATTCACAGCCTCACAGGTGTAGCGGCCTGCGTCCCTGAGCTGTGCTGCGTCCACCTGGGTGAGAGAAAAAGCAGCTCTCCTGGGGGTGGCACAGAGACGGGGTTGCCCAGGCCAGGCAGCCAGGAATCCCATGTTCTCCCTTAGCATCCTTGAGCTCCAGGAATATGGGGCGGTAAGAGTAACTCCCGCCTGATCACAGCACCAGAAGTTTCCAAAAGGCAGCACCTGCGTGGGTCTGGCGCAGAATGGCAGCAGAGTTGGCTCTGCTGGCCTCTCTCACAACCCAGGCCTGCCTACAGAGGTGGCCACGTGAATGGGTCAGTAACATGCCCACCTTTGGCCTGTCCCAGGAGCAAAGGCCAGAGGAAAGAGTGGAGCGGGGACAGAAAGAGGGATGTTGGGGTCAGATCGGGACACAGTGGGGAAGGGGTTGGGCTGGGGTTTTGGCGGCTGAAGGCAATTCAGTCAGGAATGATCACATCACAAGGTACAGAGCAGCAGGGAACGAAGGTGCCAAGCTGTTGGCAAGGGCCCAGGGCGGGCTTGCAGCTCATGGGCTCAACTCTTGTGGGCAGGTCCCACTCTGCCCGTGGCAGCTCTGCTCCAGGCGGGGCCCTGAGCCAGCTGGCTGGGCAGCTGCTCACCTCCAACAGGGCGTCATCTTCCAGGAGGCGGACACCAGGACGTGGCACCAGTGGCCGTCCATCCTTCCACCAGCTCAGCACTGGCGGGGGCACGGCGTGGCTCCGGCATGCCAGCGCCACCGCCTTGCCAGCCACAACCGACACGTTCAGCTCTTCTCCCAGGATGCTTGGGGGCACTGTGGGAAGGGGCAAGGGTCAATCTCATGCCTCTAGCAGCTAGAGGTGAGGAATTGCCTTTAAGAGGGGCCCCACCTCCTCCCACCCCTCATTGCTTCCACAGCCCTGCTTCAAAAGGGGATCCCCCCGACCCACACACACCCTGGAGCAGGCACCAGCCCGCAGAACTGGGGCTGTGAGGACAGGGAGCTGGGGAAATCTCAGAATTCGGTCTTGAACAGTTTGGGAGCCAAACACTATCTCAAAAAACAGGTTTTAAAACATGTGCTTATTTGCTTGAGAGACGGGAAGCTCCCATCCGTCAGGTCACTTCCTAAAGGCCCCCACAGCATGGAGGCTGAGTGATACCAAAGTCAGAAGCCAGCAACCTGGTCCACATCTCCTACATGGGTGGCAAGCACCCAGGTCCTCGAGCTATTGCCACCTGCTGCCTCCAGGGTGTGCGGAGGCAGGGCGCTGCCATCGAGGTTGAGCCGGACCTCAAATCCAGGCCCTCTACTATGGGACGTGGGTGTCCCATCCCAAGGGGGAACCATTGCTCACCCTTGAAAAATGTTATTGTTTTTAAAAAAAAGCCTAAAGCAGGTCCTAGAGCCACACATGTACATGTACACACACATGCATGTGCGCAAATGCACACATATGCATACAGCTTGGCATTAAAGAATGCAGGGTTGGGGACAGTCACTTAGCCTAGGAGTTAGGATGCCAGTTATGGCGCCAGCCCTCGGCATGTACTGGAGTGTCTTGGTTCAACTCCCAATTCTTCCAGCTTCCTGCTAGAGCACACCCTGGGAGGCAGTGGATGAAGGCTCAAGGACTCAAATCCCTGGCACCCACATAGGAGACCTGGATGGAGTTCTTGGGTCCTGACATCAGCCCTAGCCCAGCCCTGGCCATTGCAGGTACATGAATGGGTACACCCAGTGGTGTACATGAGTGGATGGGAGCTCTGTCTGTCTGCTTGTTTCTTCTCAAATAAGTTTAAAGTAAGTCACAGCAGAAAGAACATGCGGTCGGCTCAGAGTGCCCCATGTTCTGCCTCTTGTATCTCAGAGATGTTATTTACTTTCCCTTGGCCTCCGTTGCACCAATGTGAGATGTCTCCTCCTCATGGGACCACGTGACCCAGGGGGAAAACCTGGGCACAGGACGCCTGCCTGCTGTGACTGGGACTCCAGCACAGGGCAGCCTGGACCTCTGCCTTCCGCACAGTTCTCATATCTCCCGGAGCCCACAGAAACCCCCACCACATGTGTCACACACTTAGCAACTCCCCAGGACCACAGGAGGAGGCTCACGGACAAGCTGTTACAGAGCAAGGAAGTGGCAGAGGTGGAAGTCAGACTCCAGGCACCTGCTAGGCAAGCCTGGGCCCTAACCACCACGCTGCACCACCACCTAGAATCCACAGGGGCTCACACTTGACCTGAGAAAGCACCGGGCCTCCATGACTCTTGGCTGGGAGCTCCTTCCTTGTCTCCCCCTGAGCATGGTGCTCCCAGTCAAGCAGTACCACTCCCGGGCAAGGCTGTCCCCTTCCTCGGGGACAGACCTGAGGCTACCTGACTCCTGCCTGAAGACAGCCAGCATCTCAGAAGGGTACTTCCTCCATCTGTCCACCCTCTCTTGGTGTGGAAATTCCCCTCCCCCTGCCCCCCACCTGCAGTAGTTGCTGTAACCCACACGGCCTTCCCACCTGACACTCACCGTGGACTTGCAGGACGACGTCCCGCCGATCCTCGCCCACGGCGCTCACTGCCACACAGGAGTAGTTGCCAGAGTCAGAGGTCCGGGCACTGGCCAAGGTGAGGACTCGGCCTCCAGGGAAGACCTGTGGCACAGAGGAAATCCCCCACCTCACTTAGGTCAGACGTCCAATGCAATACAACACAGCTCCCCCATGATGCAGGGAAATCATGAGTTGGCCAGGATGGGACCTGCTGCTGGCCGGTCCCCAAAAAGACCACACCATCTCCACTGGGCCAGTGAACAGAGCAATGTGGCCAGCCCCAAAAGATATGGGCCTTGGGATGAAATGGACTACATATTTCACTGAGGGGGCACCAAAAATAAGAATGCAAAAATGTCTCATTAATTGTTTCATCGATTGTGTGATGGTTACGCTGGATTAACTGGCATGTAGTACTGGATGGATTTTTGCCACTTCCCTTCACTCGCTTGCATGTGACTATAATATTCCTGGCTGAACTGAACCCAGAAGACTCCTCCCTCCCCCCTCTCCCTTCCTTCCCAGGCCATTTCTGCTTCTCCCTTACCCTTAGCTCCCAAGCCCTGACTTCTGCTCCCAGCACACCTGTAGGAGGTGCCTGGGAGGTGAGCCAGGGCCACACAGCCCAGCTGACCTGAAGGCCAGGAGTCCCTGCAGTGGACACGGGGTTTCCATCCTTCAGCCACATCAGCGTGGGTTTGGGGGCACCTGTGGCATCGCAGGTCAGCCGCACAGGGGCGTTGAGCAGCACAGGACCTGGCAGGCTGGGTGGCAGCGTGATTCGCGGGGGCACTGCAGGGTGGGAGGGGACGAGACATAGGCTGAGTCTTAGCTGGCAAAGTAGGTAAGACCCCTGACTGGGGAAGACCTCCAGAGCACACAGAGAGCCAGGTATGAAAACAGCTTATCCTGACACTTCACAGGCTGCTCCTGACCTCTGCTCGCCACTGCCTCGAGGCTTGGGAAACTGAGGCCCAGAAAGGGAAAGCTGCCTGCCCAGCGTGGGCCAGTAGGAAGCAACAGAAACAGCGCTGAACTTCAGCCTCAAGTCAGCCAGAGACCAGTTACCATGGGGGCCGAGGAGGAGGGGAAAGGCCAAGAGCCCTCCCAACTCAGAAGATCCGTAACCTCACAGACAGACCCTGTTGAACAGGAAGTGACCAGAAGGGGGCACCGGCCATGAGGTCTGGAGTCCCAGGCCCCTGTGCAGCTGCCCCTCACTTTCCTATGGCCAGCTCGGCCACAGCAGTGTTCTGCACCCCTCCTTCTGTAAACTCCAGGCCCCCAGCCTCCTTCCAGTCTCTCCAAGTCCCCACTTCTCTTAGTGGGGGTCTCAGCCAGGACTACAAGCATCTAAGACGGCTCCTGAGCTCCCAGGCTGGCTCAGCGCTCCAGTTAGAGGCACTTGGTTCTATCTCTTGTTTACTAGCTCCTTGCACAGTTTTCAGGAAGTCACATTTTAGAGTATGATCTAATTCCTGTACCTGACCCCAGACTAAGTGCTTCTGCCACTGTCTTATTCAGGACTGTAACTAGCCCATGGTATGCCCTGGAACAGGCACTCAGTAAGTGTGGTTGGAAAGAAGATGGATATTTGGAGAGCTGGGTGGTTCACCGGAAGGTGGATGGTTAATGGTTGGGTGGTTGGATGAATGGACAGGTAGATGGGTAAGGGGTGAACAGAAGAATGGGCTGGATATGTGATTAGATCAAGCAGCAAACATCAGTAGTCGGATGTTTGCACATGTGGATGGAATGACAAATGGGTGCATCAACAGTTGGAAGGAAGGATAGATGGATGGACAGGTGGATGGACGGATGAGTAAGTGAGTAGAAATTGGAATGGACAGATGAGTGGACCAATTTATAAATAGTTGGATTCCTGCACATGTGGATGGGTGGATGGATGGATGGATGATGGATGGATGGATGGATGGATGGATGATGGATGGATGATGGATGGATGGATGATGGATGATGGATGGATGGATGAACGGATGGATGGATGGATGATTGGATGGATGGATGGACGGACGGATGGTTGATTGGATGGATGAATACTTGGATGGATGGATAGTTAGATGACTGGATCCAGTTGATAGTTGATGTTTCCACATATGGCTGGAAGGATGAACATGTACATGAATGGTTGGATGAGTGACAAATGGATAGAAGAATAGATGGATGATTGGATGTCTGGATAGCTAGACAGGAGGAAAGATGGGTAGGTGGGTGATGGACTGACAGACAAATGGGTGGGAAGATGCGTTTTGTGAACAAGGCTCCCTGCACCCCCAAGGCAGCTCACCATTGACACGCAGGCCATACTGCAGTTCTGTGCTGCCTGCCACATTAGACGCCACACAGCGGTAGCTTCCAGCATCCGAAAGACGGGTTCGCTCGATGCGAAGAACTCTCCCGTCAGCTGACACTGTCACACCTGGCCAGGCAGAGATAGGCCGGCGGCCCTTGAACCAGGAAACATCTGGGGAAGGAAGAGAGAGATGCCAATGGGTCCTACCAGACTTAGACTGTGCTGGGGCAGAAGGTAGCCAAGAGAAGCTTCCAGAACAGCCATACAGGATGTCTTCTGTTCTGCAAAAAGCCAGAGTTCTCTAGCAAGGGGAGGCACAATGTGAACAGGGCCAGTGCTGAGACAGGACCAGGAGTAGTGAGGAAGCCTGTGGGTGCAGGCTGCAGTAACCAAGGCAAGGGGCAGTCCAGTCCAGGCTGGCTCCTATTGCCCTCCTACCCCAGACCTAGAAGACAGGAGTCACTCCAAAGAACAGTCACAGGCTATTATCTTCAACTTCCTCAAGACCTGTCAGTTCCACTCCAGAACATACCAATGGACCCTTGTGGGAGGGGCTAACTCCCCCAGGCCAAAGGTGCAGGAGACAGGCCTTCGTCAGGATTCTCTAAGTCCCACCCCAGCAGAGGTCCAAGGAGACACTCCTTAGAGGGCCTGACTCCTGCCCCAGCCCTGGAAAGCCCCGGGACTTAACGTCAGTAGAAGCCCCGTAGTATTGCCTCAGCTGCCAGCACAAAGCTCTGGGCCTTGGCAGTGACCCAACGGCCACTCAGAATAAAGAGAAGGGATGAAGAGAACCAGAGCTTGGGCCTGCTGGCTTCTCCCCATCACCCACCTTACCCCCATGGGCAGAGCAGGGCTGGGGTGCTCCCCCTCCTCACTAGACGGGGAACTGGGGCTGACAGGGGAAAGGATCTTACCAGGCGGGGGCACACCTGAAGCCAGACACTCCAAGGTCACCGAGGTGTTCTCCAGCACGGCCTTGTTAAGTGAGCCTGGTTCGATGTTGGGGGGCACTGGAAGGGAGATAAGGAGAGGCACAGTTTGGTGGGCGGATGGGTGATGCTTTGGGCAGCCCTAATTCTAGTCATTCGCAATACATACCTCCACCCCACCCAGGCCTCCCAAAATATCCTGGGCAACAAGGACCCAGGAAGCTCACCCCTGGAACCAAAGCCAAGAAAACAGTGTATGGTACACCCAGCATCCCCTCTCCCAGGAAGAGCCTCATAGATGCAACAGGATGAGGAAAGAGGCTCTCACATCAGAAACAGCAACAAGAGAGGGGTGCAATTAAAACATGGACAGGGAGGCATGACTGAGGGCAAGGCCCGCCCCAGGAGATGCTGCTGGAAACAACCACACAGCCACACTCCAGGCTTCCACCTCAGGACATTCTACATTTCCTAAGGATACACAACCACACACAGCAGCCCCAGAAGTCCCCAGGGGTCCCCTGCCTGCAGCAACCTCCTCCTTACCCAACACCTTCAGCGCCACATCCCTCCTGCTCTCCCCAGCCAGGTTTGTAGCAGCACAGGTGTAGACGCCTTCATCCCGCAGGTCTGCTTTCTCAATCTGGCAGGGGCAGGAGGTGAGAGTGGGTACTGCAGTAGGGCAACTACAGGACCCAGGGCTGGAGGGCAGTCAGAGTGATGATGGGACGGGGTGAGTGACCCCATGGTCAGATGCAGTGAGGCATGGGGATTAATTTGGCTGTGGATGATGCAGACTTGAGCCAACACCAACTCCACAGGATCACGCTGATCTCCGCCACCTTTTCCTCACCCCACCTCAACACCATTTGCTCCCTCTTAGAGCTAGAACTCCTGGGACTTGGCATAGGCCACAGGCTCCCTCCCTCTTGGCACCGGTACTCCAGCTGAGCATCCCCCAGCTAATGGAACTCCATAACCATCCAGCCCCCAGGCCACCAAGACCCTACTCAGGGCTCCAAGATACCTGCCAGCCCGGGGCCCAGTACGTACCTGCAGGCTCCCCCCCGAGGTTGCCAGGGCCACCCCATCCTTCCACCAACGGAGGGTTGGAGTGGGCACTCCAGCCCCCACACACTGCATGGTCACAGGCTGCAGGAAGGGAGCTGTGATGTTCTCACCTCCAATGATGTCAACTGTCGGGAACTCTGGAGAGTGGGAAAGCGGGGTGGGCCCAGGTCAGAGCCGCAAGGGCCTCCTTCGGGTTTGGAGGGTTGGGAAGTGGCCTTATAGGGCTGAGAGCAGTAGCTTCCTTCCATTCTAACCACCCTCCCTCTCCCCTCCATTAAGCACTGGATCTAGAGGCTAAGAGTTCTACATTAAGAGTCAGTAGAGCAGGTTCTTTGAAAAGTTCTCCATCCATCAACCCACTGACTTATCTATCTACCCACCTGCCCATCCATCCATCAACCTACCCAGTTATCTACCCACCCATCCATCTATAAGTGAGTTGAGAATCTACCCTGTGCCCAGAACTGTTCTAGGCCCCCAGACAGCAGGTGGTCACCACACTGCCCTCTCAGAGGCCACAGCAGGAGATAAAGAGGCAAGCAATCTCACTACGGTTAGTGGTAGGCCATGGCCGCAAGGCTGAGCAACACAGATCAGAAACACAATGGAATCAGAAAAGACAGGGAGCAGCAAAGTAGGTGAACAGGAAGAAGAATGTTCCAGAAGATGAAACGGCTGATGCAGACTTGCAGGTGACAGCGGGTCTGTGCTGACATAATTGAAGAATTGAACAAAACTGAGCATGATCAGTGTGAACAGAAGGCTGGGGAGGAGAGCCAGAGCCCAGGGGCTGGATGGGACAGATGACAAGCGTGACAAACCACTAATTCAGCTTCTGCATCTCCCTGGGGACCGGAGACAGCCAGGCCACAGAGAGGACCAGCCCCGTGCCATTCCCGGGCCTGGCCTGGCTTCTGGTTCCACCCATCCCTGGCTTCCCAGGTAACCCAGGCGCCTGCTCACCATGCACAGACACTTCCACCTCGGCCCCAGCGGTGCCTGCCTCATTGGTGGCGTGGCAGGCGAAGAGGCCTGCGTGACCCAGCTCTACGTGGTCGATGTGCAGCGTGGTCCCCTGAGAGGCCACCTGCACCCCAGGCAGCTCCTGGGCAGGGCGGCCATTCTGCAGCCACCTATGGCCGGCAGGGAGGGGACGGGCCAGCCTGAGACCAGGGAAGGCCGGGCCAAGTGGGCCCTAGCAGCAACCCTGGACACACCCGCCCACCCACTTGGCTCTTCCCTGGCTCCGCGGGAATAGATAGCAGCTCCTCCCCCCCTCTTAAGCCCACCTAGTCCTGAAACACACAGGGTGGTGGGGATCCCCCTCCCCAGACTCCACTGCCCCATACATACTGGATGGTGGGCATCGGGGAGCCCGAAGCCTGGCAGGGAAGGTCTAGGGGCTGCCCTACGATGGTGGTCACCTGGCCCAGGCCTTCAGCCACCAGGAGCTGCGGGGGCACTGCAGGAAGGACCCGCCATTAGGTGTTTGGAGGCATCCATGTTTCCAGTCTCCTCCCTTCAAGTCTCCCCATAGGAGGCTCTCCCAGAGAGAAGCCTTCCAGAGTGACCCCAACGTGGGTGGGGCCTCCTTGGGTCCCCCCGCCCTGAACATCCAGCCAAACCAGGGCCCATGATGCCCTGTTTTCTCTCCAGCAGCACCCAGGGACACCCCAGAGTTACAGCTCAAGGACTGTGTGAGGGACCAGGTCAAAGAGAGTGCACCCTCACTGCCTGTCCCCTACACCGATGGCTGGCCTGGGGTCCCAGGCAGGAGCAGGTACCCTGGATCCTGGGGTGCACCCTGTTGGCCCCAAGACAGGGGTGCTGGGGCCCTCCCCGTAGGCTGTATGGGTGTCAGGCTCACCCTGCACCTCCACGGAGTACTGCAGCACAGCCTCGCCCGCGGGGCTGCTGGCCATGCAGCTGTACAGGCCTCCCGACGCCTCTCCGGGACTCTCCAGCCGCAGTGCCACACCCCCTGGCTCCAGCCATGTCTCGTTGCTCTCAGCCACAGGCAACCCTTCGTGGTGCCAGGAAAGGCTGGGAGGTGGGCGGCCTCTAGCCACACATTCCAGCGCCAGGGGCCTCCCAGCCACAGCCTTCACCACGTATGGCCCTCCAACAGCGCCGTCAATGGTCGGGGGCACTGGGGGAAGAGGGAGGGGCTATTCAGACTTTCCTCCTGCAGCTCAGACAACTGCCTCTTCCAGGAAGTCTTCCCTGACCCCCTGGTGCCCCGCCCCCACCAGGGAAGGCACTATTTGGTCTTCTTTGGGTCCCTTCTGAGCACGCCATGAATACAACCATGGCTTGTCTACGTAGTCCCTGATACATACACTCCCTGATCTCAACATCTGCTGAGCTCAAAGCAAAGGGGCTGCCTGGGGCCAAGGTTGCTTCTCCCGGAAGTCCCTTCCGTCCCTCCCCGGCCAGAGACAGCAGGTAGTGGGGGAGACTCAAACCTGACTCAGGCAGGGATGGCCTAGGGAACAGAATGTGTCATCAGACCAAAAGGGGGCATCTCCCTCTCTCCCTAGGGAGTGCCCCAAGTAGCTTGACCTGATGGGGCCATCACAGGGTCGGGGCTATGGAGACACAGGGCACCATGGCTGCAATGGGCTTCCACTGGCCCACTCCGTCACCACTGCTGCTATGACTCCACTCACCATAAACCTGCAGGCTGGTGGCCTTCTCGGTGACGCCTCTAACGTTGCTGGCTTGGCAGGTGTAGACCCCTGTATGCGCGGCCTGGACATTCCTGAGCTGCAGCTGCCGCCCACCCCTGCTATAGATCACCTCGGCGCTGGGGGCCAGCAGGGCGCCATCCTTGAACCAGGCGATGTCAGGGGCGGGCGTCCCCCGGGCCTCGCACAGCAACCACGCCGAGCGGCCCTCCATGACGGCCACTTGGCCTGTCTCATTGGCGCCCCAGATGGAGGGGGGTGCTGAGGAGAACAGTGGGGTGACACTGATCATGAGCCACCCCCCAAACCTCCCCGAGGTGGCTGGTGCCCTCCCCAGAGTGGCATGCGCATGCCCTAGGGCCGTAAGCACCAGTGCATGGGTCCCAGGCTTCCACTGTGAGGCCGGCAAGGCACGGGCTCAGGGTGTGGGTGGGTGTGTGGGAGTGACAAGGCAGGCCTGCTCCTCAATGGGAGGTGCCCAGGGGGTGGGGGGAAGTGAGGGGGAGAGTCCCAGGCCCGGGCTTGGGGCCCCACTCTGCCTCTGACTCACTGGATGACCCGGGGTGGGTCCCATCCCCTCTCTGGGTCTCAGTCTCCCCATCTGTGAAATGAGGGGTAGCTGCAGCTCAGAACAGAGCAGCCCACACCTCCTCCCGTCCTGACCAGAGCAGCGGAAGGCGTCGCCTGGCACCTCTGGCCCCCTTCTTGGTCCGGCATTTGCCACCACCACCCCCTTTTTTCAGAGCTCGAAGCAGGTAGCAGGTGCAGGCTGGGGGTGCCCCCGCCCACTTGTGAGCATCTGCTGTGACGCTCTTTGGCCGTCTTCCGCTAAAGCTCCATGGCCCTGTCTTCCCACCCACAGCAGACAGACCAAACAGCCTTCTCGGTGAGTGTGAAGTAAAGGCCTGATTTAGAGAGGCAGCACCATTTAAAGAGACACCCAGCACAAGTTGTAGCAGAGGCAGGCCAGCTGGGGCTCTGGGATGGGTCAGTGGGACTGGGGAGAAGCTGACCCAATGTCCGCTGATGCTTCCGGCCTTGGCTCTCTGAATTAGGAGTTCCACAGAGGCCCCGTTTCTGCCCTCACCCTCCCTCCCCGATGGCAGGTGACCCCATCTAAGCAGTTGGAGGCCTGAGAGGGGTTTTGGGGGGCTCACAGTGCACTCTGAGCTGGAAGTCCTTGGTCTGCTGGCCAGCTGGGCTGAAGGCCACACACTGGTAGTGGCCCTCATCACCCAGGTGGCTGTTGGTGATCCTGAGGACCTGGCTGTCCTCCTGGGGCTGGACACGAGGGTCTCCAGGCAGGACAGGCCTAGAGAGGTGGTCAAGGCAAAGCCGCTAGTTGGGCCAAGGTGCTGGTCAGGCAAGCTGTGCAGAGTGGGGTTCACAGCTTGGGAAGAGCAGAGCAGTCACAGCCATGCAGGGTGGAAGCAGCCCAGCACCTGCTAACCGCAGGATACTGTGTGTGGTCTGCATACGGCACAGAATCCTGACACCTGCTCCACCATGAGAGGACCCCCAAAATACAGGGAGTACAGGGGTGAGGCCCAGAAGGTCATCTGTCGTTTCTTTTCCAGAGACAGAAAACAAACCAATGAGTGCCAAGGGTGGGGTGGAGCCAGGGGTGGGGAAGGAGAGTGACTGTCTCATGGGGAATGGTCTTCTTTGGGAAGCACATGCCAAGACTATCAACCTCCCCGACTCCCCCAGCCAGCCAGGCCCTGCCCAATACCACCACCATGCCCTCCTCCTGGTGGTCACTCACTGCCCATCCTTGGTCCACTCCACTTGGGGTGTGGGGACCCCTGAGGTTCGACACTCCAGCTCCACATCATCACCAGCCAGTCCCAGCACCTCCTGGGCCACCCCAGCTCCAAGCACAGAAGGAGGGACTGGGAGGGGAGCAAGAGGAAGGGGCGGAGGTGTCTCAGTCCGTAAGCCCTGTTGACCACAGTCGCCCATGCAGGTCCTCCCCCTGGCGCACCCTTGTCTTCGCCACCTGACTTCCAGGGAAGCTCCCTCCAAGCTTCTGCTCTTCACTTTTCACCTTACTGACTCCGTCATAAGATGGTCTGAAGTCCACCCTCCTGGGCCCCATCCCCACGGCTCCATGAGGACCAGGTCTGGGTCGACCGGGGGCCTTGCTGTGTCCCCACTCTCTGTAGGCATGCACACGGGAGCAGGGGCGCAGGCCTCACTCACCGACGACACGGAGCTGGAAGTCTTTCTGGGCAAGCCCAGCCTGGTTCTCTGCCCTGCAGGTATAGAGGCCAGCATCGGTCTCCTGGACCCTGGGGAAGTGGAGGCGGTGGCTGCCTGCCTGGGGCATCTGGACAGAGGGAGGGAGTGGGCATCCACAGTGAGGAGCTGGCTACTGAGCAAACACTACTGTGCGCTCTCTGTCAGGCAGCCCCCCCAGGCTTTATCTGCTGCCCGGAAGCCTAGTGCCTTCTGAGACAAACCCACCCTACCTCCCCACCATGCCAGTAGGAACACCCACCCAGAAGGCCCAAGCCCCCCATGCTTGGCCTGTCCACCCCAAGGAGGGACACCCACCAGCTGCCCATCTTTGAGCCACACAATCTCGGGGGCTGGGGAACCATTGGCATCACACTCTAGCATCAGAGACTGTCCAGCCATGCCCGACACGTTGGCCTGGCGCCCGTCCTCACGGATGCTGGGAGGCACTTGGGAACAAGAAGCAGAGACGTTGTCCCATCTCCTGCACGGCCACACACACTGCGTTCCCACCTGAGCCCCTCTCTGGGGTCTGTGCAGACCCCGACCCCTCCCACTTCTGCCCACTCTCAGGACTTGTCTTGGGAGCCATGCCTGGGGTCCCAGCCCCTGACCTAACCACGAGGAGCCCTGCAGACCTGGGAATGGCCCAGACAGCCTCACCCTGGGGGAAGCATGCCCAGTGTGCCCAGGTTGGCCCCACTCTCTGACACTGGGCAGTGCGGGCTGCCCCATGTCCACACCATCCTTAGCTCAGCATGGCCTGGGAGGGGCGTCAGAGCCAGACCTTCCGGAGGCAGGCTTGGGCATGCTTTCGCAACAAGTGATCTAGGCATTTCAGGAAAATCGGGTGATCTTGACAGGTGGCCATAGGGACCATTCACACTGACCCTGGCCATCCATCAGCAGAGTATGTGCCACTACCCAGCACACAGCACAATGGGTGCAGGGGTGGGGGGCTCTTCCTGCGGGTGACAAGGACCCTGAGATGGGCCGAGGGACTCTGCTGCCCCCATGCTCGCTTCAAACAAACTCACCTGCTGGACCACCTGAGCACCCATTTAGTGAGCTCTGGGTGTGCCCCTTACACCAACTTCATGGGTGTGGGGTACCCCCCCATAGCCTGCCATTCTCCTAGCACCCTCATGCCCTTGCCCTCCCTGGCACCTTGGAGAAACTGATAGCCCCCCACCCCAAACATGAGTTCTGGACACCCTACCATCCATCAGACCCTGGCAACACTTTGGGCCTCTGGACAGACAGGGCACGGCCCTGATCCTGGGCCCCTGCAGTATCAGCTCCCAGCTGCCAGCCATGGGGCCCTGCTCACCGTAGACCACCAGCTTGGCTCTCCTGGACGCAGAGCCCACCTCGTTGGTGGCCTGGCACTCATAATCACCACTGTCGCTGGGCGAGACTGAGGTCAGGAACAAAGAACCTTCAGGCAACACCTCCACGCCTGGCCGGTCATCCAGGGGCTCCAAGGATGGGCCTTTCCGCCACGTGACCTGTGGCTGGGGTGTCCCTGGGGGGTGTGGAGAGCCATCAACATCAATCGCCCTGATATTTGGATACCCTGGCACCCTCAGAGCTGCAGGTGCCCATGTGACTCTCCACTGCAAGGCACCTGGGACCCCAGGGCACATGCTTGCTTCCTGGCTTCCCGCTTCTTGGGGAGTCAGTCCCCACCCCTACTTCTACTCTGTCCGGCCGCTCCAGCTCCCTAGCCTGCCTGTGGTTTCTTTGGTCTGCCGCTGCCTCCCCTCTGAGCCAGGTCTTTGGCTCTGCAGCCCAGCACTGGGCCTGGCATACAGCAGGTGCTAAGGGAAACAGCATGCCTGGCACCCAGCTCCTGCACTGATCCATCAGATCAGGGCACGAATGAGGAGACAAAGCACTGCTCAGCCAGTTCCCCCTTCACAGGGCAGCCGGTGTGGGACCTGCCCCACGCCCAGCGTCCTCTGCCATCAGACTGTCACCATGCAGAGCATGGCACAGTCAGACATACACCATGACACACAGAGCACAGCACGCTCCTGCACACACCTCCCCAACACACCCCTCCCAGCTCCCTGGCTGCCCTTAGAACCTCACCCCTGCCCTCCCACTGCCAGGGCTGGCAGCAGTGGGTCTGGGAGCAGAGCTGTACCATCCATTCGGGAACTATTTGTAGTGTGCAAACCTTAACCCATCAAGGATCCCTGACTGCAAGTGTGCAGGAGAGGAAATCTGAGGGCAGGGGTGGGGTGGGAGGGTCACTGTCCAGGTGAGGCTGGGACTGTCGCTGTCCCTGGAAATCACTCACTCTGTACACTCATCTCCATCAGCTGCAACAGGGAAGAGAGGATTCCCAAGTCACTGGGAAGTCAAGGTGGGGGTCCCCAGGCTTCCTGGCCCACCCCTCAGGTGCCACCCCTGTAGCTCTCAGGATTCAATGTTACTTGGCTGGGAGTCAGTGCCCCACTGGACAGGCAGGCATGCTCTCTCTGAGAAAGCAAGGACTCATGCTCACCACGGGAGCAGTGTTTGGGGCAGGTGGGTGGGAAGGCTGAAGTCCAGCCCAGGACAGGGCTTGGGATAGGGCACTGAGCAGGGACGGGGCACCTGCCCCAGCCCGAGGGCAGACAGCCTCTCACTGCTACCAGAGACCGACACAAGATGGCACCACAGCCACGGGCAAGAACAGGAAGCTTTGCAGGTGGGCAGCTCCAAGGAAGCCGAGCCCCACAGATCTGATCCTCGCCAGGGGCTCCACTACGCCTGCCCCCCTGCCCTGGGAGAAGCAACTGTGGCACAGGCAGCTCTCCAGGCCGTGACCAGGCCCTGGGGAACCCGCCCTGGTCACACTCCCACGTGCCGAGGGTCTCGGGGCCTCCTGGGCAACCAGGGCTGGGGTCAAGCCTGACCAGCTCTGTGAGTCACATCAAGCCACTTACACCCTCTGTGCTAACGCTGAGGCCCATCCCACGACGCAGGGGCATCCTCCCCAGCCCAGCCTCACCTCTGGCAGGGCATGGCAGGCTGGCATTCTCTCCTGCCACTCGCTCCAGCAGGTCCTGCGTCTCCCCGGCACCCCAGGATGGTGGCTCTGGAAGGAAGCAGCATGACTACACGGACACCCTCCCTGGGGACCCAGGACCAGGACATCCCTTTCCAGAATATTCTAGCCCTCAGTCTCCCAGAGAGCACAGACTGGGTAGTCCCTCAGCGCAGCCACAACCTGTTCAGAAGGCTGAGTGGTGCCCTCAAACACAGGCCCTGAGTGGAGTCCTGTACCACCACCCCCTACCACTCCCAGTAGCAGCAGCTTGGCAAGCTTATTTTCAGTTCTCAATAGGGAAAAATGCCAATGCTCCAGAGCTTTCTATGTGGCACATCCTCTCTCTCGTGCAGGTCAAAACCAGTGAGGGTCAGAAAGAGAGGAGGATGATGATGAGACCACATTTGCCCAGCCCCCAGCAAGTGGGATGCTGACCCTGACCAAATGCTTGCTACCTGACTGTCCCCAGCCCCATGCCTCTGTCCACGCAGATACTTAGGGACCAGAGGTGCCATCCTAGGTGACTGGGGCACAGGTGGAGTGTTTGAGGACCTCTCCATCAGAGCTCCCAGGAAGTCCCAGATAGCACCAGGGCTGTGTGCAGGAAGGAAGCGGACAGACAAAGCCTGAACCCCACACAGCCCAGCGCTGGGAGACTCACCCAGCACACGGAGCTCCAGCTCCCACACATCCTCCCCGGCGCTGTTGGAGGCCTCACAGCGGTACCGCCCGGCGTCCGAGGCCTCTACGGCTGCGAACTGGACAGAGCCCTCGGGCCCCCTGCCCTGCAGACTCGCGCCGTCCTTGAACCAGCTCAGCCGGGGCTCTGGCTGGCCCTCAGCCATGCAGTTCAGGTCCAGGGCTTCTCCGGCCAGTACCTTGAGGAGCCGAGGGCCCGGCTGCACCTGAGGGGGCACTAACAGGGCGTCCCAGGGAGTCGGCATCAAGGGGAGAGGGCCCACGAGAGAGATCGGGGGGCCACGATCCCCGCCACAGCTCAGGCAGTGAGGTCATCCTGGGGCCGGTGTGTGGTATAGCGAGTGGTCTAAATGCAGGGAGGACTGACCAACCCCCTCCCATGTCCCGCCGTGAGAACTCTCTGACCTTTCACCCTGACACTTGCTCCCCACACATAGCTGGGTTATCCCTGTCTCCACCACCATCTGAGAAACGTGCCCTGGATACTCCAGCTCGGTGCCAATAGCGGGTGGTACACTGAGGCTGGGGGATGCAGGGGCCTGCTCCAGCTGACCCCTGTCACAAAGCCACCAAGACTGGAATGGGAACAGCCCTAACACAGCATGCCTGACACAGGACAGTGGAGCCACAGCAACCAGGCCTCCTCCTACCCCCGACGCTCTGTAACATGGGGAGGACAATGGATCCCACTCCTCTTGTACCTACAGGTGTGCCAGGAACCTTGCTGGCCAGCAGGGGCAAGGGGCAGAGAAGTTGCGGGCCAGTGGGGAGAGGGGGATGTGGGAGAGTGTACAGGATGGAAGAGGCTTGGGGACCCGAGGGAAATCGGGCATAGAGAAGGCAAATAGGTGTGGGAAAAAGAAAACAGGGTCCCAGGGGAGCCCAAGCCTGCCAGCAGCCCTACCTTGTACCCCGAGGATGTAGCGCCGGGAGGCTGACCCTGCCGGGTTACTCGCCGTGCACTCGTAGTGGCCACTGTCACCAGCCTGGGTCTGGACCAGACGCAGGGAGCCCGACGGGAGGAGGCCATGTCTGTAAGAGGGAGGGGCGCTGGCAGATAGACCCCACCCCATAGAAAGACTTCAGGACCCAACCTGTGCCAACCACCCTCCCCCCCAGCCTGCTGGGACTCAAGCAGCACCCATGCTGGCCTTGACTGAGCCTCATCCCACTTCCATGTCCTAAACCACAGGGCCTGGGCCAAGTCCCGTCCCCATAGGAACCCACCAGCTTGGGTTCAAGTCCAGCGTTTCCTGGTGTATGACTTTGAGCGGGTTGTTTCACCTTTCCTGTGTATCATGGAACCACACAGAGACCTGCTCCGTCCACCCCACAGGCCTGTCACCATCTGAGAGGTCTCTCCTCAGCTTTCAAGGAGAAACCTTTGGTCCTCAGACCCCAACAAACAAGCACCAGGGCACCCCAACTTTGCCTGCAGTACCTTTCAGTGGCCTTCCCCTGGAGGATGCTAGGGGGAAGCTGTGGCTGCCTCCCCAGCCACCCCATCATCGCCTGATACCGTCCACCTGTCCGAAGTCCCCTGACTCCTCCCCCAAGGTCCTGGTCCCCCAGCCAGGCTCCTGCAGCTGGGCCGGCCCCCAGGGCCCCTGATAGACATGATGTCACCAACCATATGTGCTGGCTGTGGAATCCCATCCTGCCCCCACAAAGCAGGGAGGGCAGCTGTGGTCAATGGCCCCAGCTAGCCCCAGTGTATGGGGCCAGCATACGGGCGGGGGAACCCTGAGGGCTGGTCCCCAGCCTTACACTCCGCCAAGGTCACCAGCTGAGTTCCAGGAGCCGACAGCCCTAGGGGCTCTGTTCCTGGTCCCCACCCCCTTTCTGCTCGGCCTCAGTGTCCTCCTCTGCAAAATGGAGCTCATAGAGTTACAGAACCCTGGACACCCTCTGGCACCTGTGCCTCACCTCAGGCAGCTGCCAGCCAAGAGCTGGGCACAGGTCTGCACCCGCCCAGATGACAGACTTCACCCTCCCGGTCCACACGATGGGGCAGTCACGACCCCAGCAGCCCCCTCAGGCATTGGCAATGTGTGTGGTTGAGGATGACATACACACAGGAGTCTCTGGAGCCTGGGCACTGGGCTGCACCACCCAACCAGTACTGCCTGCATGGGCTTGCATGTGAAGTGAGGCGGTTCACACAACCTCCCTGTGCTCCAGGTGTCTCACTGCGGAAAACGGAATCGGCCCTGTCAGGGCTGTCAGGAGGAGAGCGTGACTCAGGCCCAGTGCAGGCCTGCAGCCCGCAGGCACCTGCAGGGCCAGTTGCTTTTGCAGTGAGGACTGCCTGCCTGGAAACGCCAGGGGGCGCTGCTCACTGCTTTCCCCCTCACACATCTGCACCTGTGCCTCTTCATTGCTGCACAGCCTCAGGGAAGGCGACATCTCTGGGCCTCAGCATCTCAGAGGAGACCTAATTCTGATGACTTTAGGGACTGCAGAACTCCCTGCTCTTTCCTTTTCCAACCCCTTAAAATACAGCCAGCAGGAGCTGGTGAAAAACGCATGCTTAAAGAAGCAACACGGGAAACTCCCAACAAGAAGGCTGCTCTCAGCAAGAGCAGTGAGCCCAGAATGGCAAAGAAGCTGAGGCCCACAGAGGCGAAAGAAAGCTCTTACTGTCCGCCCTACGGAGTCTGTACCGCTCCCAATGCCAGCCAGGCTACATCACTACCCCACCTCAAACCCCTCTGTGACAACCCCAGCACAGCCTGCAGGACACTGGCCCCTACCTCTGCCTCCCCCAGTGCGTGCGTGGCTGCCTGGTCCCTCTCATCTCCACTCTGAGTACACGCCATTCCTTCTACTGGGACACTCACAGATCACCTCTTTGCGAAGGGCTGCCTTGATGCGCCAGGCTGCCAAGCGATGAGGCTCCCACAGCTGCCCAGACCACAGCCCTCCCCATGCTGGGTGGGGAGCACCTGCCACCTGCCTGTGTGCCCAAGAAGACACACTTCCACCTATCTCCAGGGTCTGACCCCGACCTGCCCTGCAGCAAGGCTTGTATCAGGACCCTGCAGGTTCTGTGATGGCTGGGGGCTAGGGGTGCCATGGGGGCAAGGGGTTGCCACGGCAGCCCATGCCTGCTCCTTCTGCCCCCGCCTCAGCTCCAGAGGACCCCCTAGGAGGTTCCGGGGGCAGGAGAGGGGCAAGAGGAAATGAGGAGGACATGGTGGCGGTGTCATTAGCAGGAGCTTCTGCTTGCAGGGGGTGCAGCCAAATGGCTCCATGTGAAGCCCAGATGAGGACACGCCGAGGTGCTGGGGAATTTCCTGTTTATGACACCCAGCTGGCTCAGGCCGCAGAGCGGGGCGAGGCACGAGCAGATGTCAGAGTCAGGGCGGGGGTGGGGGACGGGATTCGGGAGGCGGCCCCCCACCCTGTTGGATCTGCAAGCCAAGGGGCTGCCCTGAGAGACCAGAGGCAGCTGCCAGGGCTCTCTGAAGGGCACTGATCCTGACCCTGCCACACACTCAGCCCCCAGCTCACACCTGAGCACAGCCGTGCTGGGCTCCCCTCTCTGCCCATCCCCACTGCTGTCAGCCACCTGCTCCTGAGCCCCAAGTGACCGTAAGCCAGTGGCAAGTGATGATTGTGTGGTAGACCACACACCTGCCACTGTCTGATGGCTCCAGAAGAGGAGCCAGGCGTGCTCAGATCCCTGGAGTGTGCCAGCCCTTAGCACTGGCCCTGGTCCCCACTAGGTGCTCAGGAAACAGATGACGGTAAATTCCAGCTGTCCCCTGTCTGTGCATCATGTGCCCTTCCCACGCCTGCTCAATCCATTCCACTCCCACCTCCCCTCCCCACCCCCTCAGATCACCCTGGAAAGCAGCACAGGGAAGCCCCCCTGATGCCCTCAAGAAGGTAAAGCTCCCCCTGCTCCAAGTGGCCCTGAGCCCAGTCCGTCCAGCATTCATACATTCATTCATCCATATTCGTTCACTCAACAGGGCTACTGGGGGCAGGAAGGACTCTTCAAGCTGGCCCAGGGTAAGCCCCAGTCCCTCCTGCTCCCTCTGCAACCTGGGAGAAGTGGGGGCCATGGCTGTGGCGTGGGTAGCACTTTCTGCAGGTGTCCACACAGCAGCGAGCACACATCCAGGCAGCCCTCAGCAGTGGCCACTGCATACCAGTGTGCACCAGGACCTGTTAGCCTGGATGGTCACTCTCTCACCTCCACAGCCCAGTGGCCATGGTGCCAGGGACAGTAAGGAAGCCTCAAGCGGCAAAGACGCACTGGGGCAACAGAGAAAAGGGAGTCAGATTTTCTCCAAGGTGGTCAGTGTGATATGGGGTGAAGGGGAAGAGAGAGGGAGAAAGAGAGAGAGAGAGAGAGAGCCATCGCCCTGAGCCCCAACGTGATAACCCATCAATGCAGGATTGTTAACAGCTCAGCGCCGATGCCAGTAACCCTCACCTACCAAGTGCTTCCTGTGTACACTGCCTGGCTAAGTAGCTGTCAGGTACATTCTCTCACGAGGTGCCAAACAGCCACGTCCTAAGGTGGCACCTCCCACTACCTCATTGGCCTTTACAATGGGTAAAGATGGGTCAAGGAGACCCAGCCCATATCCAGAGCCGCTCAGGGCCCAGCTGGCGCCCGATCTTCACCATCTGCAGTGATGCTCCCGGCCACAGTGACCCAGTCGCTCCCCTCTAGGGTTTCCTGAGCTGGAATACCCTGCTGAAAGACTGCCGCTGGCCTTCCACAGAGATTCCAACCTGAAGCCAGCAGGCCACAACCAGCAAGATAGAGACCCCTGTGGGGCCCTGGGTGGCCCGGGTCTGGGCTCCTGGTGACTGGGTCAGCAGCTCTTTTCCAGGAGACGGGGTGGGAGAGAAGGGCATGTGAATGGGAGAGCGAGACACAAGCACTCCAGCCTCTTTAGGACTTAGGGATTTGGCCCGCGTGGGACCCTGGCTGGCTGCCTCCGGGAGCCGCAACCCCAGCCAGGGCGGCTCACAGCTGTCCCAGCTCCACAACACAATCACAAACAAACACTGTTGCCTGGAAACTGTGCCTCGCCCCAGCATCCCAGGGCTGTGTCCCAGGACCAGAGCCACGGGATGCTCTCTGGCTACCAATCCTCCCATTTCTCAGATGGGAAGACTGAGGTCCAGGGAGGGGTAGGGTCTTGTTCATACTCACCACTCCAGCCAGGATGATGGCCGAGTGGGGACCCCAGGTCTGTGTTCCTTAAGGCTGCCTTGGAACCGTTCTCTGACCTTGGTCAAGAGCTACTGTTGCTGATGGCAATGTGGAATTCACAACACTCCATAAACACAGTCCCGTGGGATGAAAACCGCATTCCCACCCTTGCAGGGCTCTCCGCCAAGCAGAGGACCCCAGAGAGAAGCGCTATGTTTGTTCAAAGACCTCCAGCAGCCATTTCCCAACACCACCCCCCACTCCTGCCACACACACACACAGGACAGCCTAGCAGCCAGGACAGCCCCAGGCCTGCTTGCTGGTTTGTTCTTGAACTAACAGCAGGTGGCAGGAGCCGGTAAGCAGGGACCAGAAAAATCACAGGGATGGAGCCCAAGAGGCACCACGTCAGCTCTGTGCCGGCACCTGCCTGAACATGAGTCAGGAGGGACCGGGCACACAGGTGACAGCGGCCTCCATGCGGCTGGTGGGTTCTCCTTCACTCAGGATCTGCTCACTGGGAGCCGCACAATGGACAAGATGGCCATCATGGCAGAGCTCACAGAGGTGCGGGAGGCCGAGGACCAGCAGCGGGCGGGGGAGGTCAGAAGGCACGGTGAGGCGAGCGCAGGCTGAGGGCATGGAGGGCTGACGGCCAGCCTCCACCACAGCGGCTCGGATGCTAAGCCTCGGGGCCCCATCCAAGAAGGAGGAAGGGTGGGGGCAGAGGGCACGGTGCCCCCATCACAAGGTGACTTATCCAGGGTGGCTGATTGTTGCTTTAGAGAGAAAGGAAAAGAGATCCTCCCCCTGCAAGGAACCAGGGAGGCTCCGGGTGCTGACCCCATCCAGGTCTCCCACGTGGGTGGCAGCCACTACCTGCTGCCTCCTAGCCTGTACGTTAGGAAAACTCTAGAATTCGGAGCAGAGCCAGGACTCACTGCCAGGAGACACTACTTCCACAATGGAGTTTTAAAGTCCACACATTCTGCCCAAACCACAGTAGGACTAGAGGCCCATGGGCCTGGGAGAAAGGGACTTGATTGTGTGTAGCCCTGGGCAACAGGGAAGCTCCCAGAGCTCCGAGGGGGGCTGCCAGGGAAGCTGAAACACGGTCCACAGTGAGGCTGCCTGAGCGCCCATGCACTGGGGAGCAGCTGGACAGCGTGGGGTCCACTCTGCCACAAAAAGGAATGAAGTTCTGGGTCACATGGCCACATGGACAAGCTCCCCTACCTTGGGCTCCATCAAACAAGCCAGACCACGAAGGCCATGTGGGATTCTGCTTACAAGACATGTCCAGAATAATTAAAGTCCTGAGAGACAGAAAGCAGATTGGTGGCTGCCAGGAGCTGGGGTGGGGATGGCGCAGGAATGGGGGGCAGTGGCTGCCCAGGGGTACAGAGTGTCGCCTGGGGTGGGGACGGCGGGGGAGGGATGATAATGTTCTCCGCTTGACAGCAGTGATGGCCACACGACTCCACGAGTGTCCCGAGCCCATGGAAGCCTGCACTTTCAATAGGCCAATGGGACAGTGTGCGAAGCCGTCCTACATAACACGCAGCCGAGACCTAGCAGACACAGTAACATGATAATAAGCATTTTTTTGAAGCTGCAATCGCTTCCTTCATGTCTCAATAGCAGCAGGAACATAAGATCAGAGGGGAGATTTTTCAGCCCTGACAACATCCCCAGTCATCCTTGTCCAAGTGGAATTTCAGTCATGTGTGCTGCACAGACACAGGGCAGTGGCAGCCAGGGGCCACCCACGTCCCACAGCCAAGCAGGGTCCAGGCGGATGCGGGCTCAGGGCTGCTGGACCCCGGGGTTGCCACCCTCAAGTACATCCCCCCACCTCCTTTTAATAAGTTCTTGGAATCTCATAAATCTGAGAGAATTTTAAAAATTATCAAATGGCGAGAAGGGAAGGCAGAAGGACAGAATGGACCGATTAAAAAATGCAAACATACAGTTCCTGGTGGATCTGTGAACCACCCAGTAAGCAGGAGTGACCAAGCAACAGTACCATTCCTGCTGCAGGAACAAGCCACATGTGCCCTAGCACTCGGGGACCCCCAGCCCTGATTAGCAGCCAGGACCCCGCCTTCCAAATAGACACTCTCTCCCACCTTTGTCTTCCACTCAACCCCCAAGACTTGGAGCCACAGTGACACCCACAGGGCCAGGAGGCTGGGGGTCCTGCAGTCACAGCCTGGGCAGGGTCCCTGTGCCCCAGGTGCATTTAGAGAGGGGTACAGCCTCCAGGTTGGGAGGGGCTTGTCTAACAGACGTTGGGTGACGCAGAGATACACTTTGGGGGCTGCTGTACAGAGCTGACTGCTCGGGGACCTCTGCAGCATCTCCAAGAGCTCGCCCATGCTGACACCGAGGCCTGAGTCACAGCCCCCCCAGCCCAGGGTCAAGGACCCAGCAGAGCCCAGGCTCAGCGCTCACTCCATGCCTTGGGGGGCACAGTGGGGTGGCTCTATCACACGAGAGTGCAGATCCCAGCTCTGAAGGATCTCAGCATTCCAGACCTGACTCAGGAAGTGTGGTCTGTCGCACAGGCCTGAAGCGGGCCCGTGTCATGGTCAGGGTGTGGCTTTTCGCTGTGGCAGCCAGGAGGCTGTGAGCTCTCCCACCCACCTCGGTGGTCCCCAGTGTCTCCAGGCAGCTCGGATAACAGCAGCTGAGGGGTAGTGACATGAGCCAGTAGAACACCAACATTCTATATGGACTCCACTTCCCATGCAGCTCCCTGCTGATGCACCTGGGGAAGCCACACAAGGTAACCCCGGGCCCCGCACCCAGACGGGGATCCGGCTGCTGGCGTCAGGCTGGCTCAGATGCCTGGCTGTTGTGGCCATTGAGGGAGTGAGCCAGTGGATGGAAGATACCTTTCTCTACAACCGCTTTTCAAATACATAAATAAATCTTTTTTAAAAATCTGCTACTGTTTGGGAGATCTGGCTTCCACACACCCTCCAGAACTCCCCAAGGACTAAGAGACCCCATGGATAAGATGCCACATATGCAGGTGCTCAGCACCCCCTGGGAACTTCCACAGAGCCCTCCCCCACACTTGCTAAGTCTCTGGCCAGCTTGAGGCCACGGTTGGGGCTTACCTGTCAGTGATGGGCAGCACAGGGTGTGAGTCCTTCGTCCAGGTGACCAGCGGAGGTGGGGAGCCCTGGGCCTCGCAGTCCAGGGTCACTTCTTCTCCAGTCCTCACCACAACTCGCAGAGGAGTGTCTGCGTCCTGGGAACCGTTCCCGCCGATCTGGGGCTTGGCTGTTGTGGGAAGAAGCGGGGTCGTGAGCAAGGCTAGGAGGGCCACAGGAAGCAGAGGTGGGACTGTGACCTTGATCTTGGAGAGGCCAGGAAGTGGGGGTGGCTCTGTCACATGGGGAGAGTGCATAATGCAGGTGAGGCTCAGAGCTGGCCAGAGAGAGCCCCCCCCTGCTGCCCACCCTCACCTGGGCCCTCTCAAGCCCCAGGGAGGGATTGGGGATCCCTGGGGACCCAATGAGAGTACAGAGGACACTGGCCCTGTCTAGCCTACCTCCCACCCCAGGACTTCCTCACAGGAGGCACATCTGTATGTATGACAGTGACACAAGCCAGCCAGCAGGGGACACAGACCCCTTTGTAACCCCACACATTAACTCAGAGAGGAAATCTCACCTACGCTCTTCAAATTTTTTTTTTGCAACATAAAAAAATTTGGCTCCAGGAGGACATGGCAGACAGGCAGCAGATGAGACAATTGCTCATTGATCCCCAGCTCAGACACCATGCGCCCTACTCCGCTGCATAGAGCAGGGCTGCTGCCCTTCCTCACAGTGGTTGGTGTAGGCCACACTGGAGCCAATTAAAGAACCACTTCACCACTGTCCTGGCAGAGGCCACAGAGGAGGTCTGCTGGTCTCATGCAAAGGTCCTGGGGCAGGATGGGTGATTCTGAAAACGTGTGAGGAGGCAAGGAGGCTGAAGAGGTGGGCGGGTCCCAGTTGAGGCTTCTCCCACTGTCACTCACTGTTGACAGACAGCCACATCTCCTGGCTGGAGAAGCCCACCGCGTTGGTGGCCGTGCAGACGTAGGCCCCAGCATCCTGGGCGGTCGGCCGGGCGATGAGCAGGGTCCCATTCTTGCTCACGTTGTAGTGGGCATCCCGGGAAGTCAGAACCTTGGTGTCCTAGGGCAGAGCCACAGGCCACATTAGGAGCAGCCCACACCCGCACCCTCCCCAGGGAGTACTGGGCCCACCCTTGGGGACCCACACAGCCCCAGGCTCTGCCTACCTTGGTCCAGGTAATGGTGGGGGCGGGGATTCCTGAGGGTACACAGGGGAGGGAGGCAGGCACCCCTTCATTGGTGACGTGGTGGGTAGTCGTGGGGTGGATTCTAGGTGGCACTTGTACAAATAAACCAATTCCATCAGCCAGGGTCCCAAGGGAGTGACACCTGCCAACAGCCACTCCGCCCCAGCCCCCGCCCCCAGGCACTGTCATCAAGTGCTCAGGTCACAGGAACCCGACACCCCTGAAGGGCGCAGGAAGATGCCTGTCTCCAGCATCCTGGGAAAGGCCCCTCCACTGCTGGCCAGGCCAAGAACTACAGGCTCACAGGGTGGCCAGCAAGGCATGGAGGAGGGGGAGGCCGGGCGGATGAGGGGGGGCTGGGCGCAGTGGCTCTGCTTTGCTGCTAAGTGAAACTGCTTCAGTTTGGAGAAGTGGGGAGCAGGCTCTGCTACCACAGGATGACTCCTCGTGAGATAAGCCAGCGATGGGCCAGACAAGCACCATCCTCCACTGGCCCCTGCACTGGGCCAAAGCTGGAGGCCCCAGGGCGGGGGAGGGGCCAGAGCCCCAGGCCATGGGAAAGTTCTAGAGGCCCAGACTGTCTCCCACCCTTGGCCGGCCTGACAGGTTTGCTGTCAGCGCGCTGTGCGCTGACCAATGGACAAAAGGCCAGGTCTTCTGCAATGTACACTTTACCACTTAAAAACCTTTTAACAAGAAAATTGAAACAGCATGTTCTCCCGGGCCACGACCACCAGCTCACTACTGTCAAGCTTCTTCCCCAGCTGGGGAGCGCTGTGCGTGGGAACAGCAAGCTGGACTGGCTGCTGGGGGCTACTTGGTGCTTCTGCTGCCCACCCCCACAGCAGGAGAAGCCTCAAAGCTAAACCAGCCCCAGCTCCTCCTCCTGCTTCTCCCTGGAGGGAGTGACAGTGACAAGTGACAGAGATTAGTATCTGCAGAATAAAGCAGGCTTAGAATCAGGTGCCACACGCCTGTGCCCAGCACCGCCTGAAGCCTCAGCTTGCTAGAGAAGGGCAGGGTAGTGCAACCAGCACTAGGGTAGGACAGTGGAGAAGCCCAGCCGGAAGCTAGCTGCTGGCTGTGGGGCAGTGGGTTAAATCAGCTCACATGAGCAAGCACCAGTTCAAGTCCCAGCCGCTCCACTTCCCATCCAGCTCCCTGCAAATGCGCCTGGGAAAGCGGTGGAGGGTGGCCAAGCGCTTGAGTCCCTGCACCCACGTGGGAGACTCAGATGGCAGCTCCTGGGTCCTAGCTTCAGCCTAGCTCAGTCCTGGCTTTTGCAGCCACTTGGGGAATGAATCCTGTCTGTTCCTTTCTCTGCAACTCTTCCTTTCAAATAAAATAAAACAGAAGGGAGGAAAGGAAATGGCTTCGGGTTTTCCCACGTAGCCCACCCTGGGGCCTTCACGAATGTGTTGAGAAATGAACTGTGCTAAGGAAGGTGGCGCTTCTCCCAGCCGGCTGCACAGAAGTGGCCATGCAGGGCACAGCTGGGGCGGGGAGTGGGGAATGGAAGGTTGAAACTTAAGTGAAAACAAGCCTGGCATCTTGCCCTGGGACGTGGCGCAAGGGGGCATCCTGGAATGACAGGGAGCCAGGACGCACAGAGGTATCAGCCCAGCCCCTTCCGAACTTTGGTTTTGTTCTATAAAAAGGAAAACAACGCTTTCTTCCCTCTCATTTCTCAGGGAGTTATAAAACAAATGTGAGAAAGACAAATGGAAAATGTAACCAAGCTTAGTTTTAAACTTGTCATCTTTCATCACAAAGAGGCGGGGCTGAGGTTGTAGCCCCAGCTGCTGCCTATGATGCCAGCATCCCCCAGGAGAGCGCAGGTTTGAGTCCCAGCTGCTCCACTTCTGATCCAGGTGCGTGAGAAAGCAGTGGAGGATGACTCAATTGCTTGGATCTCTGCACCTATATGGGACACCTGACAGAGCTCCTGGCTCCTGGCTTCAGCCTGGCCCAGTCCCAGCCATTGTGGCCATTTGTGCAGCAAACCAGTAGATGAAAATCTCTGTCTCTCGCCTCCACTCAAAGTTAAGTTTTTTGAATTGCATCCCTGCTCTTTGGGTACATTCTTCTCATCGTTATTCTGGATCCACTATAGTGTAATAGCTGCTCATGAAACATTTGCACCATAGGAGGCATGCTAAGCCAGGCATCAGAGATGATTGGCAGATGTGTAGAGGCACCAAATTAGGAGGGGCATGGGCACTGGCAGAGGACTCTGGCAGCCCCTGCCCCCAGACACCCAGGGCCAGCTTGTATAAGGAGTGTGGAGCATGTGTGCGTGTGCGGAATGTGCAAATACATAGCAACATGTAACATCTGGTTAGTCTCAGCTACTGGAATGTGCTGTGTGTTTTTTAAAACATGACAAGTCCCTGATTTTTCTACAGCAAGTATGTGTTATTTGGGCAGTTCTTCTAAACAAGGGTATTTAAGACTGGTCACCTTCCCCCGCCTCTCTCTCCCCTGCCCACTGCCTCCCAGCTCCTGCTCGCCCCTGCCTTCTCCCTCTCCCACCTCCACTGCAGGCCTGGGCCTCACCTTGGACCACCAGCAGCACGTCCCGATGCTGAGAGCCGGCTGTGTTGGTGACCACGCAGCTGTAGCTCCCCGCGTCCTCCTGCAGTGCACGGGGCAGGTGCAGACTGCCGTCCGCCCGGACTGAAGGCCGGCTGCCCGGCAGGAGCTAGGGAGGGGTGGAAGCTGTGGCTCAGAGCGGCTGAGGCAAGGGTACTTGGGCAGTGCAGCCAGAGGGGAGCAGGCTGGACTGGGGCGCTGACCTTCAGAGGGGGCCCGGCACCTTAATGGGTAGGGTGGGGGATAGTCTGACTCCCCTGCCCCAACCTCCTCTCTAGGATTCATGCACTGCTACCCAAGACTCCAGAAGGCAAGACAGGTGGACTCCGGCACACTTCGACCCCACTACCCATTAGTCAACTGGACCGTGCAAGACTCTGAGCCCAGCTGAGCCCCTGGAGGTTTCTGGGTAATGTAGCCTTCAGTGTAGAGGGGCCAGAGGTCGGGGCTGCAGAAACCACAGCCAAAAAGCAGGGTCTATCCATGGGATAAGAAGGGCACAGCCACACAGGGACGCAGCAACAGCAGCTGGCTCCTGGCAGCTCCCCAGGACTGAGCCAACAGGACCGGGGTTAGGGGAACGGGGGGGAACGTCTAGAAGGGCCCAGAGAGGTCCGTCAGCTGGAGCACAGCTGGGCACGAGCAAGCAGATGGACGTGTAGCCAGGGGCTTTCTGGGGACAAGATGAGTGAGATGCGTTCTCCAGAGCGCACACTAAGACAGGGACACTGAGTACAGCTGCAGTTAAACTTGGCAGCACATCGGAAACACGGGGGAGTTTTTAAGACTTGCCACGTGTTTCAAAATAGAGTTTAACAGGCAGATAGAGTCTCAGGCTGCACCAGGCACACCTGTCGAACTCGAGGTGTCTGGGGCTCGAGTGTAAAAGGGTGAGAAATTGAGAGCAGGAGGAAAGCACACGAACTATAGCAGGACCCACAAAGGTCTTGGGGGATGTGCCATTTGTTCTGGGGCTCAGCCAATGTTCTACTAAGGCCGGGGTAACACCTTGGGCCCCGGGATCTCTGTCTCCATCATCCCCCTCTGCTGGGAGGCCTAAGAGAAGCCATTATATACTAGTGAGCACATCTGGGTTCCAATAAAACCGAAGACAGTGGACCTCGGCCAGATGTGGCCCAGGGGCTATGGTCTGCACACTCTGACCTTAGAAGGTTTTAGAATTTGGGCTGTGGAGTAGGGTGCATGGGCTCCAGCCCTGCTCGGCCACCGGACTGTGTGATGGATCACCCTAAGCTTCAGTTTAGGGGAGGTAAGGCCGAGCCTTATGACCCCCAAAGCACAAGGACTCCTGGTGAGGGCGGAGTCAGAGGAATTAGAAGAAAGCAAATAAACAAAACATCCAGTCAGAACAGCAGCCACCACCATGTGTCCCACAGTGCATGGGTGTTCTGGGTGGACAGGACACTGCTCAGGCCACAGCTCTGCCCCAGAACTATCAGAGCAACAGTGACAAATGCATTCTGACGGCTACCACCTACACCCTGGGGGTCAGAAGTCCTGCTCTGTAGCTGGCAGGACTATGAGGGCAACAAGTGCTGTCAATGCATGAACAGAGAAGCTTCTGGAATGATGCAGGTGGCAGAGAGAAGAAGCAATAGAGCCACAGAGCAGAGAAGGACACGACACCCCTCTCCTCCTACCAGGAGGAGCCCACGCGGCACTCACGGGACGGCCATCCTTGAGCCAGCGCCTCTCCGGGAAGGGCCTCCCAGCCAGGATGACACAAGACAGGGACACAGGCTGTCCCTCCAGGACACGGACAGTGGTGGCACTGCTGGCGATCTCCGGGGCTACTGCAGGGAGAGGAGACAGTGCCGGCTGCAGCACAGCCCCTGGGGGTCACCCAGGGGACATTGGCCCCACCCTCCTGCCCAGGGAATAGGTGTCTGCCTTAAAATCAGAGGGTACTAGTGGACCCTGGGATACGGTCTGGGAAGTGGGGCCACAGGTACTGCTATTCACTCTGACCCCCACGACTCTCCACGCCCCCAGCGAACCATGTCCAGTGACGGTGAGCCGGGCCTCAGCCTGCACCTTCCCAAAGATATTTCGGGCTTCACAGATGTACAAGGCCTGGTCTTTGAGGGTCACACCTAAGGACAGGAAAGAAGCCATTGACCACCAGGCCCTGAGGACTCCAGCCTCTAAGTGCCTGGAGGCCCTCGACACAGGCTGGCCCAACAGAGGTTTAAGCAGGAGGGCTGGAATGGCACAGAAAGGAAAGGATGCGGAAGAGGTCTCGATTTGTCCATCTGTAGAATGGGGTAATGGAGCAGTACCTGCACCTTGTAGTGTGATTGGACAGGCTCCACAGGGGACAAATAAAATGGACAGTATTAGACCAAACAGCAGCACGGCCACAGTAACTGCAATCATGAGAGCTCACACCCCCGTGACACTTAGCAGCACCGACAACGACACCAAGCTCTCCTGTCACCCACATAACGCTGGAGAGCGGGCCTGAGCTCCAACCCACAGGCAGGTTTATCGTTAGCTTGTTCATGAGCAGGTTCCCACCGTGGTCTGTGCTGGGGGAGGGGACAGGGTCCACTCTCAGCCACCCTGCCTATCTCCTGGGACCACCCCATGCCCACCCACCCTAATCACTTACTCTCAAGGAACAGCACTCCTGGGGGCCGCCGGAGCCTGCTGCCCTGATGGGGCCCCAACAGCTGGCCATCCTCACGGCGCCAGGTGACCTTGGGAGGTGGCCGGCCGGTGGCCCGGCAGCCCAGGAAGACGCTGCTGCCCAGCTCTGCTGTGACATCCACGGGCGGCTCTGTCAGTCGAGGTGCATCTGCAAGGAGGTGCTGGATCAGCCACGGGCAGCTGGGTCCATCCAGCCCAGCCACCTGTGCCCCCACCCCTGCCTGGCAGGTCTCTCATGGCTTCACTCATGAATGGGGAACAGGTTCCTGGGTAGCAGAGAATTCCTGAGGGCAGGGCAGAAAGTGCAGACTGTGTTGCGACGGGGCGGTGGGGGGGGGAACCGATGCCTCTCGTACCCCTGCAGGGGGTCTCAAGACCTTTGCTGTGGACCCTGTCACGCAGGGGGGCAGCGTGCCTGCTGCCCCTGGCAGGGGCTCCTCCCACAAAATCCACCTCTGATAGGCTGCCCGGTACCCTGGGACCACAAGAAGGTGTGCGTGGCTGAGTCCAACCATGACTGTGACCATGTCTGGCCATGTGGTGGCTTGCACGCAAGCTGGAGGGGAACACCAGGGCCTTGCAACACCCTTCTCCTCCCTCTCCTCCTCCAGGGCCACATAGGGCTTCCTGGGTATGTCTCTCAAGTGTTGAACCTACTCCCAGCCACCCTCTGTGTGGGCAGACCCAGGCCAGGGATGCCAGCTGGGCTCAGACACCAAGCCTAGGATGCTTTCTGGGTTTTTGTTATGTTTATGCATTTACTTACTTATTTGAGAAGCAGAGAGAGAGAGCTCTCCCATCTGCTGGTTCACTTCTCAAGTGCCCACAAAGGCCAGGCCTGGGCTGGGGCCAAAGCTGGGAGCCAGCCCCTCCATCCAGGTCGCCCACATTGGTGGCGGGAAGCCAAGGCCTTTGGCAATCCCTGCTGCCTCCCAGCTGGGCTCCAGGAAGATGGAGTCAGGAGCCCAAGAGCATCGGTTTGCAACATCTGCATCCCAACCCTCATCTTGACCTCCAGGTGCCTCTGCTGCTGGTGTGTGCCAACCCTCCTTGGGAGTCACCTTCGTGGGGAGCCCAGGCCACTGACCATAAACAGCACCTCCCCGCCTACCCTGGAGCACTGAGGAGCTACAAGGGGCTGTGTTCATCCCCGCCCTGGGCAGCAGGCCTGGACTAGGGCCGCCTGGCCCCCGGAGTTGTAAGAGGCTCCAACAATCGGCAAAGGGCAGAAATTGCCCCAATTCTTAAGCCATACAACCCCCTGCTCCTCCCCAAGGTAAGCAGCGTTAATGGCTTCCAGGGCTCCTTCCAAACCTTTCTTCCCTTCCTCCTGGGAAGGCAAAGGAAGAAGCAAGTCATTTCCCAAAACCCAGACTCCAGATTCCTGTCCTGTGGGCGGCGCTCTGGCTCCCTGTTAACCCTTGGCGCCCAGCACCACCTCTCTATTCTTTCCAAAAATCTTCCTTTCCCATCCAAACCATGACATCAGATTCTCTCCTGGCCGCAGGGATTTGGGAAGTTCCAGGGAGAAATAAACACAACTTGGAAAGTGACTGTGAGGAGAGGAAGACGGCTTGGATGCGGCCTCAGCCACCGCCCTCTCTGCCTTGGACCCAGCTGCTGCGGAGGCTGGGAGTCCCAGCATGCCTTCACCCGGGTCGGGTTCCTGCAGAGCTCAGGTTCTGGAGTGCAGCTGTGCTGTCCTTTACCCCACTGCAGATGGAGCAGAGGGCCGGGGACCCCAAAGGTCTGCCATGCCATCTCCATGCAGCCCAGTGGTGGGGCACGGTCAGACTTGCTCTCTCTGCCCACACTTCCACCCCATTCCCTCCTTCGCCCCCAGACAGCCCAGCTTTGTCTCCTGACCTTGGGGTCCACGGAATCCCCCTGCCATGTCCCACGCCTAGGCTTGAGCTGCACAGCCAAGAAGGACAGCTGACTGACAGCCACATGCACCCCATCCTTGGCACCCCACCAGGTGACAGGCACTTTGGGCACCAGAATTTCATTCAGTGTTTTAGTAACCGCCCAGATGGATAGCAGTACCCCAACTCTTGTCGTCCACGAGAAGAAGCAGAGGGTTAGAGGGATGGTGGGACCCGCCCAAGGTCAGAGCTCAAAGTCAAGAGCAGAACTGAGATGGGCACCTAGGTCTGATGGACGCTAAAGCCCAGGGTCCCAACCCACAACCTTTCCTCCCCTGGGTGCTGTCCTAGTCACAGCCCCCACCCATCTCCTCCATCTGTCTTCAGGGCTCAGTCCCAAAGCAGCTAGACTTTGGCCTGGGGTTAGGAGAGCTGTGCAGCCAGACCCCCAGCCTCACCTGGAGACCCCACAACCCTCCAGATGACTGTGAGGATGGGGAGACTGGGACCCCGAGTCCAGCAGCAGGGCGAGGAGGGACCTGACTGCCAGCCCAGTGCTCTTCTTACCTCCGCTCTCCTAGCTGCCCCGGGGCCTCTGCCATGACCCAGGGAGGCAGGGAGCAGACCCCCCTCTTCACCCCTGGCAGAAGCCAGCCCTGGGGAGCACCCTCCTAGAAATCTGCAAGCTGCCCCCAGATAGTGGGGTCTAGCAGTCACAGGTACAGCGATGTAGAGAGCTGGCTTCTCTGCATGTCCACCCACACACCCCACAAAAGGCCACAGGAGGACACAGGGTAGCAGAGGAGGCGGCTGCCTGCAATCTGAGGAAAGGGCCCCTGGCACAGCCCAGCCATGCTGGCACCCTGAGCTCCCACTGCAGCCTGGAGCAGGGGAAAAACAGATGTCTGCTGGTTTGCCCAGCCCCATGGGACTCTGTTCACAGCCGCCCAAGCTGACTGTATCCCTTTCCCAGCTCCCAAGGGTGGAGGGCAAAGCCCAGGTTCCTAAAAGCCACAAGTCCGCTCGGGGGCAGCGTCACTTCCTGCACCTGTTCCTTTGTGCCTTCCGGGAGCCAGCCATGGGGTCCAGGGACTGGGCCAGCAGCAAGCAGGATCGTGCCCTGAGGCCTGGCACAGTGCACAGGCAGGGAGGAATGAAGGTTGGCCACCCCAGAAGAGTGCCAACCCCAGAGGAGGGTGGGCGGTGTCTGTGCACAGGAGGCCACAGATTGCGTGAGTGGGGAGAAGCCCTTGTTCCTTGTTCTGTCAAGTGGCTGCAGGTGGGGTCATCAAGCACCCAGCTAGGGACCACACTTCCCCCTCCAGCAGGAAGGAACCCATGCAGGTTCTGGCCACGGTGAAGGGGCCAGGGCAGAAGTGGAGACATCCCAGCCTCCTGCTGTGCCACAAAGCAAGATCCAAGTCTGAGAGCCCCAGGCCTTGTCCACTCGGGACCTCAGTTTGCAAACAGGTGACTCTACTTTTAAGCTGGTTCCCATCTTGTAACATTCCAGGGACCACCAGGAGCCCCCTGCAGACCCTGAGCCCACAGCTCCTGTCCCAAGACAGGAAGAGTGGGGAGGCAACCAGTTCCTGGTCCCAACACGATTTAGCCAGGGAGGTATACAGAGAACCAAAGTCCACACAGCACAACAGGGCAGACCACATGGAGGTCTAGACTCTGTATTTTGAGTGTGAGAGGATTCATGGCCCTGCCCCCAGGACTCTGCCCCGCCTTCCCTGCACCAACAGGGAAGCTGCGACCAGGCCAGGAGGCAGGCTCCACCCCTGCGCTGAGCCACGCCATGAAGAACATTCATGAGCATCTTCCTCTATAAAGGAGATAGTCCGGACAAGACGTTAAGAAATGTCTTGGTGCAAAGACTCCTACAGGCCTGGTTGGTCATGGTCACTATCACTCTCCTTTCACTCTGACTTCTAAAGAAATAAAATTAGGAATGCAACAGAACGTCTCGCCATGCCAACGGACCAGGATGGAGAAGCTATCATGAACCACCCACTCCAGCTGCCACCCAGCCTGGCTCACTTCACTCTCCATCCCAGGCTGGCCACAGGATCTTCAGCACCCTCACAAGCTAGCCCCTCACCCCCATCCCAACCGGTTACCCCATCCAGCACTAAGAGTTGCTGGGTTGGCAATGAGAACATGGGACTGAACTAAGACGTCACGAAAGGTGGGAAGCCATTAAGACAGATATCACGGAACTAGTGTTACGATATAGCAAGTACAGCTGCTGCCTGCAGCACCTGCATTTTATATGGGCCTTGGTTCAAGTCCCAACTGCTCCACTTCCTATCCAGCTCCCTGCTAATACGCTTGGGAAAGCAGCAGAGGATGGTCTAAGTGCTTGGGCCCCTACACCCACATGGGAGATCAGGAAGCAGTTCCAGTCCCGGCTATTGCGGCCACTTGGGGAGTGAATCAGCAGAACCTGGGGAGGTGGGTACCCAGTGCAGTGACATCACTAGCTTTGGGTCCAGTACACCACCCCAGCCAGCCCACCTAGCCCTACAGGGACCCAGAAGGTGACACAAAAGTACCCTCAGCTGTTCCCAAGGGTAGGCACTGGCCGCAGGTGGGAGGGAAGGCTGTGTTGCCTCTTGTGCCCCAAACACCAACAGGAAACTGGTTCGCAGCTTGTCAGCAGGATGCGGGCACAGTGCCCACCTACCCCAGCCTGTGCCAGCTTGGCAGGGAAGGCCAGAACACAGCTGCTACCCAGATGAGCAGAAAATTCAATTTCCCATCACTGCTGCCAAGCTGGCTCACTGCAGCCCCACAGCTGCTGGGCCAGTCTCCATCATATCCCTGACCCAAAGCCACAGGGTGCCAGCCAGTGCCCCAGCAACTCTAGACAGCCAACTGGGTCCCCCCGCTGACGTGCAGAGACATCCCCAAGGCCAATAGCAGACAGAAGAGGAACAGGACAATATGGGCACCTCTGCCTGAACCCCCAAAGAGGCTTTGCTGAAAAGAGATCAGAAGTGGCATCAAAGGGTAGCCGCCCACAATTCCAGACACGCTTGCCTCCTCTCCCACCACTTTCTGGCTGACACTTGTGGCGGTAGCTTCACCTGAGCCTGCTGCACTGCAGACCTGCCCATGTCTCACATACACAGCATCCCAGGGCCATTTCTACCAACTGGGAAGTCGGCAGCTCGGAGAGATGGGGGTGAGAGGGAGCTTCGTGGAAACCAAGGCCAGAGTTCAACTCCCAGATCTGCTCCCTGGCCAGTGCATGGTCTTGGATGAGACACAGAACCTCTTGATGCCTCATTGTCCCCATCTGTCCAGGAGCCAGGGCCAGCCCCCACCTCCTGGTATTACCATAAGGATTATAGGTGTGAGCTGGGAGTTGGCAAATGACACACCATGGAGGGCTCACGGCTCACATTCAAACCTTGCGATATGGCCAGCTCCCGGGTCCGGGGCAACCACAGTAGATGCCAGATGCTCTGGCCTCCACCTGTCTCCTGTCCTATGTCACGCCCTCTCTGCCTCATTGCTCTGGCCCCGGTGCGTGGCAGTGGGGAGCAACTGGAACACCATCCCCACTCTGCCCCTGCCTGGCTGATTCTGGCTCCAGTTTGGGTGAGATCCCCTCCCAGAAGCTCTCCTGACCCCTAGTGTTGAATGAGCCCCCTTCTTTGGGTCCCTACAGCCCCTGTGGATGCTCTACATCCCAACTGTCCCAAATGCCTGAACAGAGCAACACAAAGGGAGTCGTATGACAGGGCCTGGCACCAGGCGGCCTGGTGTCAGAGGAATGAATGATGGGACACATGAATGGGTGAAGGCCAAGGGCACCCAGCGCTGAGAATGTCACCAGCCTACGATGGCCCCATTTGCCCCTGGATCAGACTCTGGCTGTCTTCTCCAGACGGGGATCAGTCCTCCCTGGGGAGTCCGCTGCTGCCTAGGCCCCTGCCAGCCCTGGCCCAGCCTGGCCCTCCCAGCCCAGACACACATGCTTCTCAGAGCACCCAGCACCTGCCTGTCCTGCCGTGGCCACGACAGGGCCTTGGAGCCCAACCTGCACCAGGAGCTATGCCTGTGGCTTCAGAAAAGGCCCAGTGCTGGGACTAGGGCCTGCCCAGAACAGACTTCACAAATGTTATGGCCAAGGCCAGGTCATTGCCACAGAAATTCACATTTTCCGTCTGCACAAAACGGGACAGTCACCCCTTCTATTTCTCAGGCAGTCAACAGAGGGGTCAGGAACTGTGCCACTGAGGGAAGCAGGAGGGTCAGCCCCAGCCTGCAGATGGAAAAACTGAGGCTCCACACAGGCAGAAAGTGACAGTCAAGACTGGTACGAGGGAGTCAATCCAAGCGACTTGGGTCGGGGGTGGGGTGCTGTCAAGATGTCCCAGAGACCCCTGACTCCTCAGCCCCTGACCTGTACAGCCCCTCCCACACACCTAGCCCCAAGGCTCGTTCTGCGAGCAGTAGAACAGTGTGGTAACACACCATGGCTTCCATCTTGAACTCGGTCTCTCTATGCTGCCCACCCCCACTATAGCCCCGGGGAAAGCCCACGTGGTGAGGGACGGATGTCTGGAGAGGACACTCTGGTGGTGGCAGCCAGCACCAAGGGCAGTCATGCTTCAGGCCTCGCACAGAAACCAGACAACCGAGCCTTGCCCCCAGTTCCTGCCCTTCTGACTGTGAGGGCAAGCACCGGTGCCAATGTGCTCTCCAGGACATATGCCAGGCCCTCCCGGGTCCACCTGTGGGGACCAAGGGGTGCACTCACGTCCAACCTCCAGCTGGATTTCTGCAGTGGCTTCGCCCAGCTCGTTGATGGCACGGCAGGTGTACATACCAGCGTCCCTCTCTTGAGCCTCCGGGATCCGCAGTGTCCCAGACGTGGTGGCTTCAGGGGCCAGGATCATCTCCAGACCCCCTGGAACAAGAACAAGAAAGAGCATCAGCCAGTGCGCCCACCTGCCGGGGTTGGGGCAGGGGGGCCCTGCAGCTTCCACGCACTCCCAGGAGGCTGAGAGCCTGGGATGGGCAGACTCCTCATGTTCCATTCTGACAACTAAGAAAACTGAGGCGCAGGTCTTCCAAGTCACCTGCCTGAAAGTCACCCCAGGGCAGCTGAGATTTGAACATGGCTCTGACTCCATCCTACTCCTGCACCAGCCATGTGGATACTAGTAGGGGGGCTGCAGCTCACCCCAGACCCTCATTCACTACGCCTCTGCCTGGAGACCTTGCTGGAAAGCTGACCCCTCAGGCCCCTCCTCCATCCTCCGTACCTCGGTACCAGATGACCCGGGGTGGGGGGACCCCAGACACCTCACATCGGAGCACAGCTTCCTGCCCGACAGCAGCAAGCACCACAGCGCTGACGGCAGATGCGGATGGAGAGTCTGCGTGGAGGAGGACCGGGGACTTGGGGGATCAAGCCACACGTGGCCCAGAGCGAAATGTCCACAACCTTGGGGAGTCCCTCCCTCCAGCCCCCTTTCTTCCACTTTCTGGTGACCCCCAGAGTGGCCCAGCTCATTTGTACCCCAAGAACCACCGGACTCCCGGGCCCCCTGCCCAGAATGTTGGGGGTCACCAGCAGAGTCACTTCTGCAGGCAGTTGTGTCAGGCCCGGCATGTGGCAGCCACTCTCCTGTGGCCCTCACGCCTGCCTCGTCCACCTGCTTGTTGGCTCTGCGTCAGCTGCTCCCAGTCAGCTGCCCTGGGGTTGCTCCAGCCTGGACACCCAGGGCACACTATGGGCAGGCGGCAGGAGGCCTTGCCCCTGCAGGTGCAGTCTGCCGGGTACCTGTGTAGTACAGGGTGACTGTTGCCTCATCCGTCCCAGCCTCATTCGTGGCCTGGCAACTGTAGTTTCCAGCATCCTCGGGGGCCAGCCCCTGAATGACCAGTGTTCCCTGGGCGTCCACCTGGATTCTGAGTAATCATTAAGGACAAAGTCAGCAGCATCACTAGCCAGTGCCCTCCCATGCTGAGCGGTTTACCAGCATCGTCCTTTTCAGCTCACGAGGCTCAGAGAGGAAGGGGCACTTGCCGGAGGCCATGGAGCCTCAACTTAGGCAAGGTTTCTGCACAGTCCTTCTCGATTCTGGCACCTGAGCCCCCAGCCAGGCCCACATCAAGGCCACCGTTAGGTTTCCAAAGCGACCTCAGGAGGAAGGGCACCCCACCCCCAGCCTACAGGGGAGAAGGCCTGGCTGACAGCCTTGTCCACCTGCCCCCAAACCCGGAGCTCCGCGTCCTGGGCCCTCACCTGTTGTCCTCCTGCAGGACGTGGCCCTCCCGGCTCCAGGAGATGTGGGGTGTGGGGTAGCCCGAGGCTGAGCAGCTGATCTTCACCTCCACACCCTGCGGGTAGCGCTGGGACCTGCTGTGGATGCTGACCTGTGGGGCCTCTGTGGCCCAGAGGCAGGGCAGCCGGGCAGGCAGGCAAGCCCATCAGAACAGCTGAGCCAGGACAGACCTCCGCCCCTCCCTCCAGCCACAGCCAGGCAAGATGCAGAAGCGAGGTCCCAGCTCCCCACTGGGCTTTCCTGGCCACCTTTTCCAGGTGGCCACCCCACACCTTCCCCAGGCTGCAGGGGCAGCTGAGCCCTGGCCCTCCGCCCCTGCTTCAGGCTATGCATCCCCAGGGGGCAGCTGCAGGGGCAGGAGAAGGCCTTGCTCTCGGTGACCCTGAGGAGGGCTCCCAAGCCTGCAAACTTCCGAGGCTCACAGCCTTCCCACGGGGATGGGGGCTGGGCGACAGGCATGACTAATAGATCTCCATCCTGTAGAAGCCAGATCCCACCTCAGAATCCTGCTCAACACACCCCAAACAGGCATCCCTGGCACAAGAGAGAACACACCTTCCGTACCCCAGCCTGGGTAGTATTGGCTGACTACCACCAAACCCTAACCTCTGACTTCTCACCCAGTGCCTGGATGTGGTCCCTGCCCTTTATACGGAGCAGGAGCAGCGCAAGGGAGGGAGAGACCACGGAGGGACTAGAGATGAGAAAAGGGCAAGATGGAACGGAACTGGCTTGGCTTATGGCAGTAGATACTTGGGTTAGATGTGAGGAAGAGCTTCCCAGCACTTGGTTTCAAATAGGAGGCTTTAAGAAGACTCCCCTATAGGGTCAGAAAATACTAGAAGGGCTGCAGCTGGACAGGTCAGAACAGAGGGCCGGAGATAGGTGGGCTTCGCAGAGTGGGCTACGGGGGAGGTAGCAAGTGAAGGAACAGACTGCAGGCAGAGCCTCACCTCGTACCAGGAGCCACACGGATGCCCTCGTGACCCCATTGGCATTGCTGGCCACACACTGGTACCGTCCGCCATCACTGGGGGTGACACTACTGACCTCCAGGGACAGATCAGCCAGCTGGGTGACCCGGCCCGTGGAGGATGGCAGGACTCGCCAGTCGCGAACCCAGGTCAGGTTGTAGGGAGCCTCGCTGAGGACACGACACGATAGGATGGCGCTCTCCCCCGGGGACACAGTCACGTTGGGGGCAGGGAGCAGCTGCGGTGGGGGGTCTGCGGGACACAGAGAGGCTGAGGTTTTGAGGTATTCAGGCACGGAGACTGCCTGTGTCCCAGGCCCGGCCAGCAGAGCCCTCCACGGGCACGGGTGGGACAGCATGCCCCCTCCAAGGACCACGTGGCCAGGTGCGTACCCCACACCAGCCACAGCATCTAACAACTTCTCAGCTGCCCATCCCACCCTGGGGAGTGAAGGCCTTGGGACGTGGCAGCCAGCAGGGAGGGCATTGTGCCCAGAGGCATCCTGCTCCTACAGTCCAGCCTAGACCTGTGCCACAGCCCTGGGACAGGGGGAGGAGCTGGGAAAGCTTTCTGGACAGCACAGGGACAAGGGCCCAGAGCCAGCAGGTGATCCACACCCATGATGGTGACGGAGACACGCACGTGTGCTATGGACAGCACCTGGGCTCAGCTGGCCACCAGCAAACCGTTAGAGACGGACTGGCAGGCAGATTTCTGGGGGCAAATTGGAGAACCCGACTCTAAGCAAACCTAAGCAGAAAGCCGGATGTCTTAGGATGACACAGGAAAATCTGCCTCTTAAAAAAAAAAAAAAAGATAGAATTACAGAGGAGGGGGAGAGACAGAGAGAGAGACAATCTTTCATCCGCTGCATCACCCCCCATATGGCCACGCTAGCTGCTGCTGGGCCAGCCCAGAGCCAGGAGTTTCTGGGTCTCCCGCACGGGTGCAGGGGCCCGAGGACCTAAGTCATTCTCTACTGCTTTCCCAGGCCATAAGCAGGGAGATGTTGAGAAGTAAAGCAGTGCCCATGTGAGATGCCAGCATTCCAGTTAGTGGCTTAACACACTGTGCCACAATACTGGTCTCCAAAATCTAGTTGTTGGTGTTGTTGTTGTTGTTTTTTGAGACAGTGAAATGGCAGAATGACTTTAAGTCGGCTTAAAAATTCCCAACAATGAAGAGGTAGCAAAGATGGCCAACAGTTGGCCAAGATAAAGGCCGAGCCCCGGGCCATGTTCCCTGCTGCGTCCGCACAGTCCGTCAGCCAAGCGGCGTCACCAGAGGCTGCCGCTGCAGCACACACACTGACCGGCTGTGTGCTGAGACGATTATAGCTTGGCAGGCTATGACAAGCTTCTGTGACATTGCACAAACACTGAGCAGAAGTGATACCAAACTTCAGGTGGGGGCAGGGTTCACTCCTCTTGGCTTGCTACTTTCCCCAACCCTGTGGTCAGCAGCGAGTCAGCTTTCCTATGATTGCACACAAGGGAGTCCCCCATTCCTCCCTTGGTGGGTTCTGTTCTTAACCAGATAGCTTAGACTCCAAATCAGGAAAACAAGAGCTGGTGTTGTGGCAGAGCTCGTTAAGCTACTGCCAGCAGAGTATCATCCCAGTCAATTGAAAGCTCCAACATACCATCAGCAGACCAGAGAGGGTATACCTAAGAAGCCGTTGAACTTGACGGGACAATAAGATACTGGACTCTATGTTTGGTATATGCTTGCAATGGGGAAATCTCAACTGAACTTGAGCTGTGGTTATGCAACAAGGTGGAGGAATCCACCATGGTGGGAGGGTTTGGGGAGGGGTGGGGAGAATCCAAGTATCTATGTAACTGTGTCACATAATACAATGTAATTACTGAAGTTAAATAATAAATAATTAAAAAAAAAAAAAAAAGCTACTGCCAGCAAGGCCAGCATCCCATGTGGGTGCTGGTTCCAGTCCCAGCCACTCCATTTCCGTTGCAGTTCCCTGCCGCTGCATCTGGGAAAGCCGCAGAGGACGGCCCAAATGTTTGGGCCTCTGCCGCCCATGTGGGACATCCAGCTGAAGTACCAGGCTCATGGCTTCTGCCTGGCCCAAGCTCTGGCTCTTGCTGCCACTTGGGGTGTGAACCAGCTGGTGAAAAATCTCTTCTAGTCTTCTAACTCTATCTTTCAAATAAATAAATCTTTTTAAAACACGAATGAACAGAGCCTGGCGCGATAGCGTAGTAGTTAAAGTCCTCGCCTTGCACACACCAGAATCCCATGTGGGTGCCAGTTCTAATCCCGGCAGCCCTGCTTCCCATCCAGCTCCCTGCTTGTGGCCTAGGAAGGCAGTCGAGGAAGGCCCAGAGAATTGGGACCATGCATCCGAGTGGGAGACCCGGAAGAGCTCCTGGCTCCTGGTTTCAGTTTGGCTCAGCTCCAGCCATTGCGGTCACTTGGGAAGTGAACCATAGGACGTAAGATCTTCCTCTCTGTCTCTCCTCCTCTCTATCTGTCTTTCCAACAAAAAAAAATAAATAAAATAAAATAAAAAATAAACAAATTTGTTCATTTCAAGATGGGCCACGTGTCCCCAGCCATCAGTTTTTTGGGATGGTGGGAGCTAAATGACTGAAAGGGTCTGGAGGTGTGGCCAAGCCCCCAAAGGCAGGCCAAGAAGCGGGAGAGAGATTGGGCGGGGCTGGCCATCACCCAAGCCAGGAATCTCACTCTTCCCCCATTGAGACCCATGGCAGGGGGGCTGTGTGGACAGTCACCCTCTGATGTCTGAGGGAGGACCCCCCAAGACACCAACTGCTGTGCTACCCACCCAGGAGGTGGAAACCCAGCACCATGAAGCCCTAGGGGCGGGTGCTCGGCAGATTCCCAGGGGCAGACCTGTGACCACGATCTGGGCCTCTGCTCGGCCAGTCCCGGCCCTGCTAACTGCTGTGCACTCGTATGTGCCCTCCTCGGCCTTGGAGGCCCGCGGGATCTCCCAGCTGCTATTGCCCGACTCCCTGTAAAAGCAGAGACCAGTAGGACAAGGAATCACACCAGCCCCAGCCAGGTCCCCCAGCCCCTCCTGGCCCTGCCCCGAGGGAGGTCCCACATCCCCTTTGCAAAAGGAGGAGGGCAGTCGAGGAGATGTCAATTCCGCCAGACACAGGGCAAATCTGATTAAGTCCTTGTCTGAGTTCTGGACTCCCATGATGATGATGCGGGCTGGGCTGGGAAGGCAAAGTCCTTCCCATCCTGTTCCCAACACATCCACGGGAGGAGGGGAGGATTCACCTGGGCGTTGATGAGCCTGCGGAGCAGGGAACCCCAGGAACGTACCCTCCCCCTCTCCGGCTACCCCATCCCTGAGCTGAGCTGCCCAGGAGGAAGATTCACCGCGAAGAAAGTCCCCTTGCTGCCACCTACTCCCCTGAGACCCCCCACAGGGTGTCACTCACGAGAAGTGCCGCTCCTCGCCCAGCCTGGCTCCATCTCGCCGCAGCTGTAGCCGGAAGGGGAGGGTGCTGTGCACGGCACAGGAGACCAGCAAGGGCTGCTGCAAGTAGCCATGGATCCGGGCCGGCATGCTGACCAGGGGTGCGCCTACAGCCAAGGGCCAGCATTCAGAGCTTCTCCCGCCACCTATGCTGGTCACACCCCAACACAGGGACACCCCTCAACTCCCCAACCACCCCAGGAAGGAGGGGGAGCCATTATACAGAGCCTCTGTATAATGGGGCTGGAGAGTTGAATCACAAGCTCCATCCTTTATAGCTACCATTGTTTTTAAGGCTCACCCAAGACCCTCCCAGGGCACACCCCAGTGTTCCCACTGTGGGGCTGAGGCTAGGGCTGTGCAAATCTGGGTAGAACATGGTTACAAAAGCAAAATCCACATGTGTTTTCCGAGACAAAATAAGAGACTTCAGTGAAACCACACAGCTCCCCCATGAGCCTCCTGAGGCCTGCATCAGACGCTGACCCTGGCCTTGGGGTAAGGGCCTCTCTACTCAGCCATCTGTGGGGTGCTGGGGTACCCCAGGGTGTGCTCAACCTTGGAGCCAGCCTCTCTCCATCCTTGTCAGAACTGAGAAGATACTCCAAGGGTGACACAATGCGCCAGACCTCCCGGGAGCCCAGAGCTGGGGGTGGGGACAGGGAGGGCGGTGAGGTGACATCACGCTGCAGGCTGCCTGCCACGTCCCAGGGGAGAGGGGTGTAGGACCAGCCAGCCACGTCTCAGCTGCATGCAAAGCAGCCCAGCTCACTCACACCAAAGCCTCTGCCAGGCCGGCCCCCTCCTGGGAGCTGAAGAGGCCCAGGCCCACCCCCGTGTCTGCAAATCTGCAGCCACCTGCTGGCAGGCAAAGTCCCAGCTTCCCAGCCTGCACTGCGGACCCCAACTCCCCCTCCCTGCAGTCCACCCCTGCCCCCCACCCACACCCCGCCACATGAATCAAAAGCCAGAGCTGGACGCCTGAGGACTGGATTCATGGGAAAACACAGGCTTCTTTTCTGCTGGCAAAGTCCAAGTGCACAGCAGGGACCGTCTCGCTGAGTTCCCCACAAGGAATGACATCCACCTTGGATGCTCCCCCCAAGCCAGCTCCCTCCAGGGAAGGGGCCAGTGGGCAGGAGGGGGGGCTGGTGGACACCCAGACACTCTGCCAGGCCAAGGAGATCTGGAAAGCTTAGAGGGCTCCAGCCTGGATGCTGAGGCTTCAGCGACACGTGGGAAAGCAGCAAGAACTACCTGTATGGGAGTCAGCACAAGACCAGAGACAAGGCGACAAAGTGACCCACAACAACACAACAGTCATGGCAGCTGTCCCATGAGGGAGACGGTCGCAGCCTTCTCATCTATAACATGGGGATATGTCTTAGAACTGTTGTAAGCCTTCAGCTGCTCTGCCCAGCCTGCTGTGTGTCCATGGTGCCCAGCATCATGACAGATACCTATAGGATGCACAGATGAACTTTGGATGGACACATGGATCGACAGATGGTGGGAAGAATGAATGAGTGGACAGACGAGTTGATAAATAGGTATATGGGTAGATGAATGGGTAAGAAGATGGGTGGGTGGGTGGATAGATGAGTAGATGGTAGGTGGGTAGATGGATGGATGCATGGGTAGATGGATGGATGGATGCATGGTGGGTGGGTGGATGGATGCATGAGTGGATGGATGGGTAGATGGGTGGGTGGGTGGATACATGCATGGATGGATGGACAGATAATGAGTGAATGCATGAATGGATACATGGATACATAGACACACGGATAAGTAACCAGATTTTTGGCTGGACGAATGAATGGATGGGTAGATGACTAAATGAGTAGACGGACAAAAAGATAAGTGGATGGACAGATAAGTGAGTAGATGGATAGATGGATGGATGTGGGATGCGGTGGAGGGATGGAGGAATGAATGGAAACATAGATGAATAAATGAGTAGATAAATGGGTAGGTGGGTAGATGGGTAGATGGATGGGTAAATGTGCAAGCAGATGGATAGCTGGGTGAATAGACGGTTGGACGAGTGAATGAATAAGGCCGAGTATGTGAATGGGCAGGTGGGTGGATGGGTAGAGAGCAGAGGGAAGATGAACAGTCTGGCTTCAAATCCACGACTTGAGGGCCGCATATGAAGCACCTTGCTATTCAGCCTAATCCCTTCCAGGGAATGACTGTCCACAGAAGCTGAACAGCTGCTACACAGACCTAACCACAGAAGGCTTCCAGGGAGCCCAAACAGCCTCGCACTCACCTGGGGCCACCCCGCTGTAGGAAACTCCAGAGACGCGGAGCAGGGGGTTTCCCTCATGGTCCTTGCCTTTCACCTTGAGGTAGAAGCGCTCCTGGGGGGCATGGAAGGGGGGCCCACCCCACAGCTGGTGGGTGGATTCATTGGAGAGGGGCTGCGCAGGCAAGGTGAGGAGGGACCGTCCTGAGCTGTGAGAGAGCTCCACGGAGTCGAGACGGCCAGGGGCCTGCAGGCCCGTGGAGTTGATCACCAAGGAGATGGGCACCCCTGTAGGAAGGAGGGTTTTGCTCCATGATCCTCTTCAAGGAAGGGCCCCAGTACCACACCTCAGGCTCCCCAGGGCTCAGCCCCCACCACCTGTCTGTGTCTTCTATAGGTGCTTCTGTGCCAACCAAAGCCAGAGATGTGACAGGGTGCTGGGGTCCCGGCTACTGTCCATGGTCCTGAAACGCCACTGTCCACCCTGCACATGCTTCTGGAGGGTGGGGTGCCCCCACTGTGCTGTATGGGATGGAGCTGGGAAGGGACTGCCCCCTCTATCCCCACACCCCAGTGTCAGCTTCCATCAGGCAGGCTAGGGCAAGTGGCCTCAGCCAAGGTGCACCCTGGCTTAGGGACTGACTTCAGGTCAACCTCTGTGTGTTCTCGGTTTTCCTTCACATTTCTTATCCACCTTCATGGAAACAGGGTGCGCTCCACACTACCCCAGGAGAGGCAGCACTGGGCTCAGGCTCAGCCACACCTTCAGCTGGTTTAGGAATTTTGATTGGGTTTCTCCCTTCATGAGCCAGTTTACTGGTTTGTTTGTTTCTCTTTCCAAGATCATCAACTAGGGGCCTGTGGATGAGGCTGGTATGGCCCAGGAAACACCTTAAACTTTTTGAAGAAACACTGAATAATCTGGATATTACATGTGAAGGTATTTCAAACAGTTCAAAGAAAACGGACTTTCAAAGGTCTTTCGGTGTCAAAGTATTTTGAAATTCATGCAAGCAAGTGGTTTCCAGAAAGTTCATAAAGATTCAGATTGTGAGAAAGCTATGTGTGATTTCACCGTTTCTTAAAATTTTTATTCATTTGGGGCAGAAAGACAAAACGAGATAGAGGGAGAGAGAGAGAGAGAGAGGAGAGCATTCCCATCCCACTGGTATACTCTTCAAATACCCACAGTGGTCAGGGCTGGGTCAGTGCCAACATGTACCCAAGAAGGCATGGCCCTAATGGCCAGCACTGAGAGCCCCTCTTCTCCAGGCTCTATCTGGCCGGATCTGACCCATGCCCCATATGTCTCTTCCCACAGCTGGCCAAAGCAAGATCCCACAAACAGGCAGATTACAAGGGTCCATGCTTCCCTCACATCAGAGGGCAGCTCGGCAGGGTCCAAGGACTGCAATGTACCTTGCAGGGGCCACTCGATGGTGTGGTTGAGGTCCAGGGAGGGCTGCGTGGAGAAACCGGCGCGGAAGTCGATGTTGCTAACTCCCGTGATTCTCACTGAGTGGCGGCCACTGCTGTAAACCTAGCAGAGGTCACAACCACATCACTACTGAGTCCTGCCCCACCCAGCACCCTAGAGGCAGGGCAGGAAGCTGCTGACATGACCCGAGCCTAGGCCAGCAGCTGGGATTTCCCGGCCTTGGCAGACCCATGTGCCACCCTAATCCCCCGGTATGTTAAAGCTCTGCCTCCCCCACCCACTGTGTCAATCTCAGCTTAGAGATTGAAAGACAAGTGGGTATAGCTGCCACTTCCCCTAAAGTACCGACTATGGCATCCAGTAGGTGTTCAACCAACGCTCGGGCACTCCCCAGGGGAGCATCCTGGCCCCTCCCAGGACAGTCTCCAGTTTCTAGAGCTGAGTGAGCTCTGTCCACCCATCAGCTCTGCCCCTCTGAGCCATCCCAGCCCAAAGTCGTCCTGGTGTCTTTCCTGCCTTCTCCACTGGGCCCCAGGTTAGAGGGTTACCCATCTCTGAACTCTCCAGTCATTTCTCAAGTCCTCCTTACTAACCTCAAACCACTGAGCTTCTCACCAGGCAAAGCAGAGCAGCCACCTCTGTTCTGGCCCCCTTCCTCCTCTTGGGGTACCCACACCACTACCCAGGTCCCAGGCTCCCCACAGCAGGCAGGAAGGCCGTGGCCCCAGCTGGGTGACCTGAGTCTCTTCAACCCCCTTCCCCAGTGTCCCTACCTTGATGGACCACAGCCCAGGGTGCTCAGGCTTGAAGGCCACGACCTTGGCCGAGTCAGGGATGTTCAGGAGGACATTGAGGCCTTCGTCCTTCTGCAAGATCCTCCCTGTATGAGAGCCAAGCCACCAGTGAGTCCCAGTCCTGTGTCCTACCATTCCCAGCCTTCCCAGCACTGACTAGGGGGATGCACCCAGATTTCAGGCCCGTCTCTCTCTTTGTCCCAGCCTTGCGGCTCCCCAGGCACCAGCTGCACATGGGCCCTCTAGACCTGGCTATCCACCACCTTCTTCAAGCCAGGAGCCCGGGGCACTGGTCTGCTGGCCTTAGCTACAGCTCACTGGGAAGACCCCACTGGGCCTGAACTTTAATTCCTGCTACCTCCTCGTCCTTTGTCTCAGTCCCTGCACCCTGGCTCCCATTCCTTGGCCAGGCCTAGACCATGCATACCCAGTGGGTCCCGGACTTCGATCTGCGGCCCCGGCCCACTCAATGAGACGGTGACCTCCTTCAGGCTGGGGTCAAAGGGAAGTCTCCACGTGTGCTCGCCCGCCTCCTCATGGTCCGTGGACAGCAGGTGCACCTTGGAGGCCTGAACTGCTGACTCCACCCACTTCAGCACCTGAGAGGTAGGTGGGAAAAGCTGATGATAACAGCAGGTGCACATGATGCCTGGCCCACCTGAGGCAGGTCCCTCGCCAGCGGCTGCTGTGTTCTGCTGTGTGCAGAACCTGTTCCCCATTCAGTTGCAGGTAGTACACAAACCATCCAGGTCACTCCTGGCCACCACACCCTGCTACTGTCCTAGCTCAGGGCCAGCTACACCCAGAGGTCTTCTTACACTAAATCCCTCCAACTGAGTCCCTCCAACCCTCGTCATGATCTTCAGGAATCTGTGGTCTGCATCCTCTCACCCAGCTGACGCAAGATGTTGGGTCAACTGCCCTACCCCTGCTAATGCTAGGTCCCCAGCCACCCTCCAGGGAGCCACACCCCTACATGCCACTCTCCTTGCAGGAAGTGCGCCCCCATCACAGCCTGAGAAGGCTCTGCTGGCCGAGTGCCCCCCTTGGCTGCAGCCATACCCCAGCCACACACATGTCCTGTATCCATGCAAGCTACAGTTTGAGAACAAGAGGGCTTTGAAAAATGCAGGGAAAACCGCAAGCAGAAAGCATGTTTCTCGGGGAGCCAACACCATGAGATCAATGCAGCTGTCTGTGTGTAATACACATTTGCCAGGAATCTTCTGACAACCTCGGGCATACATGTGTTTCCATTATTCTTGCATCAAAATAAACATGATCTTTTCACGCCCTGTTTCCTTGAGCTTTTTGTCCTCCACAAGTGCATTCATTAGAAACATGCCATTCCCCAAGTTCACGGTGTTGGCAGCAGCTGGGTAGGGCCTCCAGGACAGTGTTAGGGTAAGAAGACAAAAGGGGACCCCAGCTATAAACCCCGACTCTGTTCTGATGCAGCAAGAAGGGCTCCAGCAGGCAGCTTGATCCAACTGTCCAAGCTCCAGAGCCAGAACAGACGTTCCCTGTCCAGGATGCTCTGCAGATGACAGCAGGATGCACCTGTCCTCCACAGGCAACTCGCGGTCACCTCAGCCCCAGCTCCCTGGCCAGCACTGGGAGGGGCCGAGGAAGTTATCTGTGGCCTATGAGAGTGGCAGGCTACGCTCCTTCTCAAGGGACCGCCAGACCCAGGCTCACCTCTCAGGCACCCCTTCCTGCCCCGAATTTGGCAATGGCCAGACCTCCCTGCAACGAGAGACAGCAGCCGTCCACCACACCTGAATCATCTCATGCCAGGCCCAGTGCCAACTCCTCAGCTGTGACAAAGGCCCCAATGACCCTGACTGCAGATTGGTCCCTGGCACCTCCCCCGGCCCCCTCCAGGGCACAGAGAGCAGCTGCGCAGGGATTCAGAACCCAGTGTCTGGGTGGGAGGCATGCCAAGGACAGTGTGAACTGTAAGAGAACTCGAAGTTGGCAGAACTGCCAGCGCTGTGATCTACCTACCGACCTGGCAGGGTAAAGCAAATCAGAAAAGACGTTAGCATTTTCTGATTCAGGATTTCCGCTCCTACCCACATGTCAGAGAGAGCTGTGAGTATAAAATCAAGTAAACTAAACTAAAAAAAGAATCTGCAACGTGACATTTGAAATCAAATATCAGTGTTATAAACGGCGTTATGGTGCAGTAGGGCAAGTGACTGCCCTGGTTACGCCAGTTTGAGTCCTTGCTCGACTTCTGATCCGACTCTCTGCTGATGTGCCTGGGAAAGCAGCGGAGGACGGCCCCAGGGCTTGGATCTCTGCACCCACGTCAGAGATCTAGATGAGGTCCCAGGCTTAGCTTTGGCCCGGCTGTTGTAGGCCTTTGGGGAATGGACCACACAGTGGATGAAAGAGCTCTGTGTCTCAGCTCCAGAGACACACCTAAGCCAGCAACCAGGAACTCCATCGGGGCCTTGCTGGGTGTCCGGGACTCAAGTACTTGGGCCATCCTCTGCCACATCCCAGGACATGCATCAGCAGGGAACTGAGCTCCGGGTCAGAGTAGCCGGAAACTCTAATCCGGGCACCTGGGCAAAGTGACCGCTGAGCTGCTGCTAATGCTGCCCATCATTTTTTAAGTGGGAATCATTGAGAGGTAGCAAATATCCCGCAATTTCAATAGATTAAGGACCTTCCAGAAGTTCACAGAAAATATGTATCAAGAAAAAGCTTAAAAAAAAAAAAAAGCTATGCATGGCCTCCAAAAACTTTTTTTTTCGCACCAAAATAAACTCATCTTTTAATTCCATGTTCCCACATACTTTTTGAAGTGCCCTTGGATCCCTGAGCATCCTCGGTGGTTAGCTGCTGCTTGCCAACGTCAAGCAACTGGAAACGGCTTCCCGGAATCCTGTCTAAGGGAGCCTCCACCAGGAAAAGCTCTGTGATGGATTAGCAGTGCCTGCAGGGGACAGGGGGCTTAGAAAGCCATGTCTCTCCTGCCACCCCTAGCTCTGTATCAGGGCCCTTCACCTCCCCACTGCGGGATCTTCCACAGAAGACACAAGAATAAAACCGGGAGGCTTGCCAGAGATGCAGAGGATGACTGTGTTCTGTGCAGACTAAGCTGCAACATATGTGGCGAGATTTCCGTTATCACAGGATAAGAATTCTGTGTTCTAACAGCGCATCTGTTGTTACACTGGGAGCTCCTGCCTCATGTTTTTTTCAGCTAAGTCACGTCTCTCTTGACAGGGTCCCACCTGGCCTGGCCACAGAAGTAGGACAAAGCTCTTGGCTCATGCAGGGCTGGGGTTGGGGGAGCAGGCCCTGGATGTCCTCTCTTCTCCCCCTCCCCTGCCCCACCCTGGCCTGGAGAGGCAGACAGCAGTTGGCGGCTTCCCTGACAGCCGTGACAGCTCTGGCTGGGACCACAGTCCTCTTCTCCAGGGCCTGGGCCTTATCAGGAGTCAGGAGGAAGCTGCTGTAAGGCGACAGCACCTCCAGTCTGAATTTACCCCAGCAAGTCCCACTTGCCAGCTCGGTGCCTTCTCCTCGGGGGTGCTAGTGCGAGAAGGGAGCCCACAAAGCTCAGGCTGCTGACCACAGAGAGGCCTGTGGTCCTGTTGCTGTCCAGCCTGCCCAGGTCCCCTGCAGGGCTAGGCCTCTAGGCACCCCCGGGGGCTCCAGAGCAAACCCTGGGAGCTCCCTGAGCACAGAGACCTCATTAAGCAAGCACGATGTTTATTTGGCCAAGGCAGCGGCTTCCAGATGTGAGTAGGGCTGGGAGAGGGTCTGGTAGCCAGCAGTGTGTCCCAGTCACGGGGAAGGGACGAAGGAATCTGACACCGCTACCCTGGCCAGATGGCTGTGGCGAGGCCCTCCGCAGTGGATAAGTCACCCGTCCTTGCCTCGAGGCTCCTTCCAGGGACCCTGTCACCCAGGACAGCTGAGGGAGTGCTGAGCTGAGCCTGCGGGCCCAATGGGCCACAGAATCACAGATGAGAAGACTGAGGAGCAGAGAGAGTCCAGTGCCCCAGGGGGGTGCTGGTTCCAGGCTTTCTTACTGAGAACATGTTGCAGACCAAGCTCCTACTATCCTAGGCCCTTCCTGGGGTCCCAGCACCGGGTCTGGGGCTTCCCATTGACTGTTGCCATCTGTTCGGGCTCTTGCTAACCCACTGAACACACAAGGGGCTCAGTACAGTGCCAAGGTCACACTGCAGGCAGCCAGTGGCACTGCAAATCCCAATGGTCAGGGGTCTCCACAGCCCTGACCACCACCCAGCCCCACCTCCTACTGGCCAGGCCTAGGATGAAATCACTTCTGGGCCCCTTTGCACCCATTAATGGGAAACACCTGCTTGGCGCCCCGTCCCCACCCTCACCACCCTGGAAGGCAAGTCACCCTTCCCCTAGTTGATGTGCACACAGTGTGGACAATTTGCTGTTTGTACGTGGCTGTGTTGGACAAGGTCAGGGACAACAGGCAAAATAGAAGAGGGAGAAGATGGGGATTAGAGGGCGTGGAGAGCCTGTAGGATGCTGAGCCTTGGCCGGAGGGTTCTCGTGTCGGCCTGTGTCTTGTCCAAGTGTGCACTCCCTTGAGCCACCTTCCTCCCAACCTTGCATCTGTCTACTAAAGGACGGTCCTAGCCCCCCCACCCTAGTTTCATCTGCCGCAAAGGAGAGGGTCTCCTCCCTCAACTCCCCCTGGACTCTGAAGGGGGTTCCTGGAGCCAGGGAGGCCCAACTCCCCAGCTGGAAAGAGCTCGGCTCCAGGCAGAGCACCCTGAGCTGCAGTAGTGCAGGCACCACATGAGCACCTTGTGCACAGCAGGTGCTTGATGAAGCACAGCACAGCCGTGGCCACCCTCCTCCCAGCTGGAGCCCCTTGACTCAGTGGGGAGGGGGAGCAGTGAGGGGAGGAACATGACCACAGCTCCTGCTGCTCCAGCCGCTTTCCCTGAACATCTGGGAACATCTGGAAAGGGCTGGATCCAAGGAATTAAGCTAACGAACGGCAGGGGTGATGCATCCAGGGAGAGGGATCCACTCTTTCCAAGAGGCAGCTGGTGCTGGCTGTCCACTGTGCCACCAAGTCAGACACACTGTCCAGCTGTATGCCCAAGACCAAAGGCTGGGCACCCCAAGGAGGAGCTGGTGTATTCGTGCCTCCCCCCACACACCCTGCTGGCATGTCCTGCCTGGAGAGAGAGGCTGGGGAGCCAGGCTCTGTCCTACCTACCATTCGTCCATCAACCTGCCTGGTTACCCTGTGTCTGGTTCATGCCTAGCAGAAGCCCAGTCCCGGGCACAGCTCAGCTGGGCCTCCCCACAAAGCGAGGACAAGCATCCTTGGGCTCTGGAATGCCTCCCACCCTTGCCTGGGGCTCAGGGCCAGGGGAGGCTGACGTGCCAGCAAAGAAAGCTGAATGTGTCGCAGAAAACCGTAAACGCCATCTGTCAACAGGGAGTTAGGGCACACTAATCTAAACACGGCCCTGGAGACCGTTCTCTGCAGCTCATAAATATACAATACACGAAACCCTGCACAGCGGGGCTGGCCCGAGGCCACGGCTGGCCGCAGAGGCAATGTCTCTCTCCTTCCAGGGCCTTGGGCGCAGTGGAACCTGGTTCCCGGCACCTGCTACAACGCACAGCTTTCTGAACAAGGTGCTGGGGATTTGGTGGCAAATGGGACCCATGGGGGATCACCCTTGGGGAGCTCACACTCCAGCGACAGGAAATGATTGCTCAGCCCTAAGATTACCACGATGAAAAACAGCCCGGGAGGCTGGGAGAAAGTTCTAGAAAGAGACTGCATCCTGACAGGCAGTCATGGACGGGCTCCATGAGAAGGTGTCATTCAGCTCAGACCAGAACGTTGAGAAGGAGGGGCTGGAAGAACCTGCTGCAAAGGCAGCAAAGGCCCTGGAGAGGGGGCAGGCATGCATGGGGCAGCGAAGGAACAGCCAAGGAGCCAGGCGGGCAGTAAGTCATGACAAGAAAGGAGACACAGCAGGGAACAGCGCACAGGCAACAAAGCAGGGGCCAAGAACTGGACAAGGCTCTGCTCGGTCACTCCTGGCGGCAGCGTGAAAGCGGCCACGGCGGGAGTACGCACAGCGCAGGCACCGCATCCCGCTCTTCACAGAGCATGGCTCTGAGTCACACCCCAGCAGACACTGCAGGGGTCCTCTGGCTGCTGGCAAGGGGGTGGCGGAGGAGGGAGGAAGGAAGAGGAAGAGGAACCCTTCCCCACACTGCAGGCCACTGAGGTGGAGCCTGGAGGTAGGGAAGCGCAGACCAGGAAGCAAATATCTGGCACCTAGAGCCTTGGAGCCATGCAGGCGCCTTCCTACCTAAGAGTCAACTGCCTGCCCCTCTGCCCTCCCCATTCGCTGGCTACAGGGAGCCGCTGGGATCATGTCCCAGCCCCAACCTCTGCCCCACTGGAGCAGCTGCTAGACACAGATCCCAGGCCAACCTCAGCCTCTTCATCTGGGAACCTCAAAACCCCCAGCTCTGGGGTTCTGCACCATGAAGTTGTAACAGAGTGGCACTAGGCTGTGACAGCCAGTCGATCCTGTGGTAACCAAGGTCCCTGCCTTACCCAACCACGACTCCAGCCCATGCCATTGCCAAGAACTCACCTCTGTCACCTGCTGTTTGTCCAAGTGGAACACCTGCCCAGAGCTGGTGGAAGCAATCTCCTCAAAGGCCAGGTAGCCAGGATGGGTACGGTCCCCACAGTCTCCTGTCAGCACGAAGACTACCTGGAAGACGGCCAGGCAGTCTGCTCACAGCGGCTCCAGGTGTGTGGGAGGGAAGGGGGTATGGGGTGAGGACAGGACCCACACCAGGGTGGATGGCCTGGAGTGGGCCCTTTCCTCTCCCTGGAGCTGGGGGGGCAGGCGCAGGTAAGGAAAGCCGGGCCAGGACTGCTGTGAAGTCAACAGCACAGACAGGCACGGGGGTAACACATCTGGGACTGGTCCTGGAGGAGGCAGTTAGAAACAGCCTGAAGAGTCACATGTGAACTAGACAGAGGGCAGTGTCCATGTCCCAGTCCCCAGGGCTTGGGCACACATAAGCACACGCGTGCACCCATTTCTCTCAGTCCACGCTGGGACAACCCCATCCCACCTTCCACTCCTGAGACCCAGAGAGAGGGGGGCGGTGAATGACAGGAACCAGAAGCAGAGGCCACATGGGACAAAGATGGATGGCAGGGAGGGTGACAGTGTGAACAGAGGAGGGTGGTGTGGTTTGAATCAGGATGAGATCCACCAGGGCCCAGAGCCTGGGAACACACTTGAAATCCACCAGGCCAGCCAGGGTCTGACAGGTGGCGGCAGCCAGCGGAGGCTGACTCCCAGACGGCCAGCCGAAGAGAAAGACCAGGCTCCTGGTCCCGGCTGGGGCTCCTCTCAGTGTAGCACGAGCCAGCCCCAACACCCTGACTCCGTGCCCCTCACTGTCCCCACTCCTTAAAGCCAGCACCCTCACCTGTGACTGCTTAACCTGAAGGAGCCGCAGTAATTCCTCCTTTTTGTGGTGGTCCTTAGCACGGGCGTCCGAGAAGACGTAGATGAAAGAGCCAGGGTTGGCCACTTCCACGGCAGCCTTGATGGCCCCCACACTCATTTCTGGGCAGTCACCGCCACCCTGGAAGACAGGAAGTGGGTCAGCAGCTGCCTGCCCCCTCCAGCCAGGTCCTATCAGGGACACCTCAGAAACCAATGGGATTTGGTGTGCCTCAGTCACACCCCCCACCCTTATAAACTGACCCCAGAAGCGGCCAACACTGCCCAACATGACTATCTAATGAGCAGAACGATGAATGCTACACGTGGGGAGAGGATGGGAGCTGCAGGGACATCTCACAGATGTTAGCATGTGAGCCATATTAGCACAGGCTCAAGGGACAGAGGTGGTGCCAAGAGAGGGGGCAGGGTACGTGAGGGAGAAGCATTGGAGTTGTGTACCGCCTTTCACTCAAATTCTCTTTGTAACCTGTCCTAGCACTGACCCCCAACAATACGCACCCCCTCCCTCTCTGCCCAGCTGGCGGCGGGGTGGCACAGCTTGGGAGCACACATTTGTCTGGGCTTGGTTTGCACACTCAGCCTGCACCTGCAGAGTCTGTGGTTAACGGTCCCGTAGCAGGTGCTGGGTAGGTGGGAGCTGCCCCTTGCATGTTTCACCCACTCACCTCACAGGTGGGAGTCCCTTGTGTGCTCTGGGCCTGTTATGGGCCCGGGGCAGGGGGATCTGGCAGTGAGTTACACCCATACCTGGGTGTCTTTCAGAAGCTGGTGGTCTTGGTGAGGGGAGAGCAGACAGGACAGGTGCTGAGCCAGGACGTGAATATGGCGGCCTACAAGCCCATGTGACTGTGGGACATTTGACTCAGGGAAAGACTAGGGGTCTACAAGGACCTGCCCCAGCTCCCCCAGCCACCACCACACCTGCAAGGGGGTGGGCAGGGATGCCTCCTCCTCCACCTGCTTCATTCATCCACTAATAACCAGCACCTACTACATGCCAGGCCCAAGTGCAAGGGCCCCAGGAACTGGAGCTGTGCAGGCCCTGAGCCAGATGCAGGCCACAGCAAGTTGGGACAGCCAGTGGGGAAGTCACATCTCAGCCCCTCACGGGGGCAAAGACCTGAGTGTCTGGCATGTCAGGGGAAGAGCGATTCAGAGGGTCAGCGGCCATGGCCAGGGCAGCCCACCTGCACGTAGAGCTCCCTCAGCTCCCTCTGGAACACAGCCGGGTCTGCAGTGAGAGTCACAGGGCCGATGTCTGTGGGGAAGAAAGAGAGACACGTGCCGGTGGGCCGGGTGCCCCAGCCCAGGACCTCCAGTGCCAGTGGAGCCCAGAGAAGGGGCAGATGGCCACTCCCAGCCCCCACCCTGAGCAGTGTCCACTGTCTGTGAGAACAGGACTCCCCCGACTCTACCACCACAGCCACTCCGTCTCAGAACAAACAGCAGCCGGGCCCAAAGACCAGACTGTAAGCTCTGCAAACTCCGGCATGTAAAACCGGCAGCAGTGCAAACAACAATGGACAACCACGCCCCGTGTCAGCCAGGAAATGGAGCTGCTGGAGGGCTCACCCACAGCTGGTGGGAACGTGAAATGATGCAACTGCTGTGAAAACCCATGGAAGGGTCTCAAACATCGTCTCCCCATTCTGACCCCGGGTACGACCCCAAGAGAACCAGAACTGCGCCTCTGCACCTGTGCGAGCAGCTGGTCCTCCCCCAGATCCAAACCGAGACAGCCCAGTGTCCTTCCACCAACGCTTAGATAAGCAATCCGGGGACCGTCGCCCAAACAGGTTCTACTCAGCGGTGACACCATCACCGCCACAGGGAACCCTCCTGGCAGAGCACTGCATGAAGGCAGCACACACACTAGGGTGACCCAAATTGACCCAAGTTGAGAGTTGAGGTCTCCTGGGACTAGGGGAGAAGTGGGGGTGACAGAGCAGGCAAAAGGGGCAGGAGAGCAGGAACAGAAGAGTTACCAAGGGACCATCTGAGCAGCAAGAAGCGCTCGGTGTTGCAATGGGGAATGGGGTTGGTCCCAAGCACACACACCACTGACAGGCATGCATGTCACTTTCAAAGGGAGCAGTCAATGGAGCCCATGTTGGGGCACAGCAAGTTAGCCCACTGCCTACAATTCCAGCATCCTAAACTCGAGCCAGTTCAAGTCCCGGCTGTTCCACTTCCAACCCAGCTCCCTTGTGAATGTACCGGGGAAAGCACCAGGTGGTGACAGCCCAAGTCCCTGAGCCCCTGCCACCCACGTGAGAGACGCAGATGGAGGCCCAGGCTCCTGGCTTTGGCCTGGCCCGGTCCCAGCTGTTGCGGACATTCAGGGAGTGAACCAGTGGACGAAGGATCACTTTCTCTGTGACTCTGCCTTTCAAATACAGAAAGAAATCTGAAAAGATAAAAAGAGTGTTTGGGCCAGACATTTAGCGCAGGGTTAAGCCCCCCACCTGGGATGCCTACATCCTAAGTAGGAGGGCCGGGGCTCAAGTCCCAGCTGCTCCACTTTGCAGCTCTGCTCATGGGAGCAGCCGGCGACAGTCCCAATAGCCCAGTCCGCACCGCCCACAGGCGAACCTCAGATGAAGTTCTGGGCTCCCAGCTCTGGCCTGGCCCAACCAACAGCTGGGGCAGGCATCTGGAAGAGTGACCCAACAGATGGAAGTTCTCTCCATAAATCTGTCTTTCTCTCTCTCTGCCTTTCCAATAAAATGAAAATAAATAAATAAAAGTTTTATGGATTAAAAAAACAGTAGTCACGAAAAGCCGTCATCCACATAAGGGTTCCAGTGCCCAAACATGGGGCTGGCCACGCCGACACACCCAGCACTTGGGGGACACCCGATTTCTTAGGAAAATATTTCATTTGTGTCCCTATTCAAACTCTTGTCATGGACTATTTTTAGTTCAAGAGCTCCAAATCCCAGCTACCCTAAACACACACACACACATATATACACACACACACACACTAGCTCAGCAGTAGACCGAAGTCCTTCTTGGAATTAATTCTAAGAAGGAATTATCTCTCTACTCACTCCCAGCTGCCATGTAGGGGTCTAGAAACTTCTGGAGCCTCGTCCAACCCCAACACCAATCTGGCCCTGTATTCCCTCTTTAACACCTCCAGCCCTACCTTCCCAGGTCTTCCTGTGGCCTCTGACCTCCGCAGCAACAGCTCAGCCCTCAGCCTTTGGGAACCCCACCCCCAACTCCAGCCCCTCCACCTGCTCTGGGGCCTCATAAAACTCCGTACCCTGGCCCCTGCCTCGGTTTCCCCAGTTGTGAAATGAAGCTACTTCCCTCAACCTGAGAGACAGGGAGAATTCCATGATGCCAACAGCGAAGCACCTGGCACCAAGCTTGGCCTTGTGGGGGTGGGGGTGAGGGAGTCCCATGTGACACAAACGGTCAACGGCAGTCTCAGAGACAAAATACGAAAGTGAACGAAAGTGCATGATATTGAAAACATCTTTTAACTTACAATCACACTAATTCCGAGAGGCACAGAGAGAGAGAGAGAGAATGAGTCTTCCATTCACTGGTTCACTCTCCATTTGCCCACAACTGCTGGGACTGGGCCTAGAATTTAATCCAGGTCTCTGACGAGGATGGCAGGGCACTGGAGCCACCATGCTGTCTCCCAGGGCAGGCGGGAGGTTTCTGCCTAAGAACAAAGCTGATGGCAGGAGTTGGAGGCAGGACTCAAACCCAAGCACTCTGATATGGTAGGAGGCTCATCACAGCAGGTTATACCCCCACCCCAAAAGGTGGGAGACTTCCAGAAGGTGGATGACTCAACTCCAATGTCATTTTCAGTAGCTGCAAAAGCACCTCCTCTGTGGACATCTCCAAGTGCCACCTTGCCCGCTCTCAGGGTGTCCTCTGGTCTGTAAGCTTTCAGAGTGTGCGACAGGATCAGGGCATCTTCACGGACCACAGCATTCAGGCACCCACTCCACCACTCCCTTGGGCACAATTCCCTAGGCCCAGGGCAAAGGCATTGGTGGCGAAGGCTTTGCATGTAAATTCAACAACCTCCACACAGGCCTCTGGTTCACAGCTGCTCCAACTCCCCACACCCCCCACCTGCCAGTGCCAGAGTGTGGGGAGCAGGGGGCTAAAGCAGCTTCTAGGATTGGTAGGGGCCGTTGCAAGATGGCAACTGGCTCAGGGCCAGGAGGCAGAGTTGGTCTTGCCAGCCGGTAAACAGGAAGTCACAGGGATAGGCTAATGCCCTCGCTGCGATTATGTCATTGCTACTGGCCTATCACGTAGCACCAAGTATACCCACGGGGAGAAGTGATTGGTGGAGAACAATATAAAAGTAGCCGGTAAAAGCTAGACGGACGGACAGATGGATGGATGACAACGACGAGAAAGCCTGGGACAAAAGACAGAAAGACCACGACAGAGAGACAGGACGAGGGGAAGGACGGGCAGGGAGAAGGGTGGCGGAGAGAGGACTGGAAAAGCAGGGAGGAAAGCTAAGGCCAATGGTGAAAGGGGCAGCAGAGAGAAGGGTTTAAACACAGCCACTTTGGGCAGTGAAGGGTCTGGTTGCAGTTCCGGCTTTTCCCAGACCCTCCAGGGTATGCCTCGTCATTTTAGTGCTGCTGCAGGATGGCGACACCAGAGCAGGTCATGGTTGCACCACCTTTGTTCATGTCACCCCCATTCAGGAATCAACCATGACCACCCTCATCTGGGACCCAGTCCTGGACGCATGGGCCACAGACCCCAAGCTGCGTGCTCGGTTCCCGGGCCTGGCCTGGGGCGCCACTGAGCTCATTCCTGCTCCCCTCCTCCCGCCCAGAAAGATAAGAGAAAAGGAATTGGTGAAGCTGAATGTTGCTGAAGACACTCGCCCAATGGGAAAAGGGGCCTTGGGCAGTGGTCCCTGTGTTTCGTGGGGTCAAGGTCAGGGACTTCTCTGTTCTTTTTTTTTTTTTTTAAAGATTTATTATTATTATTGGAAAGCCAGATATACAGAGAGGAGGAGAGACAGAGAGGAAAATCTTCCATCCGATGATTCACTCCCCAAGTGAGCCACAACGGGCCGGTGCGCGCCGATCCGAAGCCGGGAACCAGGAACCTCTTCCGGGTCTCCCACGCAGGTGCAGGGTCCCAAAGCTTTGGGCCGTCCTCGACTGCTTTCCCAGGCCACAAGCAGGGAGCTGGATGGGAAGTGGAGCTTCCAGGATTAGAACCGGCGCCCATATGGGAATCCCGGCGCGTTAAAGGCGAGGACTTTAGCCACTAGGCCATGCCACCGGGCCCAGGGACTGCTCTGTTCTTTGCTGAAAGACCAGCACAGGGGTGTGGGCTGGGGCTAGCATTGTGGCACAGTGGAATAAGCCATTGCCTGTGACTTCAGCATCACATACGGACACTTGGAGTCCTGGCTGCTCCACTTCCCATCCAGCTCCCTGCTAATGCACTTGGGAAAGCAACAGAGAATGCCCCAAGCACTTGGGCCCCTGCACCATGTGGGAGATCTGACAGGAGCTCCTGGCTTCAGGCTTGCCCAGCCCTGGCTGTCAGAGCCGTTTGAGGAATGAACCAAACAGATGGAAAAATCTCTGTGTGTGATGCTTTCAAATAACTCTTAAAAAAAGGAGGGAGGGGACCAGGCATCTGTGTGGGTCTACCTGTTCACATAGAAAGTGGCCACCTACATTAATCTCTGCCATTTTCGGCTTTCTTTCCTTTTTCTTCTGTCAAGTTTCAAACAATTGTACTGGGTTGAGAAACCCACAGTCTAGGAGGCTGTGGCTGAAGGCAGGGAAACGCAGTGCACAACCCCGGGGTGGGAGCCGGCAGGACTGTGTGATCAGGGAGCAGTCAGGGTGCACCTGGGAGACCAGATCCCTGAGCAAGACTCAGCCCTCCCACCCAGCAGTCTCCTCATCCCTCCTCCCCTGTCCCCTGTTCACTGTCCATCCTGGGGAGCTTCTGGGCCTGGGGGCATCTCCTGAAGGGGGGGCAGGCAGCCTTCCCAGGGGGCCTGGGGACCAGCCTCCACTGCCGTGCCTGCAGGGAACACTTGCTTGTCTATGGAGCTCAGAGCCTGACTCAGGGTCGGCCAGGCTGGGTTCCTGCGGATCTAGCCTTCTGGGAGGGAGGAGGTCTTTACCCACACAGCTGCACCTCCTGAGTTCAGCAAGAGTGCACTTGGGCAAAACCAACTAGACCACCAACTCAGGTGCCCAGCACCACACTGTCCATCATTTTAAAAGTGGGGAAAGTGGGGTCAGTGCTGTGGTGTAGCAAATTGATTTCCTGCTTACAGTGCTGGCATGCCATGTGGGCGCCAGTTCGAGTCCCAAACGCTCCACTTCCAATCCAGCTCCCTACTAACGGGCCCTGAACCATGAGGGAGACCTAGAAGAAGTTTCAGGTTCCTGGTTTTGCACTGGCCCAGCTCCGGCCATTGTGGCTATTTGGGGAGTGAACCAGCAAGTGGAAGATCTCCCTGTCTCTCCTTGTCTCTCAGTAACTCTGTCTTTCAAGTAAATATATCCTAAAATTTAAAAAAAATTTAAAAAAAGATGGGAAATTGAGACTGAGAGAAGACAGCCCCTTCATGCTAAGCCGGAAGATTTAGCGCAAGAGTTCCTGGGACGTCTTGTGTGGGCAGTGACTTCACCTCTCCCGGTCCCCACCAAGCACCCCACACCCACACTCGGTACCCGGCATAAAGTAAGTGCTCAGCTAAATACTGAACTACTGCCACTCAACTGAGTGGGCGAATCAGCACACCAGGAAACTGGATGTGGTGGTGTGGGGCATGTGGGGAGATGGATGAGGCCCAGGCAGGGTGGCCACCCTGGCTGAGGGGACACAAAGGGGTCCCCAGCAAAGACCAGAGGCGAGAGCTTGGTAAGCATGTGCTCCAAGCTCACACCAAAGCAGGCTCCCAGGAAGCTGAAAAATGAATGCACACACGGGGCAGGCATGATGGCTCAACTGGCTAACCCTCCACCTCCAAGGACGGCATTCAAAATGGGCATCGGTTCATGTCTCAGCTGCTCCATTTCCTATCCAGCTCTCTGCCTGTAGCCTAGAAAAGCAGTCAAGGATGGTCTAAAGTCTTGGAAGCCTGTGCCCATGTGGGAGCCCTGCTTCGATCGGCTCAGCTCTAGCCACTGTGACCACTTACAGAGTGAACCAGCAGACAGAAGGTCTTTCTCTCCATCTCTTCTTCTTTCTGTAAATCTGCCTTTCCAATAAAAATAAATAAATCTTAAAAAAAAGGAATGAAGACAGACACAAGTGGAGTGCCCCTTCTTGGGCTCCCAGCTGCTACCCATCGTCCTGGCACTCCCTGGACAGGACTGGATTTCTGGATGACATGAGGGAACAGGAGTATGGACGGCTTCTCACTCCCCAGGCTCCTTGTCACCCACTAGCAACTCCAGATAGCTACAAAGAGGTGGGGGTCCCCACCCCCTCTTTCTCCGTTGCTCACCAGGACAGGGTGGCCACTTCCAGATGCAGAGGGAAGGATCAGCCTGGCGCCTTAGTGCCTTGTCCCCAGAGCAGGGACCTTTTGAGCCCCTCAGTGTCTTTCTTGCCCCCTTGCTCCACACAGAAATCCCCGACCACCTTCTTTCTTCTTGTGCCGCCATGGCTGCTGACCATGTGTGCGCCAACCCTGTCACTGATGTTGATCCATTTCCTGTTGCTTTCACACCACACCTGAGACCAGGCCACGTGTAGAGCCATGGACCAGGAGGCTGCACCTCCAGCAGACGGTGTGGAATCTTCTAAGCTACTCTTGCTGCTGCAAGCCTGGGTGTCCTGAACTGCGGACATGCACCCCCAACCCATCTCCCTGTGGCTACCTCGCCACGTGTTCCTGAATCCATCCCCTTCTTACAAAGAAAGGTGTGCGCCTGAAGCCACACTGTTTTTTTTTCTTTTTAAAGATTTTTTTTTTTTAATTGCAAAGTCAGATATACAGAGAGGAGGAGAGACAGAGAGGAAGATCTTCCGTCCGATGATTCACTCCCCAAGTGAGCCGCAACGGCCGGATCTGCACCGATCCAAAACCAGGATCCTGGCACACGCAAGGTGAGGACTTGAGCCACTGAGCTACCACGCCGGGCCCAATCCATTCCCTCCTTACAAGGATGTCAGTCCTATTAGTCAAAGATTCCAAGACAACTTCACCTAAACTCCACCAGTTACATCTGCAGTGACTCTGTCCCCAGGTAAAGCCACAATCAGAGGTCCCAGGCCTTCCCTGAATTTTGGAGGGATACCATTCAGCCCAGTGATGTGGGAACTGGGTCCCAATGCCACCCGACAGAGATGGTAACGATGATGATAATGACAGCTGCTCTCGTCTTAACACTTGCTAAGTACCAGGTTCACATCTAAGCAGTTCATACCTGTTCCTAAACTCCCTCCAGTCACCTGTGATCTCTACTCCCCACTGTCCCCACTTTACAGATGAAAATATCGAGGTCCAGAAAGGAAGTGGACCTGCCCACGGAATTAATGACTTACAGCTGAGACACCAATCCGAATCATTCTGACCCCAGATCCAAGCTGCCAACCAGCACAAAACTGCAGAGGCACACAACTCCCCGCCCCCTCCACTCCCCTGCTGCTCCTGAAGATGGGCACTGACCAAGCAGCTGGGCAGATGTGGCGTGCAGTCAGCTGTACAGAGGATTAAACCCCTGACCGTGGCTCCCCTCCAGCCGCCCTGGAGCATGCGAACTCCAAAAGCCTGACCCACAACCACCCTATCCAGAAGCAGGCTTTTCCCCCTCGAACGCACCAGGAGGGGAAAGGGTTGTGGTCAGCCCTGGGGCAGACACGGAGGAACAGAAATGACCACCACGCACCATAGAAAGTGGGCAGCTCTCCACTGCCCTACAGCCAACACAGCCACACCTACAAACCCAACTCGGTGACGACCACCAGGGTTGTAGCCAGGACCTTGTCATCTCAGGTCCCCTAGTGCCTGCTCTTCCCCCACCTTCCTTCTCAAAGTGGAGCTCTGCCTGGCACCTGCTGCAGGGGCCCCAGGCAGAGCCCAGCTAGGCTACACTGGGGGCAAATGGTGCTCTCTCCCTCCCGCCACCGGACTCAGCGACCCCTTCTCTCGAAGGCAGAAGCTGGGTCGAGGGACAGAGTCGCCTTATCCCAGCCAGGGTCTGGGCGGGTGTGGCCCTTTTGGTGACATCACCAAAGGACAGATGCAGAGGGGCGGGGCCCTGCTGACCCCAGGACCTTGCTTTGATTTCTCCTCACTGTGCAGGAGTCCAGAAACGGAGCCTCCGCTTAGGGGCTCCCCCTATCCCTGAACACTCTGCCCCAAGTGCCCCCACTGTCTCCACCTGCTACGACCCACATCATGCCAGCCTCTGAGCTGCTGCTGCTGTTCCCTCTGCCTGGGCTGCTGTTCCCAGCCTCACCATCCAGCTCCTCGCCATGTCACTCCCTGAGGAGCACCCCAGGGTAGCTGCCTACCGTGGACCTGCCTGGCTGTGCCCAGCCCTCCAGGACCCTCCCTGAGTGGGTGAGCATGTAGGGGTTGACCCACCCCCAACTAGCCCAGCTCCTAAGGAGCTCCAGGCATGCACAGCCACCCTGGCCTTCCTCACCCTTGGACTTACCCCTCGACACAGCCCTCACGGCCTGGCCTGGCTCATAGCTCATACACACCACATACACACATACTCGTAGCACACACACACACACACACACACACAGCCTGTACGCAGCACATACACACACACACAGCTGACAGTGTAGCCCACTCATTGGCAGCCTGACCTGCCATGGTTACACTCTCAGCCCAGGAACCAAGCTCCCATGCAGGGACCCCATGGGGTCACATACTTGTCCCAGCAGGGGAAAGGACCAAGGGACAACTTAGCCAAGTCAGGAAAGTCACCTGTGAAAACTTGCCACCCAGGGGGTTTGAGGCGGTTTTGTTTTCCTGTTTTGTTTTGTTTTTTAAAAAATGCTTATTTTTATTGGAAAGCCAGATTCACAGAGAAGGAGAGACAAAGTGAAGAGATCTTCCATCCACTGATTCACTCCCTAAATGGCCATAACAGCCAGAGCTGAACTGATCCCAAACCAGGAGCCAGGAGCCTCTTCCACATCTCCCACGTGGCTGCAGAGTCCCAAAGCTTTGGGCCATCTTCTACTGCTGTCCCAGGCCACAAGCAGGGAGCTGGATGGGAAGTGGAGCTGCTGGGACAAGAACTGGCACCTGTATGGGGTGCTGTGCTTACAGGTGGAGGATTAGCCTGTTGAGCCATCACACCAAGGCCCTTTTTTTTTTTTTTTGGCTTGATTGTTGTGGGGGATTTGTCATGCTTAAAAATCAGGAATGAATATGTCCTTCTTCCCTACCCCCATGAAAACCTCAAACCAAGCCCCAGTCCTAAAAAGGCACTCTTCAACAATTGTTTGAAAACGGGATTCAGACACATATTTTACATAAAACATGCTCTCCGTGAACTTTTCCAAGCTTCTCCCTGCCTTGTAGATAGCACACGTAAAATAAGTGAGATATGCAATTGGGAGAGATGAGACACTGTCATCGTTTGGACCAGCTATGCCTAGCAACCTAAAATTCTTTAAGAAATGACTCCTCAAAAATTAGCTTACGAAAGCTTCAGTGAAAAAGGCTGAGAAGAAAATATAGGAAAACAAGTTGCTTTCCAACATGCTAGCAATACTCATTGGCAAAAAATGTCACGAAAAAAAATCCCAGTCAAAATAGTAACGAAAAGCAAAATATTTAGAAATGATCTTTAAAAGCAATGGGCGGAACTCTTAAGGGGGGACGACTATAAATCTTGACCAGGGGAGATAAGCGCACGAGTAAGGAGCCGACGGAACAACCACATTTCTTAAAAAGCAAATTCTCCCCAAATCAAGGCAGAATCATCACAGTACGGAGGTTCCAGGGGGCCGAGTGGGGAACGAGGTTTAACAAGCCTTCTTATAGTTCATCTGTAAGAATAAATACTCAAGAACGTTTTGAAAATGGAGAATATGGATAATTGGGATAAGCTGCCAGCCTCAAGAACTCTGGGCATGGGTGGAATTTTAAAAGACAAAGGTAGTGGCAGCATCACAGTGGCATAGCCAGTTATTTCTTCGCCTGCAATGCCAGCATTCTATGTGGGCGCCAGTTCAAATCCCAGCTGTTCCACTTCTGACCCAGCTTCCTGATTATGGCCTGGGAAAGCAGCGGAGGATGGCCCAAGTCCTTGGGGCCCTGTACCTGTGTGGGAGACCTGGAGGAAGTTCCTGGTTCCTGGTTTCAGATCGGCTAAGCTTCGGCCATCGTAGCCATTGCGGAATAGACTAACAGACTGAAGATCTCTCTCTCTCTCTCTCTCTGTCATTGCCTCCCAAATAAAAATGAATAAATCTCTTTTTTTAAGCCAAAAGACCTTGTTCTCAAGTCCATGAGGCTCTTTCCCAGACAAACACAGGCACCAAGTCCCAGTGGGCCACATGTGTGCCCTTCAACTGAGTAATTACATTCAGGGAGAGTGGGCAGTGGAAGCCAGGGCGGGCACTGTTAGATCAGGACACAGACCAGTCAGCGTGGGCAGGAAGGGGTCACAGGACCACAACAGAAAGCTGCTGGCATCAGCACGAATCCACGGCGAGCTTCACACAGTCACAGTGACACACAGACATCCTTAAGACACGTGCTACACACTGTCAGCTGGAAGGCCAGCCGGAAGCAGTGCCACCTCAGTGGATACAGACAGCCTCGGCACACACACACTGTGAGCCTCATGCCACGTTTTCATTAGAATTGGAGCCCCTGGGGCCTGGCGCAATAGTCTAGTGACTAAAGTCCTCACGTTGTATGCACCAGGATCCTATATGGGCGCCGGTTCTTATCCCGGCACCTCCACTTCCCATCCAGCTCTCTGCTTGTGGCCTGGGAAAGCAGTCGAGGACAGCCCAAAGCCTTGGAACCCTGCACCCGCGTGGGAGACTCAGATGAAGCTCTTGGCTCCTGGCTTTGGATCGGCACAGAACCAGCCATTGCAGTCACTTGGGGAGTGAATCATTGGATGGAAGATCTTCCTCCCTGTCTCTCCTCCTCTCTCTATATATATATCTGCCTTTCAATAAAAATCAATAAATCTTTTAAAAATAAAGAATTGGGGCCCCTGACCCAACAATAAACCTGGAGCATCATATAATGCCATAAAGGCAGAAAGAGCTCAAAAAATATATAAATAACGAAAATAATTTTTTTAAAGATCTATTTGAAAGAGTTACAGAGTGAGAGACTGCTGGCCACGCAATGGCCTGGGCTAGACCAGGCCGAAGTCAGGAGCCAGGAACTCTATCCGGGTCTTGCCTGTGGGTGGCAGAGTCCAAGCACTTGGGCCATCTTCTTGTTCTCTCCCAGGAGCATTAGCAAGGAGCCGGATGGGAAGTGGAGCAGCCGGGACACGACCAGGCACCTGGATGGAATGCCAGCGTTGTAGGCAGCAGGTCTACACCACGGTACCAGCCCCAGTAAAGGCAATTGCAGCAGGTCTACACCACGGTACCAGCCCCAGTAAAGGCAATTGCAGCAGGTCTACACCACGGTACCAGCCCCAGTAAAGGCAATTGCAGCAGGTCTACACCCCGGTACCAGCCCCAGTAAAGGCAATTGAAAAAAAAAACTATACAATGATGAGAGGCAATCAACAGGGCATAGGGGCCCACTGAGTGAGCAAGGAGAAATATTTGAGCCACAAAATAAGCCAATTGGTCTTGGATTCTAACTGATGTCACGCTGAGCCATGTAAGTGGCTGCATAATAAATCAACAGGTAAGGAGGGCAAGAGAACTCTCCTGGCAGAACACTTGGTGGGCACCCTGTCCACCCCAGGAGGCTGACCACAACTTTTATAGGGGCTGCATGGAGGCAGAGAGTGGGACAGCAACTTTCCAGGGGGCAGTCCCAGAAAACGCTGCCCAAGGTGGCTGACAAGTTTGTCACATCGACAGCATGGACCCTTCACAGCCAAAGGGTCCCCAGAAAGTTCAGGAAAAGAAAGCAGCGCTGAGAATAAGCTTAGGCAGCAGCGTTAGAACACAATGAAGGAAACCGGTGTCCACGCCGAGTGCCACTTCAAGGCCCTGGCTGCTCCACTTCCAATCCAGCTTCCTGCTCACGCACCGGGAAGGCAGCAGACAAGGACCCCAGCACTAGAGCCCCAGCTACCCACACAGGAAACCCAGATGGAGTTCCAGGCTCCTGGCTTCGACCCCGCCCTGCCCTGGTTGTTGGGGGCATTCGGGAAATGAACAAGGAGAAGGCGGATTTTCTAATCCGTCTCAGTCCTGCAACTAAAAACAGAGAAATGGAATTTATAAAGAGGAACTCAGAACACTCGCCTACAGCCTGGGTTTAGTTAATAATCACGCGCCGATTCACTCCTTGAGGTGACTGTACCACAACACTGTAAACTGGAATTACATCAGAACTGGGTGTCGAGTATGTGAGATCTCTGTGTACCATCTTGACAACCACTTTACAATCCTGAATCTAAAAATGTACAAAGTGATATAAAAGAAAAATAAACCGGGAAAGGGCCAGTCTGTGAACCCACAGGACAAAACTCGATCCTTCACATCATGTCATGGAGAAGGCCACAAAATTCGCTAGCGGACCAAGTCATCTGAGACAAGGCAGGATCCAAACGAACAAAAAGAAAGGGCCGTTGGATAAAGTGACCCAAACCATTAACTTTTCCATTTGACAAGTATCGCAGACTCCCATGCCATAAACCAACTGAAGTTCTAGATTACGGAATTCAAGGGCACTACAGAGAACCAAAAACCAAGATTCTCTCATGACTTTGTAATAACAAAAAAAAAAAAAAAAAAAAGACCTTTCGAAGCCAGCAGAGTTTTCTACTGAAACCCTGAAAACCTCGGGGAATCCAGAACCAAGGGCTCATGTTTTAAAAAGACTTGGATGGATAATTTACAAGAAAAGAGAAATTCACCCCGAAGGGGAAAGAAAGCAGCCTAGTGAACATTTGAAAACGGATTGAATGTCCCTAGCCATTAAACAAAGATAACACAGTCCATCTTGGGAATCAGGACAAAAAAAAACATTTTATTCTAATTCCCAGTGTTAGGGACAGCTATGCCAAAAGGGAGAGCCACCTCAACCAGTTTAAACTCCTGGAACGTTCTGGAAAATAACGTGAAGAGCCACCCACCCACTGGACGAGTTAAAAACAACCCAAGAAATTCCACTTCGAGGAACTTGATCCTTGAAGTGGGGGAGCAACCAGAGGTGGAGGCAAGGCGTGACCCACGAGAGGGCTTTTCGCCATGTTTTCTTGGAGCAAAACCTGGAAACGCCATTGTCAGCCGAATCAATTCCTACTCAGGAAACACACCACTCTTTTTTTTTTTTTCAACAAATCTTTCCAAAGCAGAATCTGGTTTGTGTCCAAGCCAGTACATTCCAGAACCACCATGGTCTGCCATGCACAGACCTCCTGGGTGGTGGTAGGGGGTCCCTGGGCCAGGACGGGGTTTCCAAGAGGAAACCCTAAGGGGCTGGTCAGTGAGAGCCCCTTCTTTGCACCACAGCAAATCCCACTTGCCGGTTCAGGACGGAGCCAAACCTCAGCCAGAAGCCGTCAGTGGCTGCTCACAGCCATAGAAGGAAAATCAAGTTCAAACTCTCAGCGTAGAGTCCTGGCTAGATCCAGTCTCACCCTTCCCGGCTGCCCAGCATCACGTCTGCTACACCCCAGCTCCCACTCACACCTGTCCTTGCATGTCAGCCACCCGGGCATCTTCTGGCCACTGTCCAGCAAGCTCCATGCCCCGCGCCCTGCTGCAGGGGGAAGAGTTAATCCCTGCTGGATGCCCACACCTAGCACCTGCCAGGCACACATCAAAACCCAGAAAGTCTTCATTTGGGCTCCAAGGCTACCTCCCCTCCCTTGGAGGGCCTTCTGTCCATCCCCTCCCTTGATGCCAGATGTCATGAACAGGCACAACGGGTATCACTTTGCATCCTCCCCCAGACATGGCCTTGCCCCGCCACAGGCTGTGGGCTGCTAGGCATACAGCCACTGCCTAAGCCTCCCCACTGACAGGGGTTCAACTCCCACATCCAGGTCTGCATGGATGAAAGGTGTCTGCATGGGAGGTGTCCCTAATGAGGATGATTTGAGGACCGTGGGAGGAGGACTGGCTCTCTTGCCTTGTGAAAGTCAGGGTGATGGGCTAAGTTTGCTGACAGGCGGGGAGCCTGCCCTGCCCTGCCCTGCGGCCAGAGCCAAGCATTTTAGAGACAAATGGGACTTCTGGATCAGGAATGAAGTCAGCCTGGCAGGTGGCCCTCGGCGTCTCAGTGAGGTCCGCAGGCATGTGGTGATCTCTGCACTCCTTTGGGGAATGCCTCTGGCAGCCCAAGAACAATTCAGAAGGGGAAGACAGGTGGCGGGGGTGGGGCGGGGGGGACTTGTGTCCCAGCTGGGCACCAGGGCACACTTGACACTCCACTCTCCAAGCACCCCCTTGCTGCTCATCCTATAGAAGTTTCCATAAATCACTCCTACTCCCATTTTTCGCTGTCCCAACCTGGCTCCCCAAGAGCCCAGGAAGCAGAGGGGCCTCCAGGCCACTAGGCAGCCACGTCTGGCCTCCACTGCCCTGCCTCTTGAGGACCAGCAAGGATGTGACCACTGATACATGCAGATCATTCTAGAAGTCACCACCAGTCCTGGGTCATTCTGCAAGGACACTACCCAGTGCAACTTTGCGGGGAGCAGTCTGCCTTTGCGGGGAGCATTGTCCAGCAACCCTTTGGGTTAGATGGAGACAGACCAGCTGGAGGTGGAGGAAGGCCACTGCACCCGGGGTGCTGCAGAGGGATGGCTATGCTTGGTCATCCCCATTTCATGCAGCTATAGGTTGGGAATGTTTGATTTTAAGACGCATTGGAAGAAAACAGACCGGCTTGGGGAGGTTGGGTTTCCATAGGGCACTTCACAACCTTCTCCCCAGAGCGCCCCATCACACCAGCCCAGGAACTCCAGGCTGAGCCCCAAGGAAAGGGCACTGGGCGGGGAGGGGGGGCAGAGGTACCACCTGTAGGGGAGGAGTTAGTGTGCACTTCTACCACTAAGTCCTGCTCCAGGGGGCTCCTAATCCCATAGTAGGGGGGCTGAATTCTCATTAATGTAACACAAAAGGCAAAATGCTTCCTGCAAGTGGGGGCCCCTGGATTCCCTGCCTCATCCCAACATGCCTGGCAGTCTCACCAACTCCCAGGTGGGCACAGCAAGGCTCAGGAAGGTGAGGGTCACATGCTGGATCTCACCCCAGGAGGAGGCCTTGCGGTGGCGTTGACACACTGAGCCATCAGCTGGACAGCGCCCACCCGGAAAGCAGGAGGGGATGGGAGGGAAGAGTGGGCACTTTGGGACCTGCACCAGGTCTCTAAGAAAGTGACTTCCCTCGCCAGTAGCCTCACGTGGGACTCTGCACGGGGGCGCAGAGGCAGGCGGGCAGCGGGTAGAACGTGTGCTCACCAACACACCCAGTCGGAGACGCGGGGACGCTACCTGGGTCGTGAAAGGGCACGAGCGCGTAGTTGGCGATGGCCCGGCTGCGGCTGCTCAGACTGCGCTCCAGGATGCGCGAGGCTCCCTCGATCACCTGCATCAGGTCATCCCACATGGAACCAGTGACGTCGAAGACGAAAGCCAGAGTGGCGTCCCCCGTGGTGGGCGACAGCACTGTGGCAGGAGCGCCGACCACCGCTGAGGCCAAGAGGGTGGCCATCAGCAGGCGCAAGAGCATCACTCGAGGCTTCATGCTGAGCTCTGCCGATTGGCCGCAGTGCAAGCGCACGGGTTGCAGGAGCGCCGCAGCCCGGTGCGCCCAGCTGCAGCCGCGTGGCTGCCGCGCGCGTGTGGAGCTTCCGCGCCTCGCTGGGGTTTGCGGCGGGGTCCCCCTGCTGGGAGCCCGAGGCGGGTCCTAGAGCCCACCCCGTTCAGGGTCACGGGCCCGCCTCCTCCACTCCCCCCATGACTCAAACTTTCCCAGCCCCGCGCCGCTCTCCGGTCCAGACCCGAGGTTAGGGGAGGACGCGGGGCTGACGGCAGAAGGAGCTGGGGTCCCCTGCCAAGACTGCGAGGGCTGCGGATCTCAGGACGGCTCTGGACACCTGCGCCTCCCGCCGACCGGAGCAGCTGACCAGCTGCGGGGGCGGGAGAGGGAGGGAATGACGGGACAGCCCTGCTTCCCAAAAACCCGCCTTAGATTTTGTGGCTGCCTCTACACCACCCTTCCGCCATCAACCAAGTCCCCCAGGCAACTTTGCATGCACAAGATGCAGCTTCCCTGTTACTGAAATTATGTCCTCGACAGCTCCGAGCCCGGCCCCTCCCCATGGGCTGGTTTCAATCGTTTCCTTGAATGCTCACTGCAACCCTAGGAAGGAGGCGCGTACACTAAACCCGTTCTCCAGAGCAGCCAACTGAGGCTGCAAGAGGGGAAATCCCCTGCCTGAAGTTAGAGCTCGAGACATGAAGACAGGATGAGAAGTCAGAACTACAAAGATCACCTGGGCTCTGCAACCTTGCTCAAGTGTGGCATTACCAAGGGTTCTCTGGTGACCAGCCCCCTCCCCAGGGCCACCATCAGCATGGAGTGCCCCTGCAGGGGCTGGACAGGCAGGAAGCACCGAGCACGCTCCCCTGCAGTCTGACTGAGTAGCAATTGTCCGCGTACCATCCCATCAGCCTCAACTCAGGCTGTACCCAGGACTGGTTCCTAGAGGTCCCAGCAGGTGTCACGCCCTCACTAAATGCTGCCAGAGTAAATAAACTAGGGACAGCTCTCATGGGCGTGCCTGGCCTTAAGAGTTCCTTGCCAGAGAGCAGCCTGTCCCCTCACCCTTCACTCTCGAGCTGAGGGTGGGAACCACTGACCCCGTGGACACCCAGGGGACTCTGGATCTGCAAGTGGAACAGCACAGCTTTTGCCAAGTTGCTGTCTCTGCAAAGCCAAGGGGCCAGGAGGAGGTCCCCCTCCCCTAATTTCCACTCAGACCTGGCCCTGCAACCCCATGGCCCTTTCTCTGACCCCCATCCCAGCTCTGATTACACCTTATGGTCAGGGTCATGGCTTTGGGGCTGCCACCCTGGCTGTGAGTTCTCCAGCACCAGGCATCCAATATGTGGCACTAGGCAGGTCCCCAACCAAAGCTTGCCACCTGCTCAGGGCAGCTGGGCACTGGCCACGGGACAGCAGTATACATCCTGGGGTGGGGATTGGATTCAGGCCGGGGTGGGGGTCCCAGGTTACAACAGAAGTCCCATCTGTAGGGTGGAACTTCCTGCCCAGCTTGTGGGAAGTTGAGTCACCTGTGTTCCGGTGCCTGGCTCTTTAACATGCCCTGGGTCAAAGCCTTGACGGCCCAAGAATCTGGGCAGGTTGGGCCAGCTGTTGGAGACAAAAGAGAGGCCCCAGCTGTGGGAAGGAAAGCGGTCAGGAACCAGGAAGCAGATGGTGACTTCTCAGGCCCAGGTCAGGGACCTGTGGGGAACCAACAGGTTCTTCACTGCACAAACACGGGACCCACACTGTGCGTCCGGCACTGTCAGGGCAGAACACAGACGTCCGGCCCTTGGGGGCAGGGGAGCACCGGGCTGGCCAGTGGGTCCAAGTCAGCAAGATGACACTGAGAGAGGAAGCACCAAGATTGCTGGGAGCTTGGGCAAGGCATGGCTGAGCTCAAGGGGTCGGAGGCAGCCACGGAGCTCGCCTGAGATGCCATCACATACCAGAGGGCAGGGAACACAGAAGCAGGAACGGCTCAGCCACTGGGCTGGGGAGCCCAGGGGATGGAGGCGACCCCAAAGACCCTTCCACATTGTGCAGACCCTCTCGGGGTCTTTCCAAAGAGGCACCTTTAAAAAGCATCTCAAGTCACGGCAGTGACATCGGTTCAGACGTTGAAGATGCCAGAAGGCTGTAAATCTATTCTCTGTGGTCATGGGGAATGGAGCCACACACACCACACCACACACACACCAGCAGAGGGGAGCAGGAGGCCTCTCTCCCCACTGGCCTCCCCCAAGGCAGAGTAGTCACAGCCCTGGGCCTTAGTGGCGGCCTAACAAGATGACCTCCCACAGCCTCTGCAGCTCATCCCTTGGCAGCCACCGCCCATAAAGGAACTCCCGGAGACACAGGAAGGATGGGAGAAACCAGGAGCTCATCTCAGCATGAGGACCAAGCAAGGCAGTCAGAACAGACACTGGGGCAGCCCAACATCGCCATGGCTCCATCCGGCTTGATGGCTGGACCTGTCAGGCCTCCAAAAAAGACATCACCATGGCCGTGGGGGCCGTGGGGGCCGTGGGGGCCGTGGGGGCCGTGGGAGCCTTGGACTGGAACTGGGGCACAGTGAGCCCAAGGAAACATGAGTGAATCTCGCCAGCCAGTTCCCCTGGCCCCCCAGGGAGCCCTGCATTTTTTAACTCGAGATAATCCATGTTCTTCCTCGATTTGCGGAAGCAGCATCCTCAGCGGGGCCGTTAGTTTCTAAACCCCACACACTTGCCATGGACAGCCCACTGGCCCGTCCACTTCAAGGAAGCATGTGTGATTATTCCCAGACTGGGGGATCTGGTCCTGTCTGGACCCAGGGCTCTGGGTATTCAGCTGGCCAGAAAGAAGGGCTCGCCCCTGCCGCCAGCCCTCCCTCCGTGCTCCCTGATGTCCTGCTCTGGGTCCAGGTTCATGCAGCATCAGGCCCTCTGCTCCCCTTGTCAACCCCCCACCCCAGCCCTCATCACAAGAGAAGCCACTGTCTCCATCAGAGAGTAAGAGTGCCAGGCTGGAAGGCTGTTCCTGCCCTTTTCCTCCACTAAACCCCAGCTAACAGAACCTTCCAGAGGGAGCGTCAAGCACAGTGTACCCTGACACCCACAGTCTCGTTGAGCCATGTCTGCTCTACCCCTCCCTACAGACCCTCCCCATACCCACCCCATGGTCCAGGGAAACCCACGGGGCGGTGGGGGACCCAGCGTGATGGCTCAGTAGCTAAATCCTCGCCTTGCAAAAGCCAGGATGCCATAGGGGCACCAGTTCGTGTCCTGGCTGCTCCACTTCCCATCTGGTGATGCAGGCTGCTTCCTAAGTGGTGACTTAACCACTGCCTCACTCCCGCCATGCTCCACCCCTCCCTGTACATTTAAGGAAATGGATTATTTGAGAGTCCCTTAACTTCATTAGGACACTGATGGCTTACACAGGGAAGACACGGACACATTCGAAGTGCAGAGATGGGGGTCCAGTACAGTGGCTCAGCAGCAAAATCCTCGCCTTGCAACCACTGGGATCCCGTATGGGCATTAGTTCATGTCCTGACTGCTCCACTTCCCATCCAGCTCCCTGCTAGGAAAGCAGTGGCCCAAAGTCTTGAGACCCTGCAGCCACATGGGAGACTCGAAAGAGGCTCCTGGCTTCAGATTGGCTCAGCTCTGGCCGTTGCAGCCACGTGAGGAGTGAACCAACAGATGGATATTTCTCTCTATATCTCCTTCTCTCTGTAAATCTGCCTTTCCAATGAATCTTAAACACACACAGAGAGGGGACAGAGCCGCAGCTATGGGCACTGGATGGGTGGCTCTGCCCAGCAGGGGGCAGGGAGGAGACACAGGGTCAAGGCTTGGTTCTCGGCAGGAAGTCAGAGGAACACCCCGCCCGCCTGCGGCTCTCAGGAAGGAGGGGAGCTACTGAGGACAAGCAGAAGGCCAGGGCATTTGCACGCAGCCCTGCAGAGTGCTGCCGCGGCCAGGCATCCGCGTGATTTATGGCTCAATCTGGAGCCGGCCTCCAAGTCACATGGGCCCCAGGAATGGTTTGAGGCCATCCCAAGAAATATCTGAACAGTCAAGAGACACACAACTCTCACCATCCCCCTGTTTTCCAGAACAACAACCAAAAAAAAAAAAAAAACCTCAAGGGCAACACTGCATGCCCAGGGCTATGGGCCTAAGCAGAGCCAAGGGATCCGAGCCATGCTCCGCAATGCCCAGGACCTGACCCTATCCCAGGCTTGAGCTTAAGGCAAGGCTGAGTCCCCAGAGCTGTGGGCCCATGGGCAGGGCCCCCCTCGCTTCTGACCTTGCTCAGAACTTGGCCGCCATGCGCTGCCGTCACGGTCCCCAGGGGCTGAGGGCTACCAGCTGTCCCGTTCTGTCTTTCAACCCGTCTCTCATCCCTGCGAACTCCCCAACCTTTCGTGTCTGTTCCGACCAACTCTGCTGCCTTTCCAGCAGGAATTCGGCCCCCTCCTTCCCAGAAAGCCCGTCTCTGGCTCCCACGTCCACACTTCCTCCATGTGGCTTCAGGAAAAGATGAGCCCTTCCCCTTTCCAAAGGACAAGGGGCTCCGTGATTCCACCCCAATGAGGTCCCCTATGGCCCCACCCCCTGGCTAAGCATTGGGCTGGGAGACTCTGATCAAAACATGTAGGAGAGTGCTCTGGCATGACCCAAAACAGACACCAAAGATCCAAGTTGGGGCGCCCCCCGGCTGCTCGGGGGGCTTGCCCTAAAGCAGCAGAGAAGAAAATGGCATGGCTGGACAGCTAAGGAGTGTGCAGCGCCAGGACTGCAGGAGGAGGAGGAGGTGAAGCCCGAGTCATGTCTCTCCTCTGGCATGGGCAAGAACACAGCTTCTGGGGCAACTGTGGTGCCATGGTGGGTAAAGCCAAGGCTTGTGATGCCTGTACCCCGTTCGAGTCCCAGCTGGTCCATTTCAGACCAGGAGGCAGCAGTTTGGGCCCCTGCCACCTATGTGGAGGGAACAGTATGGAGTTCCCACATCTTGGCCTGGGCCTGACCCCCACCTGGCTGCTGCAGCCATTTGAGGAATGCATAAGAGGAAGGATGGAAGATCCCTCTTTCTCCCTTTCAAATAAACAACCTTTAAAAAGCAGTGGAGCAGGGTGGGAGATGTGCTTTCCATCCTAGTCAAGCTCGGTGCATTGCGCTCTCTGTCTGTCGCATCCCCCCAAGCTACGTCTGTTCCTGTTCTCGTTAGTTCTCAGTGGGCAACACATACAAACCCACGTCCACTGACCCTCACGTGGCAGTTTTAGAGATTGCTCAAGACTTCGCATGATCAACTCTAGGACAGGCATCGAGGCACGCTGTGGCAAAGTCAGGGACTGTCCACTACAGAGGTTAACTCACCAGGCAGGACAGTGATGTGCACACAGTGTCCCCAGCAGACAGAATCCACATTTGATTCACGCAAGGGTGGCATCTGGTGCACTGTTGTTCACTAAGTATACTAGGTGAGGAAAGAGAAAAAAATCAAGCCATTTTTAAAAAATTTATTTCATTATTTTTTATTAGAAAGTCAGATATACAGAAAGGAGGAGAGACAGAGAGGAAGATCTTCCATCCAATGAGTCACACCCCAAGTGGTCTCAATGCCCAGAGCTGAGCCAACTCGAAGCCTGGAGCCCAGAGCTTCTTCAGGATCTCCCACATGGGTGCAGGGTCCCAAAGCCTTGGGTCGTCCTCAACTGCTTTCCCAGGCCACAAGCAGGGAGCTGGATGGGAAGTGGATCTGCTGGGACATGAACCAGTCCCCATGTAGGATCCCAGCACATGCAAGCCGAGGATTTAGCTGCTGAGCCATCACACTGGGCCCCAAATAAATATATTTTTTTAAATAGCAACCCTTATGTAATACTCTCCCGTCATTGGGGCAGACCGGCACCCCTTCCCATCTCAGCCCTGGGTCCTTCCTCCACACTCCCCAAGCACCACCTCCTAGGGAACAGAAGAGAGACATGCTTACCCGGAGAATCCAACTCCATGATGCTAGGCCAGGGAGGGTAGGGCAGTGGGAACACAAGATGGGCAGTCCCCGGGGGAAATGGCCTAACACCCACAACCCTGCAATCCCACACCTAGGTATACACCCCAAAGAACGGAAAACGGGCATTGAGACCCAAACCTGCATGCACACACAGTGGGACGAAGACAGCAGTGACACCCAGCCACGGACAAGCATGGACACAGAAAGGCGGGCTGGATCTGGGTCAGCCTGGGCAAGGTGAGAAGTTTCTGGAACTGCATGGTGCGCGTGGTAGCACAACATCGTGATCAACAGTTGAAAAGCACGGGCAGTGAATTTTACGTCCCAGAGACTTCATCATGTTTTCCCAAAGGGGTAGAGGGTGGTGGCCTGGAACAAGCAGGGCTGGAAAAACAGGGTGCAGTGAGTTGAGCCCACTGGGGCCTCCCTCTGCCTGAGCCCAGTCCTTCCCTGCAAGAGGGGGTGCTGGATTCTGGATTCTGGTCCACGTGGATCAGATAGCCTGGCTGTCTCCCCACTAGCACAGGGGCAGAGCAGGAGCTTGGGACACCTGCTTTTCCATGTCAGAGTGCATAGTTTTCCAGGAATGAAGCCCTGGAAGCCCTAAGCCTCTAAGGAGGCAGCATGTGCGGCTGGCCCCAGTACCTGCGGCCCTGCCCATCCACATGGGAGCTCCAGGCTCCGGACACCAGCCTGACCCAGCCCTGGCTGCCGCAGGAAGGGCCCCCCGCAGACTGGTCAGCATGTGCTGGCCCCTGAGTCTGAATCCAGAAACACAAAGCACACAGGGGATGTGGTGGACTGACCCACCAACTAGGTCACCATTTCCGCATGCACACACATCCCCAACAACAATGCCTGCATGCATGAGCATCAGGTGGCCCCACCTCCATGAGCAGAAGGCAGCCACTTCCAGCTGACCAGCCCAGGAGTGGTCATGTGGGCCAGGAGCAATAATCACATCGTCCCAGCCAGCCACCTGCTGTGATTGGTGCAGGGCTGGGCATGTCCGCTTAGACTAGATCTCTTCCCGTGTGTAAGAAGAACCCAAAGTAATGGCGGGGGATGGCAGAGGATGCGGGTCGCTCCACTGAGGAGCAGCGCTTTCTCTTGGTAGCCACTGACTGATGGTCTGATGACAAAAAGGCTGAGCCGCCAGGGCGGAGCAGGCCGGTCGTGTCAAGTCAGTCAGTGGACGCCTCCCTTCTCTGAGCTGCAGCAAATACGCAATAATCGTGGGTTATTATTATCCTCTGCACTAATAGCTTCCTCGGCACTTTGTAGCTGGGGAGCAGCCGGAGGGCAAGGGCCGGCCAAGGACGTGGGATGGGCTCATGGAGTGGGGCTCCACCCTGCGGCTCCTCCTAGTGCTGTGAGCTTGAAGCAGGGGCAAAAAAAATCAATCTATCCTTGATGTTATTAGAAAGCTGCGCCCACTCAGGGAGTTAATGACCTGCTCCTGGGGGAGGCGGGAACTCGGGGAACCCAAATCCAGCTACTGGCATGGAGAACACAGCTGATCCCCAACCCTGCAGGCCGAGAAAGGAGAACAGGGGACATCCCACCCCCAGCAGAGCTTCTGCAGGGCGTGCCCCAGATGAGCGCCTGCACCCGGCTGCTGGCCTGTGCCTGACCCGCTGGCCCAGTCAGGGGCCGCCCCAGGCAGCGCCACCCTCACAGAATGCAGTGTGAGCATCGCTGGGTCACACCCTCCAACTCACTCCCACGCCCACCCGCTCCATGTCCCTATAGCTCCTGCTCTCCCTTGCCTCTCCCCCGCCCACCTCCACCCTGCTTCTAAATCTCTTGCTCTTAGGGCTTCAAGAGCCATGAGCTTGCCTTAAAACACATTGGGCAGGCCCAGCGCTGTAGCCTAGCAGCCAGAACTCCCGCCTTGCATTGGCCAGGATCCCACATGGGTGCCACTTCCTACTCTACTTCCCATCCAGCTCCCTGCCTGTGGCCTGGGAAAGCAGTTGAGGATGACCCAAAGTCTTGGGGTCTTGTACCTGCATGGGAGACCCCAAAAAAGCTTTGGGCTCCTGGCTTCAGTTCAGTTCAACTCTGGCCGTTGAGGCCACTTGGGGAGTGAACCATCGGATGGAAGATCTTCTTGTCTCTCCTTCTCTCTGTATATCTGACTTGCCAATAAAAATAAACCTTAAAGACACACATACACATTGGGCATGGGTTAGGAAGCTAAGCCTCCACCTGCAGTGCCAGCATCCCATATGCCCCTGGTTCGAGTCCCAGTTGCTCCACTACCCATCCAAGCCTTGGGACCCTGCACCTGCGTGGAAGTCCTGGAAGAAGCTGCTAGCTTCAGATTGGCTCAGCTCTGGCTGTTGCAGACACTTGAACCACCAGATAGAAAGTCTGCCTCTCCTCTCTGTAAATCAGCCTCCCTAATAAAAATAAATTTTTGAACAAGATAAATTCACCCCCTTCAGACTTGTCCTCACCCCCTCCACCCACTATCCTCCACTCCTGCACCCATCAAGCTTCAGTTAAAACAAAGCAGCCACTGGGGGTCGGGAGGGGGAAGGTGAGGAAACACAGGCTGCAGTCACTGGCCCTCCTGAAACCCGGAGTCGAGCAAGTCCCTGCCACATCACTGTCCGAGTGCATAGGAGTGATGCCTGCCATTCAGCTCTCAGTCACCCTGGAGCCCGGCCTTAGAGACCAAAGGGACCCATGTGTGTCTCTCTTGGGCATCAGCAGATAGTGACACCTGTGCTGCCTGGGGCCCCGGCACCAGGCCGTGGCTCAGCCTCCTGGGGAACCAAGCCCACTGTTGTACTTGGTCGACTCTTGCATGTAGTGACCCAGTCGCTCCCAGTGGCCCACAGACCCACTAGCTAGGAAATCAACAAAACACCATGTTAGTCATCTTAAAAAGTTAGAGTTCTTACGTTATTACACCAGCTAATTCCCGCAGCCTGGTCCTTTTACCATGAGCTGAGAACGCAATGAGGCACTTTAGGAGGTTTAGGTTTATTCCAGTGGGGCAGAAACAGGCCGGGGGTGGTAGGAAGAGCAACCAGGGAAAGGGAACATGGAGGCACCTCCAACGGGACAGGAACAGGACTGAGGCGGCGGAAGGCCAGATAGAGGTACACGTGAGCCCGCAAGGCGCAGGGGGGCGGGATTGGGAGGGATTGAAGGCAGGCGCCAGGGGATTGGTGCCTGCAAATGAATGCCTGAGGATAATTGGGAAGTGGGCGAGGCTGAGGAAGGGGCTGGGAGATGGGCATGAGATTCTCAGGTGATGCCGGACTGTCTGATCAGTGAGCAGGTGGAATGACTCCAGGTCCAGGATGGCAGGGTCTCCATGGTGACCTTCACACCAGTCAACGCCTGTACTGCATTGGCACGTAGAGACCCCTCCACCCATCACCATAAGAGTACCCATTCTTTCTCACTACAGCTAGAACAATCTTCCAGCTAGGCCAGTTCTTGGATTATGACAAATCATTAAAAATTTATTACCAGGATCTGGGTCTGATGTTGCGGTATAGCAGGGAAAGCCACCACTTTCAACACCAGCATCCCATATGGGACAGTTCAAGTCCCAGCTGCTCTACTTCCAACCCAGCTCCCTGCTGCTGGCCCAGGAAAGCAGTGGAGAATGGTTGGGCCCTGGCTACCCAAGGCAGAAGACCTGAAGGAGGCTGCTGGCTTTGGACTGGCCCAGAGACGGCTTTCAGCCATCTGGGGCATGAACTAGCGGATGAAAGGTCTCTCCTCTCTCTTTTCTAACTCTTTCTTTTTTTTTTAAGATTTATTTATTTTTATGGGAAAGGCAGATATACAGAAAGGAGGAGAGACAAAGAGGAAGATCTCCCATCCGATGGTTCACACCACAATGGCTGGAGCTGAGCCAATCCGAAGCCAGAAGCCAGGAGCTCTTCCGTGTCTCCTGTGTGGGTGCAGAGTCCCAAGGCTTTGGGCCGTCCTTGACTTCTTTCCCAGGCCACAAGCAGGGAGCTGAATGGGAAGCAGGGCTGCTGGGACTAGAACCGGCGCCCACATGGGATCCTGGCGTGTGCAAGGCGAGGACTTTAGCCACTACACCATCGCACCAGACCCTAACTCTGACTTTCAAACAAATAAATCTTAACATTTTTTAAATGTACCAGAATTAAAATACACAAAATATGTTCTTCGGGGGGTATTAGCGGGAAACTAAAATCGATACGGAAAATGAGAAGACAAAATATCAGAATATTCTGGAAACAAGTAAACTTCAGGGCCTCTGACACAAATCCCACGGCAATGAGAAAAATCGCTGAGCATGTCCGTGAACCTGAACGCTGGCTCTTCGGAAAGGTTAGTAAAATGGACATGTTTCCAGCAACACGGACAAAGAGAAGGTGGGGAAAAAAAAAGGCCAGCACCCCAGGGCCTCACAGACAACAGCTGAGCGACAGGGGACAGCCCAGACGGCACATCCTGTCTTCCCAGCAACCTTGTGAGGGGACAAATTCCTCTAAAATGACACCCACGAAGAAATCCATGACGGGGTGCATCCTATAACTCTTAGATTGGATTTGTAGCTTTAAAGTCTTCCATAAACAAAGACCCTGTACCTCACAGCCAACTGCTGAGTGACAGCAAGCCGGAAAGGAACACGATTCTTCGAGGACAAGGAGCAAACACTTTCGAATTCAGGTTCTAAATGACTCTAGCATGGCCCAGTCAATGAAAACCACAGGCCAACATTTCCCACAAACATAGATGCAACAACAACAACAAAAAATCCTCAAGAAAACAGAAGCAAATCAAACTCAGAACTATATTCAAAGATTACTATAACAAGGTCAGAGCGTTATTCCAGCTCGACGTGGAAAGCAAGCAACAGAACCTGCAGTGGGCAGCCTGAAAAACAAGGCCATGGGATCAGATTGACGGATTCAGAGAAAGCGCTTGGCAGAGTTCCTTGGGTGCTTGTGGGAAAAAAAAAAAAAAAAAACTCCCCCCAAACAGGAGTGGGGGCACTTACTCAGCTGATCAATGGCATCAACCAACCCACGGTGAGAGCCGTGCTTTCTGCCCAGAGCCTGGCCCCTCTGCCCCCGAGGCTGGGGACAAGGCCAGGGGTGCACTCTTGCCACTGCCATTCAGTGTCACACAGGAAATCCCAGTCGGGACAGGAGGGCAAGAGGTGCAGGGGAAAAAAAAACCTTGTACATTGGAATAGAATAGCACCTCCTCAGATGACATGCTGGTCAGAATAGAAAATTCCAGTGAATTTACTCCCCACCTCCCCACTCCCCAGCCAAAAACACAATCCCAGGACTAGGCTAAATCAAGGTGGATGGGGCAGTGACAGACAGCGGTCCTCACTGCTGCCAGGTGCTGGTCCTTCAGTCCCTGCAATTCACCGAGACAGAGACCCGCTTCTCCTGTCCCCACTTTACAGGCCCTGGGGCACCCCATGTTCAGCGTTATAGCAGGTCCCACAGCCGGGAAAGCCCAGGCAGAGTCAGGCTTGAACCCCAAAGAGGTGTTCTCACCTCAGCGAGCAACACAACCCATGGCTTGGGCAGAGGAACAACCCCCTCCCCAAACTGAATTCCCAGCAGCAGCGACACCTGCAAGTGGACTGAGTGGCTCCCCAGGCCCCGCGGGACAGCCTCAGCCCTCCCCCCAGGGCCACTTGACAGGGGCTGCCCCATCCCCTCCAGGACCAGCGCCTCCGGAGGCAGCCCGCTCTGCACAAGGAAGCTGAGACCATCTCATAGGAGGGCTTGGCCCTACAACCCAGTGGAAGATTCCAGATTCCAAGGGAAAGGATCTCAGGTGGAAGGTGAGGATTCCGGGGGTGGACAGGGCTCAGTGTCCAGTCGGCAGGGTGCATGGGCCAGTTCTGGTATGGTTGTATTGCATGGGACCCCATGGGACTCTTTCCTCACCTGGAGGTGGGGTAGTGGCAGCAGCTGTCCGACTAGGAGTCAGAGGTCAGCACGCAGATGCGGGATAGCAGGAGGGGCAAGGAGCCAGCAGTGAGCGCATGCAGCCACCACCATGGCAATGTGCTCACCAGGGGCTCCACACTCCCTGATCAGCCTCATTTGTGGCTCTAGGTGAGCCCAAGAGTGTCCCTGGGTCCTTGCCTGCCCAGGCTGGTGACTCTGGGGTCCCCTCTCCATTTGGGGTTTGCAGCATCCAAACCCCAGCTGCAGATCAGGGAAAGCAGGTGGCACTGTCCTCCCTGTCTCCCCAGCTCCTCCAGGACACAGGGCCTGCAGTTGATGGCCCCCGCTAACCTCACTGCCCAGAACATCTGAAGACCACTGCAGTCAGCTTCCTTCCCCAGCATCCTGCCTCAGACCAGAGACGGGCGGGCTGATGGTCAGCGAGGGGAAACGCCTGGCCAAGAGCAAGGCTGGACCCAGTGCAGTACGAGCCCGACAGAGCAGTGATACCAGCATTGGCCTCCAGAGGATGCCGCTGAGAGGCCTGAATGGAAGCGTGCAGCCCAGCGCTCCGACTCCTGGTCATCGCTTTGTGGGCAGTTAAAACCCACGGGTTACCGGGGAAGGCCCACCCGCCGTCCACCCAGGGCTCAGGAAGGAGGGCCTGGGATTGTGGGGGCGAAACTCCCTGGCGGGTGAGGTCTACTTTCTTCTTCTTTTAAGATTTATTTTTATTGGAAAGGCAGTTTTACAGAGAAAAGAAAAAAACAGAGAAAAAGCTGCTGGTTTACACCCCAAGTGGCCGCAACAGCCAGAGCTGAACCAATCTGAAGCCAGGAGCCAGGAACCTGTTCCGCGTCTCCCACATGGGTCCAGAGTTCCAAGGCTTTGGGTGGTCCTCCACTGCTTTCCCAGGCCACAGGCAGGGAGCTGGATGGGAAGTAGAGCATCCGGGACACAAACTGGCACCCCTATGGGATCTCAGTGCTTCCAAGACAAGGACCTTAGCTGGGCCCTGGCTTTCTTCTTTGGGTGTGGAATGCAGTCTTCCCCAGTTCCCAGGGGCACACCTGCCATGAACTTCCCAGCCTCCTGCCTCTGTAGATTTGCATCTGCTGATTACCTGCTGCGATACCTGTCCCCATCCATTTCTACTCATCCCTCACCAAGTCCTCGGGTCCCTACACCCACATGGGAGACCTGGAAGAAGCTCCTGGCTCCTGGCTTCAGATCAGCTCAGCTTCAGCCATCATGGCCATTTGGGGAACGAACTTGCAGATGGAAGATATCTCTCCCTGTCTCTCTCTGCAAATATGCCTTTCAAATTAAAAAAAAAAATTAAAGAATTAAAGGCAGGGAGAAAGATGGGAAGAGGTTTTCCATTCACAACAGCCAGGACTGGGTCAAGCCAAATCCAGGAGCCTGGAACTCCATCCGAGTGTCCTAAATGAGTGGCGGGGCCAAGCCCATGGGTTATTGTCTGCTGCTTTTCAGGCTGCACAGTGAAGGAAGCTGGCGTGGGAAACAGAACCAGGACTCGAACTCAGGTCCTCACTGTGGGCTGTGAATGTGCCCAATGACACCTTAACCACGATGCCAAATGCCCACCTCCTTGAGAGCTACTCTGACTACACAGCCTGGAGTCTGGGGTATGATGAGGGGCAGGGTGGGGGGACATGGAGGTGCCCTGAGGACACACACCCCAGGGAACAGCAACCAAAGCCAACCTGGTGAGTCAGGAAACCAAGGTGGGCAAAGGGAGCCAGGGGGAGCCTGCACCCAAAGCTGCCGGCTGCCCTAGCCAGGAGTCCCAGGAGCTCGCCCCGGCCGCTGAGCCAGTGCCTCATCTACCTGCAACCTTGACAGGTCTGGGGTGTAAATCACCACTCCCACGCCCCCGCCACAGGAAACGCCCCGGCAGTCAGCCCTGCATGAAGGATGTGGGCGTCCACTGTCCACCAGGGAAGGGCGGGGAGCAGGAGGCCGGAAGGATTCCCAGGGCCCCAGCTGCCTTGAGGCCTTCAGAGCTTATGGAAAGTTCCTCCCCTTGCCTGGGCTGTCTGAGCAGTTCCTCCCCTTCCCGCTGTCTGAGCAGGCCCCGCCCACACACCTGGACAGTCCTGCCCCTTACCTGGGAGGCTGGCAGGATTCCAATCCCAGATCTGCTTTCCTAAGGACGGGGAGCGGGCCGTGTTGCAGGGGAGAAGCCTTGAAGCCACAGCCTGCCTGGGTGGGCAACACTTAGAACATAGGCCCTGACCACTGCCACACTGCCCCGCTCCGCCGGCTCCCCTTGGGTCTGGAGGACTCCTGGTGTCTGCATGCCAGCCCCACCCGAGCCCCACGCAGCGCTGGGTGCCCAGGAAGGCCATGGAAAGCTCCCAGGGAGGGAGCCGGTGGTGGCCGGCGGCAAGAGGCAGTGAGGAAGAGAGGAAAGACAGACCAAGCAACAGGCCACACGGGGAGGCAAGGACAGGTCCAGCCAGCTGTTTAATTGGAATGACACAGACAACATGAAGCAGGGGCGTGAGCAAAGGCCTGGGCCTCACCCGCACCGCCAGGGACACACACAGGATGGCACCCCAAAAAGGGAGTGTGGGGGTGGGGGTGCTGGAAGGGCAAGCAGGCAGGACACAGACAGCCAGAGCCAGAGGACACCACCTTCAGCTGTAAAGACACCCCAAACTATTCCTAGATACCCCAATTCAACTTGCTGTTGCCCCCCCCACACACAGCTGATGTTGGGGGCCTCGGTTACTGCACGCCAGCGAGGCAGGCCGGGCTCCTCTGGGAGGGGTGGGCATGAGGTGGGCGAGACACAGGCTGCAGGTGGGGATGGAGGTCCCTGTACCCCCAAGCCTGGATCCAAGACAGAAGATGGGACCAGCTGTTTATTCAACAAAAGCATTTATTTCATTCAAAAATGAACCATCCGGTCGGTTCCGCAGATACTTAAAAAAAAAAAAAGGAAGGGGTGGGGGCAAGGCTTCCCACCACAGAGAGCCTAACGGGGTGGGGGAGACACACTGCGGAAGCCCCCTCCTCACCACCCCACCTTCAGCCGCCCAGCACTAGGGGGCGCCCCAGGCTGCCTCTGGTCGGGCTTTCCCTTTCCTGCAAAGAACCAGTGTCCCCAGAGCCCAGGTGCGGGTGCAGGGGACACCGACGGACAGAGGCCCATGCCTCCCTTGCTGTATTTACGCAAAGACTGATTAAATACGGAGACCCTCCCCCGAGAGGGGAGGCAATGAGGACTCGGCCCGGCTGCAGCAGCTGGCCCCTATCCTGACCCCAGGAGAGGTTGTGCTGGGCCTGGCCTGGGACTGGGATGGTCGAAGCAAGCGGCAGGGAGGGACAGTCTCGGGCCTGGAAACTGCTGTGCCCTGGCAGCCTTGGGTGGACGTGGCCAGGGTGCTGGTTGCACTCCCGGGAAGAAGGCAGGCCTCCCTGGCAGCAAGTAGCCTGGGACACGCTGGGCTGCAGGCCCCCAGGGGTTAGGGGGTGAGGAGGGACACAGACCACCTGCTGAGGCCAGAAGCCACACCCACAGCCCCAGACCCAAAGGCTTAAGGGGTGGGACGATGGGAAGAAAAAGTTTGGGCCCAGGGTGCCAGCTGTTGCCACATGGGGGAAGAGGAGGTGCCTGGGGGCTTAACCCCTGCACAATCCTGGCCGCGAGTGGCTCGCCTCTGCCACCTGCAGGACACACCGCCTAACGGCGCCGTCCCCATCTGAGCAGAGACCAGAGAAAAGGAACCGGGCCTGGGAATTTGACCCCCTCACCCGCAGGTCCCCAGGTCTGTTCCCTGTCCCAGTGTTCCGGCTGGAGGGAGGGCAGCAAGTGGTGTGGGGCATCCTGGCTGTGGAGGAGACGCCCTGTTGACCTCGGTGGTGGGCGGAGGGCTCTGCCCATGCAAGCTGGAGGACTGCTGAGTGTCTGAGCAGGGGGCCCTCCAGGGAAAGGCTCATTAGCTCCAGCAGTGGATGAGGTACGCAACAGCTTTCTTTACTTGGGTCAAGCCAGGGAAACAGGTGGTTACTTGGCAAGACCCACACCAGCCCTGCTCCTGCAACGCCCCATCCCCAAGCTAAGAATCAGGGCTGCAGGGAGCTCAGGCCCAGGGAACCCACAGGGAGGTGCAGTACTGGGCACAGTTGGCCCCTGGGACAGGCCTCACCCACCTAAACCCAGGCGGGATGTAGGCAGGAGGCCACGGCCCAGGCTCCAAACCACATAATGTTGGCACAGGAAGTCCCGGATGAACAGCCTCGCAGCTCTGCAGATAGGGGCAGCAGAGGTCCAGGCAGAGATGGGGAAGGGGAGCCTGGCCACCCTCAGGGCCTGATCCCTGCTGGTGGACGTGGGGCCACCTGGCCTCAGCTGCGGGCAGAGCCAGAGCCTCCTGTAGTAGGTGTAAGGGGCTGCAGCCGCGAAAGGCAGGGGTTGGCTGGAACTCTTTGCTCCCCTTGGGCCTAGCATTGAAGCAAAGAAAGCAACAAATTAGGACATCTTAACAGCCTGGGAGACTTGGGCGGGGCTTTTTAACCCCGCCTCTGCCCAGGGAAGAGCCTGCCTAACCCTTGGTCCAGTCCCCGACCCCCAGTCCAAAGGCAAGGCGCTCCTTCTCCAAGCTGGCAACACCTGTTTGCCCTCCAAAAAAAAAAAATGTCACGGACCTAGAGGGAGACAGGTACAGGGGAGTGGGGGAGGGAGGGGTCCAGGCAGAGGCCCTGGGAGGAAGAAGAGACCACGCTTCCCACTCCCGACACCAAGCCCAGGAACTCGAGGGGTAGGGGGAAATAAAGTTCTTTTGGCTTTTGGCTTCTTGGGCCCGCTGCAAGGCGCGATGGCCCCAAGCGAGCGCAGGCAGGCGGGGAGGGGGCGTGCACGTATGAAGCCCCGTGCCCCCCGGGGGCAGCAGCAACGGTTAGCAACCAATAAATTAAAAGTCTCCATCGCAGACGGCGACAAATAAAATCCTCACGCCGCCCGCGATGCACGCAAAGCTGCGGTCACAGATTCTCATCCCTTGATGAGCAGTGCGAGAGGGCGGGGTCAGAGACGTCCGTCACGGGCCCCAGGCTGCTGGGTGGAGGTTCCAAGCCGTCTCCCCAGCTGGGGGTCGGCTCAGCATCCTCTCCCATTTAGGGTGGAGCCTGCCCTTTCCCAGAGTCTGTTTGAGACACAACAGAAGCAGGTGCACAAGGGAGAGCGGGCGGAGCCGCAGCCGGGGTGAGGACTGGGGCTGGTTTGATTCGTGTTGTTGTCTTCCAGACAAGCAGAGACTGTTGGCGACTGACCAGGAGCCGGGAGCCAGTGGTGGCTTCAGGTGGCAGTGGGTGGGTTCGGGGCTGAAGTGGGGGAGTCAGGGCCTCCCGTATCAAGGGCAGCGAGCTGTGTGAGGAGGCCGAGGGAGGCTGGGCAGCTCAGGGGTGTTGGGGCAGAGGCAGCCTCAGGGCACAAAGGAGGCGTGTGGTTCCCAGACATCTGCAAGACATAAGGTAAGGTCACGGTCAGAGCTGACCTACTCCGGGATGTTCCGTATTTCTTGAAAAGCAAAGCAGTTCCTCATGCTGTGGCACAGTTGACCCACCACCTGCAGCATTGGTACATTCTGTATGGGCACAGGTTCATCCCCCAACTGCTCCACTTCCCATCCAGCTCCCTGCTGTTGCACCTGGGAAACCAGAAGAAGGCCCAAGCGCTTGCGCACCTGCACCCGCATGGGAGACCAGAAGAAGCTCCTGGCTCCTGGCTTTGCCTGACCTAGTCTTGGCCATTGAGACTACTTGAGGAGTGAACCTCTGGAAGGAAAATGTCTTTCCAACTCTTCCTTTCAAATAAATTTCATTAAAATAATAATAATAATAAGGCCCAGTGCAGTAGCCTCGTGGCTAAAGTCCTCACTTTGCACATGCCAGGATCCCATATGGGTGCCAGTTCTAATCCCGGCAGCCCCACTTCCCATCCAGCTCCCTGCTTGTGGCCTGGGAAAGCAGTTGAGGACGGCCCAAAGCCTTGGGACCCTGCACTCCTGTGGGAGACCCAGAAGAGGTTCCTGGCTCCTGGCTTCACATCAGCTCAACTCCGGCCATTGCGGCTGCTTGGGGAGTCAATCAACAGATGGAAGATCTTCCTCTCTGTTTCTCCTCCTCTCTGTATATCTGACTTGACAATAAAAGTAAATAATTTTTTTTAAAGATATATACCATGTAGCACATTTATCTGTGACAGCAAAGAGAAAAGCCAACAGGAGAGAGGGTTGCGTATGTCCACGGCACAAGGGGATGTGCACGCACCCAGGGAGATGCGTGACGAGCAGCTCATGGCCACAGTGTGTGACGGGTGACCGGGGCCAGCCCCAGCTGTTGTGCACACGTGGGAAGGGAACCCGTGGATGGAGGCTGGCTCGCCCGCTCTTGCTTGTCTGTGCTCTCTGTCCCCGCCTTTCAGAAAGGATGAGTAAGCAAGCATATTTAAAAACATGGAGGGGCTGCCACTGTTGCACGATGCGTTTAAGCCAACACTTGCGACTCCCACATCCCAACTCCAGAGCGCTGGTTCGAGTCCCGGCTGCTCTACTTCCAATCTCACTCCCTGCTAATGCACTCGGGAAGGCAGCAGAGGATGGCCCAAGTATGGCTCTGCCCCCCATGTGGGGAGTAAGCCAGAGGCGTGATCTCTCTGCTTTTCAAATAAATAAAAATGAATAAACTGACATTAAAAAAAATATGGAAATAGCCCACATGTCCGGCACAAACTAACGGATACAAAAAAGTTGGGGTGTTCTCCAGGCACGATGAGGATGGACTCCAAACACCTGCTGAGGGCCAGAGAACCCCAGAAAAGGTCATACCCCATGGGGTTCCTTGGAACACGCAAAGCCAGACAAGCCAGAGAGAGAAAGCATGTCACGGCTGCCAGGGGCCCAGGGGAAGAGAGAGAAAAGTGGGGAGACAAGAGACAGAGATCTCCCATGCCCTGGCTGACTCCCCAAGTGCCCACAACAGCCAGCCTGGGCTAGGCTCACCAGCAGCCAGAACCTCCACCGTTCGCCCACGTGCGCTGCAGGGACCCAGCACTCGTCCAGCCTCCACTGTCTCCCAGGTGCACTGCGGGGTGGGAGGGGGGTGGGTGGGGAGCAAAGGGGGGACTCGAGCCCAGCTCTGTGAGGCGGCATCACACATGCCGGATGAACTCTCCACACAACACACACGTGCCCTCAGCAGACAGCTTCTAAGCCCACTGGGCACAAGGGAGGGTGTGACTGTGCCCTAGAGCCCTGCTCACACCACATCCTCGCTCCCCGCTGACAGACAGGTGTCGGCAGTTGACTGAAGTGACTGCTACCTTGGCAGCCCAGTTCCTCTTCCGGGAATCAGTATTGAAGAGACCCAAGCAAGACTTGTGGGGCAGCCCTGGAAAGCAGCAGGAAGTAGGCGAACCCCACAGAGCCAGAGCTGGGGTGTCCTCAGGGGCCAGGGTGTGAGGGAAGGAACAGACAGGCTCATGGGAGGAGGGAGGCCAGGGCACCCCAAGGGAGTGCCTGAGTCCTCACCCAGAGGGTGCCCACACCTAGCACCCTGAGGCTTGGCCACAGCTCCACGTGCCATCGACCCATCTCCGTGACCTGTGACCTCTGCCACCCTCCCTGCTCTTTCTGCATCTGCTGAACTGCATCTGCCCTGGCAGCGTCAGGAGCCTTTTCAAAGCTCACAGGAGAGGCAGGTGGACAGGAACAAGAACACCCCGCACACCACCCCGCAGTCCGGAGACTGTGGCTGCAACCATCAACTGGGTGTTTCAAAAGAGCCAGCAGACAGGATTCGGCTGTTTCCCTGTTGAGGACACACGTGTGAGGTGACACACGCCAGTGACTATGCCACATGCATGTGCTGAAGTCACACTGCGCCCTCGGACCTATGTGACCACGTCCATCAACAACAGAACATCTCCAAAAAACGGAGAACATGAAGCTCATCACATACAACAAAAGCCACAATCCACCCTGCCGACCGGAAACAATAAACTTCCCTGGCCCAGCTGCTAAGATGCAGCTCCAAAGTCCTGCATATGAGAGCCCCTGCTCCGAGTCCTGGCTTGCCTTCTGATCCAGCTTCCTGCTGGGAGGCAGCAGGGGACAGCTCAAACCGTTGGGCTCCCACCACCCACGTGGCGATCTAGACAGAGTTCCGGGCTCCAGGCTGTGACCTCCGGCAGCCCTAACCATCACGGTCTTCTGGGGAGTGACCTTAGTAGATGCAAGGTTCCTCTCTCTGTAACTCCACCTTGCAAGGTGACACATTTGGGAGGATTAACCCAGCTCACGCGCGAGGGGGCACGAGTTGCCATCAGATGGGTGCTCAGGAGCACCGGGCTCCTCTTCATACCAAGTGAACAAGCCGTGCCCAGCAGGGTTCTGGGTGACAGCGTGGGAGCCTGCCCAGCATAACGAGGCTGGAAGATAACAAGCAAAAAGTAGAGAAAGGGAGAAGCATTTTAAAAATGCGGACGAAAATCCAAGTGATCTGAGGCAGGAGCTGCCATTTAACACACACCAGATGCTCCACGGTAAAGAAAAGCCGCAGATCTGTCAAGCATTAACGCACACAAGGAGAAGGTGCTGTTACCCATCCGGCCCAAAACAGCGGCCACCTAGAAAGAAGTCCATGAGAGATGGGAGAGCCCCTTTAAGGAGAAATCGCAAGACTTCAAAGAGCAGAGGGAAGGACCATTTTCATGGATTGGGAAACTCAGCTCCTTCAGGATGACAGCTCTCCCCGAAACTGACCGTGAGAGCCCTGTCAGTCTTGGCTTAAAAGCTGACTCTCAGGCCTGATGCAGCAGCCTAGTGGCTAAGGTCCTCGCCTTGAATGCACCAGGATTCTCTGTGGGCCTTGGTTCTTGTCCCAGCTGCTCCACTTCCCCTCCAGCTCCCTGCTTGTGGCCTGGGACGGCAGTGGAGGAGGACCAGGTTCTTGAGACCCTGCATCCACGTGGGAGACCCAGAGGAGGCTGCTGGCTCCTGGCTCCAGATTGGCTCAACTCAGTTGCAGATACTTGAGGAATGAGCCGGTGGCTGGAAGATCTTTCTCTGTCTCTCCTTCTCTCTGTAAATCTACCTTTCCAATTAAAAAAATATATTTTAAAAAGTTAAAATAAAATAAATTGTAAAAAGCTGACTCACATTCCACAGCAACCACCAACAGTAAAAAGCAGCCCAGGCGTGCTTGGTGTGCTGATGGGGCCATGAGAAGGCCGTGGCTTGCTCCTCTCTCTCTCCCGCTTTGCTCTCAGGAAGCCCACCCCAAGGGACGCCAGCCCAGAGCTGCTGGCCATCACATGGATGCACTGAGGTCGCCCAGCCCAGGACCAAGCCAGGAAGTAGACTGGCCCCTACAGAATCTTCTGGGGAAGTCAGTGCTGCCCACTGCTGCTGCTGCCCCACTTGGTCAGGACCAGGATCTGGCAAGACATGAGATGGTCAGTGCTACATCCACACTCTGCCAGGCAGCCTGGGCCGGCAGTCACCCTCCAGACACCTGGGCTGGAGGCAGAGGCTAGCCCCAGCTGAGCTGCGCCCAGGTCCACGAGCAGCCGTTGAAAGGTCACAGTCCACTGGCCGCTCAGAAACAAGGTGGGACACTCCTGCCACCCCAGGCCCCTGGCACTGGCCAAGAACCACGATTCCCTGCGACTTCAGGAAATTGTTCCGCTAGCTGCAAAATGCCCAAAGAAGCAACACAGGCCACACAGCACGCCCTGACCCTCCGGCCTCCCCTCCCTGCCATGCCCCCCACCCTGGGCAGACCCCCTCCCTCCCTGCCATGCCCTCCACCCTGGGCGGAGCCCCTCCCTCCTTGTCCTGCCCCTCACCCTGGGTGGACCCCCTCCTTCCCTGCCATGCCCCCCACCCTGGGCGGACCCCAAGGACTCCCCGCCCCAGGCCCCCCACACTCACCACAGCTCCAGGCCCTGGACTATACTAGCCCATCATAGAGCGACAGCGCCTGCACAATGGAGGGGTCTGCCTTGGACCCTTCCTGGAACTCCTGCAGCGTCAGCTTCCCGTCGGCGTTCTGTGAGCAAAGAGAGGCACCTGAAGGGGCGGAACACTGGCCTCTGGGGACAGGAGCCCAGGGCTGGACCCCAGAGCAGATCCCAAGCCAGGCGGCACCAGCCAGGCCTGAGAGAAGGCACTGGAGTGTGGCTGCCCCTGGGCCTACCCACCATTCTTGGCCAATTCCTCACCTGAGGCCTGGGGGAGGCCACAGCATGGCTTCCTCCAGCACTGGGAAGCCCTTGCGCTGGCCAGTCAGACCCAGGTCTAACCCCTGCTCAGCCACCACTGCCATGATGTTCCCGAAGAGCAAACGGTCTCCAGCATGCCTCTGGGGACATTCCAGAAGGCAATGAAACCACCCCTGTGGGCCAGAGCTGTGGCAGAGCTAGTTAAGCCCAGCTTCCCATACAAGGTCAAGTCCAGCTGCTCTACTTCCCATCCAGCTCCCTGCCCCTGTGCCTGGGAAAACCACAGAGAACGGCCCAGCGCTTGGGTCCCGGCACCCACGTGGAGTGACCCAGAGGGAGCTCCTGGCTTCTGATTTTGGAGCCCCCCAGCTCTGGCCATTGTGGCTATTTACGCAGTGAACCGTGGATGGAAGATTCTCTTTCTCCTTAACTCGCCTTTCAAATAAATAATAAATTATGAAAGGAAGGACAGGCAGGCGGATGGATGGAGCCTTGGGGTGGCCCATCCTGGACCATGCAAGGTGAGCAGTGACATTGGCTCTGACCCACGCAACCTGAATACCCTAGGCTGTGGGGAATACACCAGAGCCCAGAGGGCTTCCAGCAAGGAAACTGAGGCACGGTCCCTGCCTAGGACGCCATGGCTGGGAACGGGGCAAGTGAGGGTCACACCCCAGGTGGCCCAAGCTGGGGTCAGCTCTGCTTGCTAAAATTAGGGACAATTAGAGGCAAAAAGAGGGGGAGATGAGAGGGGGTCTGAGGAGGGCATGGCCCTGGCCCTTTACAGGGGTGGATCTTCAACAGGAAGGCGCCCCGTGCTCCACGCCCTGCCCATCAATCGTTGGATTGCCAGTGAGAGCCCGGCTGGGCTGCTTGGACACTGAGACAAGGACAAACCCAGAATGCTGCCCTGGGTCACAGAAAAAAAAAATCTGCTTTTGTGAGTTTTCTGCCAGTGCATTTGCAACTTAGCATTGAAAATTAAGTGGTAAAAAAAAAAAAAAGAAAGAAAGAAAATTAAGTGGTTTTAGCTGCTTTCAACAGTTCAGCTTAAAGAAGGCCTAGGAGGCAGGGCGTGAGCATGAGATGCCAGTCTCTAAGTCGCCACTGGGGGGCGCCCGCCTCACACGCCTCAAGCCTGGGTGCTGTCCCTGCTCTGCATCCCAGTCAGCGCCTCTTCACAAGCACCCTGGGCGGTGGCAGCGGGGGCTCCCGTAGCTGGGTCCCTTCCGCCCACCCGGGAGATCCCGAGGGAGTTCTGGGTGCCTGGCCACAGACTGTTGTGGCGTCTGAGGAGGGATAGCAGTGGGAAGCTCTCTCCATGCCTGTCTCGGTTTAATAAAGCGTGACAGAAGGAAAGCTGTGCACCCAGGGGTCTGTGGGTGAAGCTGCGCTGTAGGCAAAGTCAGAAGGGGAAGCTTGGTCCTTCTCCCCCCCAGCAATGAGCCAGGGGCCGGCCCCAGCGGGGGCAGCAACACCTGGACCTCTGTGGACAGAAAGTTGAACTAACTTACTTGAACTCCCTGAAGTCCTACGGACAGTGGCCATCTCTGACTCCAGGCCTCTGCCTGCTGCAAGCGGGCAGCAACGCAGGTGGGCCCAGGTCCAGGGCCTCTCAATCACCACTCAAAGCCCCTCGTGCCCTCCCAGCCCCCTCACCTTGTCCATCATGGCGAAGATCCGGTCCACCCTCTTCTCGGGTGTGTTCTCCTCTTCAGGGAGCTCCACAGTGTTCCCCTGTCAGGGACACAGCAGGCGGGGCCAGAGGCTAGCGGCTCGCCCTGCGGGGCTTGGGACACTCAGCCCAACACCTGCCCCAGAGCTGGGCTGATTCCCGATGGGGCCACCACTCTCTCCCACCTCACCCCACCTGTGCCATCCTGCTGGGGTTGTCTACCCAGCCCTCCCTGCCTATCTGAAACAACAGGTACACCTGGTGCCCCCTCCGGCCTGCAGGAAGTGGCAGCCAGGGACCTCCCCCTCCTCCCACCCACAGGGCCTCACCGCCTGCCCCACTGTCCGGCCTGCAGGAAGTGGCAGCCAGGGACCTCCCCCTCCTCCCACCCACAGGCCTTACCACCATCTGGTAAATGGCATCCACGATGTCCAACATCTCATTCCTGGTGATGTAGCCATCGTTGTCCAAGTCATACAGCTTGAAAGCCCCTGGCAGTGAGCGGCAGGGGCTGAGCTATGCCTGACCCTGGGGCACAGGTAGGCTCCTTGGGCACCCCCCACCCTCTTGCACCTCCATGGGTATCTGTGGCCAGCAGGAAGTACCAGCAGTACAGACAGGGGCACACATGCCACAGGCACCAGGTAGGTGCCAGGTCTGCCAGGGTGGGCACTGCAGGGCCTGGTACCCTCTGTGAGTGCCAGCTAAGCCCCAGACCCCACCAAGGGTGGAATCTATGTCCTCTTCACCAAGCCGTGATCCATGTGTGTCGAACGTCCGAGCTCACACATAAGCGAGCGAGTGAAAGGGGGTCAGCCTGGAACTGGGTCTCCGGGTCCCATCCTGCATAGATGGAGGCCACCTGCCCAGGGCTGCAGCCCTGGCCTCTGCGGTCACTGCCGCGGTCTCAGGCGCTCCCTCCTGGTGAGGATGGAGGACTGCATCCCTCCGGCCAGGGACAAAGGGGACAGGACTTACAACGCAGCTTCTCATCCAGGGTCCCCCTTGAGGTCACCGACAGCGCCTGGATGAACTCGGAGAACTCGATCCGCCCATCCTGATGGAAGAGAGAGGACAGCCCTGCTCAGCACTGGGCTGCCTGGTCAGGCCACACCTTGCAAGGCAGGTGACAAGTGGCAGTCGCATGTGCCTGTAGAGCACGTATATGCAGAATGTGTGTACAACGTATTCATGCACAACCATGCACTGCACACATATGTGCATTTGTGTGTGCACAGGAGTACACACACACATGCTGTGTGCTCCCCCTCTCGGAAGGAGGCAGGCACCGGCATGGCAGAGTGGGCGTGGAGCCACCGTGGCTGCCGCAGGAGAGGCGGCTCTGCTCGCGCAGGTCCCATACACTGCCATTCCCCATGGCCAGCTCACCTTGTTCTCATCAAAGACGTTGAAGACAAACGTGGCAAACTTGGTGGGGTCCCCAAAGGGGAAGAACTGCTTGTAGATCTTCTGGAAGCCGGCAGCATCCAGCTGCCCACTGGGGCAATCTTTGATGAAGCCTTTATACCTGCAGGTGGCAGAACAGGAGAGTTGGGAAGCAGGTGCCAACCTCACCCTCCTGCCAGGAGCTCCGGGTGAGACCCAGGGTTAGGAGTGCACACCAGGGGAGATGGGGAACAGGTGCCAACCTCACCCACCTTCCAGAAGCTCCAGGGTGGCCCGGGGTCTGCTCGCACACCAGGGCTGCCTCCCACCTCCACCTCTGACCTGGGCCAGGCAGCTTCAGCCCTGCCTGAGCCTGATGGAACGAGGCTGTGCGACGAGCACCAGGTCGTAAATCTCTGTACTTTCCGTGGGGACTAAGTCACGCGCACAATCACCCACCCCAACCCCTGCTCCTGGCCCCAAAGAGCAGCCACCTAGACCAGCAGCCGGCTCCTCCACCTGCACACCCTTCTTTCCGCCCCAGTCCCTGCTGCCAGGAAAGCAGGCAGATGTCAGAGCGGCCCAGGGAGCTCCCAGGGGACTCTGGCTTGTTCCACCTGCTTGGCCCACGCCACACACAGGACCCTCCAGTTGCCCAGGCTGTAGGTGGTGACATGGCTTTGTCCAGTTCAAACTTCTGCCATGCAACTTTGGGCCTGTCTGAGCCTCGGCCACCTCATCTATCAGAAGGGACACCCTTCACATTCCTCTTCCCAGAATGGCGTGCCACAGGACCACGGCCACAGGACTGGATGGGACAACCTGACAGCACTGACACCCACTGTCAGCTGGCTCCCATGCGGGCAGCTTACAGGCTTCCTGCCAAGTGGGAGGCACCCCAGGAAGGCCAGAGGGGGACAAGTCTGCTCTTCCCACACCCCCTCTCTGGCCACACTCCAGCCTCTTCAGGGAACTTGGCAGACCCACTCTCCCGGCACACCCCAAGAGCAAGGTACTACCAGGAAACTCCTTTAGCTTCTTTTTATTTATTTATTTGAATGGCAGATTGATAAGGGAGAACTTCCATCCACTGGGCCAGGCCAAAGCCGGGAGCCTGGAATTCCGTCCAGGTCTCCTATAGGGGAGGCGGGGCCCGAGCACTTGGGCCGTCTTCTGTCAGCTCCTCAGGTGCCTGAGCAGGGAGCTGGTTGGGAAGCAGAGTCAGGACTTGAACCCAGGGCCTGGGGTATAGAACAGGGGGTCCCTGAGTCAGCTTAACCCACTGCACTACAACATCTCCCATGGGAAGCACATTTTGCAGGTGAGGCAACTGAGGCTCCCGGAGCTGGAAGCGGCAGAGCTGGATCGCGGCAGGTGAGCATGCGCTGTGCCCGTCCTCTCGACTGACCAGTCTGCTCTCTGCACTGGCAATCGAGGACATGGGAGCTCAGGGCCTGGGGTTGCCATGGTGCCATGGCTGGGGTGCACAGGCAGAGGCACAACCTGGGGAGCCTCATTCATGCCCACCATGCCACCAAAACCAGGATGGAAGCTAGACAGGAAGGCCTCAGGGCTCACACGGAACCTTGGGATTCCATACCAGAAGGGCCGAGGTGTCCAGCCTGAGGGGGCTCCCTGGTCCTATCGCTGCTCTTTGGGGTGAGGCTGGTGAGGCTCCCAAGAGGAGAGTGGACATGTGCAGGAAGTGTCCTCCGGGAGCTGGGGGCAGGTCCTCCTCTGACCTCCCAACACTAGGTCCAAGGAACCCATTTCACGGATGAAGGCACAGAGAGTAAAGGAGAACTGGCCACAGTAGCATGCAGGACTTGGGGCCTGCACACCAACGGTCAGCTGCTACACCAGCATCAGTGCCTACTCACAGGTGACATCCTTGCATGCAGCTGCTGCCTCCTAGGGGTCTACCAGCCCCTGCAAGTCCCCAGGTGGACCACACCAGGAGGAAGCTGAACTGGGGACAACTGGGGACAGTGACGCAAAACCTTTCCCATAGGGCCCGGCGGCATGGCCTAGCGGCTAAAGTCCTCGCCTTGAAAGCCCCGGGATCCCATATGGGCGCCGGTTCTAATCCCGGCAGCTCCACTTCCCATCCAGCTCCCTGCTTGTGGCCTGGGAAAGCAGTTGAGGACGGCCCAAAGCTTTGGGACCCTGCACCCGCGTGGGAGACCCGGAAGAGGTTCCAGGTTCCCGGCATCGGATTGGCGCGTACCGGCCCGTTGAGGCTCACTTGGGGAGTGAAACATCGGACGGAAGATCTTCCTCTCTGTCTCTCCTCCTCTCTGTATATCCGGCTTTCCAATAACAATAAAAATCTTAAAAAAAAAAAAAAAACCTTTCCCATAACAGACCAAAGGCCCACACGCCTCAAAAGCCACCTCCTCCCAGCAGCCTGCCCAGTGTCAGTGAAGCTCATATATGACCCAGTCACCGACGGACAGCAGCCCCTCGGCCAGCTGGAACCCTGGGCAGGGAGCAGGACCACGCTCAGCACCAGGACTTCGTGATGGGAACAGGGCACAGCCACCATCTGTGGACGGCTCTCCTCCTCCCATCCTCCACAGGGCGGCTGTCACGGGAGGGACGTGGAAAGGAAAGAACAGAGGGAAAGTCAAAGGCACCCAGAGGCGGCTGCCGGAGCGTCTCTGCAGAGGCTCCTCGAGGGCTGTGCGCAGGCCCAGTGGGAGCCGCCTGCCCAGCAGCGGGTGGGGGCAGGGGCCTGCGGGGAAGCTGGCTCAGTGGGGAGTCAGACCAGGCCTCCCCAGGAGCTAATACCCACACCCCCATGCTCCACTCCAAACCCATTCTCAACCTCCAGGCCAACCCCCACAAAACACCTGCCGAGCTTAGGGGCAGCAAGCATCCCGCTAGGCAGCTCAGATCCCCATTTTCTGATCAAGCTTCCTCATTAACCTCCCTCCCGCAGGTGTAAGTGCTGGTCCCACCTTCAGCAAGCAGCCGGAAGTTCGTTCAGTAATTTTCCACCCACGAGCTCATAGCTACAGATCCCCTGTCGGAGTCAAGCCCCAACTCTCTTTCCTCCTGGGATGGTCCTGACACCTGCTGTGTGCCTCCTCATGTCATGTAGAAGGTTAAAGAATTGTCTGTTTTTAATCTGAGAGATGGATTGCTCACTGCCCAGCTGGGGTGGAATCCAGTCCAAGTCAGGAACCACAAACTCCAGCCGGGTCTCTGCCCCACCCCATCCCTGCGGGCTGGCAGGGACCCAAGCACTTGAGCATTCCTCTGCTGTCCCGTAGGTGCACCTTGCAGGAAGTGGGAGTCAAGAGGCAGAGCTGGACAAGGGACCAAGCCCTGGATGCGGGATGCAGGCATCAGAGCACTCGACTTGGCACCCACTGCCTTGCATCCAAGTGAGGCACTAACAGGATGGAAACAGGGGCTGCAGTGGGTTGCGCTGCCATCTGCAGCACCAGCAGCCCATATGGGAGTGCTGGTTGGAGTCCCAGCTGCACCGCTTCCAATCCAGCTCCCTACTCATGCACCTGGAAACATAGCAGACGATGGTTCCAGACTAGGGCCCTACCAATCCCCTGGGAGACCCGGATGGAATTCCAGGCTTCAGTCTGGCATTTGGGGAGGCAAGCCACAGGTGGAAGATCTGTTCTGTCTCTCCTCTTTGTCACTCTGCCTTTCATGTAACTAAACCTTGGAGGGAAAAAAAAAGTTGGGGAGGGGGCTTGCTGTGATGGTGGTTTCCAGGCCAGGCTCTGGCAGGCTACAGGGAGTAACAATGACCGCCTCCTGGGGTCTCTTTAAGAAGGGGAGGGACCAGACAGGAAGCTGTCTCAACTCTGCCAGACATGTGACCCCTTGACCTTGGACCAGAGCCATGAGCGAAAGTCTGAGTTGCCCCATGTGTGCCATCGGGGCAGACAACCGGCCCAAAACCGGGTCCTGGAGAACCCCTCACAGGACCTGTTAACAAGTGTCCAAATAACTTCCTTTAATACCAGCTCACATACCAGGCCCCAACTGATATGCGGCTTTCCCCAGGAAGTCGATCCAGGCCTTGGGTCCGAGGCTGTGGGTCCCTCCTGCTCTCAGACCCCTTACACATCCACAGCACAGCACAGACCACGCAGCCGAGAGAGCTGCCCCCGCCGCACCGGGCTGTGACACCCCCTGAGATGCAAGCTCCTCGGCCACCTTGTGTGTGAGGCCTGGCACACGCACGGAGTGGGCTGGGGCTGCCAGGTGCACAAGCCACCAGGCAGGGGAGGGGACTTGGAGCACCCAGGTGTCTGGTAGCTTTGTCCTGAGCTCCAGTGATGTCGGCACAAGCCCATGAGCCCTGTGGGGATCCATACTGAGAGCACAGAGGGGGAGCAGGACCAGCCCAAGGTCACACAGTAAGCCAACCAAAGGAAGGCGGGCTTGCAGCCAGGGCCGCTGCCTCCCCGGCTGCCCGCCCCAGGGGGAGCGCGTGAGTAATGCGGCTGCTACCCAAATATTACGTAACTCAGAAGCCGGAGGAGGGCATCTGCCTCAGCTACAGCAAGGGTGGGAGGGGGCTGAATGCTCCCAGACACCCGCAGGACACCCACCCCCCAGCTCTGAGGCCGGCAATGCGGGCCACGGGCTAACAGGCTGCCTGTGTCTGGACCCCGGATCATGCACCTACCTGCTCACCCATCCAACAGGACCCCCCAGGAAAACAAGGAATGTGACCATGCGCAGTCAGGGCCCAGAGTCATGCTCCAACAGGCCCAGGCCTCTTCCTCTCCCCTGCCAGGTGCTCGGGGTTGCAGGCTCAAGCCCCAGACCTTGCACACTCTGGGAGGTGTCCTGTGCAAACCCCAAACAACATCCTTCCTTTTCCTGAAGGTATGAGAAGTGGCTCTGTAACCAGCCACATTGGGCACCTGGTGCCCACTGCCACTGCCTGGCCACTGAGGACCCCTGCCAGCATGGGGGTCTGCACAGGTGCCTGCCTCCCAAGTTCCCCCCACCCAAGCATCAGGCACCATTGTGAGCATGAGGCACCGGGCTCTGGGCTTGGCTGGTACAACGGTGCCAAATCATCTGAACGAACTCAGGAGATGAGGACAATTCTGTCCACTTTACAGAAGGGGAAGCTGAGGCCCGTGTGACCCCAAGTCAAACAGAGGTGCAGACCTACCCAATGGAGCAGCTAAGTTAGACCCCAGACCCCAAAAAACAAATGGAGCCAGGACATGGAGATGTGGGCTGGCCGTCTTCCCGGCATTCCAGAACCACCAGTGGGTGCCTAAAGCCCTCAGGGAGCCTCCTTCCCCAGCACCTGCTGCCTGAGCCCAGGTGGTGGGAGGAGGGGACAGGAGTCCTCCCACAGTGTGCCAGGCGTAGAGCCCTCCTATCACTGTGGGCTCCGCTCAGACCCGGGAGACAGGCAGCCTGGTGCCACAGGGAAGTCTCACTGCAAACCAGCTCCCGGAGTGACCAGCACAGTCAGAAGTCAGGGACCATCCGGGCCTCCTGGGATGGCCCTGGCAGGGTACCCCAGGTAGACCCCTCACTGCAGGCCAGGGCTTTGGGCACACAGTGGGAAGGAGTCAGGGAAGGGAGCTCCCCATCAGTAACCATCACTGTCATTGCAACAATGCACGTTTATGCCGGTTCCTTCACCAGCTGCGTCAGGGATGGGCGGGGTGGTGCAGTGGGTCAGGTGGGTGCATGAGACGCCCACGTTCTACACCACCAGTGCCTGCTCCACTTCCCATCCAATGACAGCATGAGTGCCACCCACATGGGGACCTGGGCAGAGTCTGCTCCAGCCCTGGCAGGTGGAAGCGTCGGGGAAGTGAGACGGCAGATAGGAGAGCTCTAATAGAGGAGACGGTGAAGAAGAAAAGGGGAAGGGATGGGGGAGGAGCAGAGGAAACCGGATGTGCTTCATCAGCTTCCCACAGGGACACTCACTGGAGTCCAGATGCTCTGCTTCTCATCCAGCTCCCTGCTAATACGCCTGAAAAAGCAGCTAAAGACACACCAAGTCCTTGGGAGACCCAGAGGAAGCTCCTGGCTCTGGGCGTCAACCTGTCGAACTGAGGCCATTCGGGGAGTGAACCAGCAGATGGAAGATGGATCTCTCTCCTCTCTGTAACTCTCCCTTTCCAATAATTAACAAGTCTTTTTATTATTTATTTAAAAACAAGGGTTCAGGGCCTAGTGTGGTGACCTAGCTAAAGTCCTCATCTTGAAAGCGCTGGGATCTGGGCCCGGCGGCGTGGCCTAGCGGCTAAAGTCCTCACCTTGAAAGCCCCGGGATCCCATATGGGCGCCGGTTCTAATCCCGGAAGCTCCACTTCCCATCCAGCTCCCTGCTTGTGGCCTGGGAAAGCAGTCGAGGATGGCCCAATGCATTGGGACCCTGCACCCGTGTGGGAGACCCGGAAGAGGTTCCAGGTTCCTGGCTTCGGATCGGCGCGCATCGGCCCGTTGCGGCTCACTTGGGGAGTGAATCGTCGGATGGAAGATCTTCCTCTCTGTCTCTCCTCCTCTGTGTATATCTGGCTGTAATAAAATGAATAAATCTTTAAAAAAAAAAAAAAAGAAAGCGCCAGGATCCCATGTAGACGCCAGTTCTAATCCCGGCAGCCCTGCTTCCCATCCAGCTCCCTGCCTGTGGCCTGGGAAAGCAGAGGGGGACGGCCCAAAGCCTTGGGACCCTGCACCCACGTGGGAGACCTGGAAGAAGTTCCTGGCTCCTGGCTTCGGATCTGCTCGGCATCGGCCCGTTGCGGCCACTTGGGGAGTGAATCATCGGACAGAAGATCTTCCTCTCTGCCTCTCCTCCTCTCTGTATATCTGACTTTACTATAAAAATAAAATAAATCTTTAAAAAAAAAAGGTTCAGTTTCCAAATCAGACCTGGTTAGATTATAGATTGGCTCCCCACCAATGACCCAGGTGTGAGCCTGGACTGGTGATTTTCTCTCCCCGAGCCTCAGTTTGCTCATCCGGGAGATGGGACCCAGCCCACACCCACCTGAATGAGTGTATTGTCAACAGGACAGCCTGTCATGGGCACTGGCCACGTGCCGAGCCCTGGACACACAAGGGCCAGGAGGTCACAGTCAGCCCACTCTGGGCTGCCCTGTTCTGCCAGCATCCCTAGGAGGAGGTTCGAGTACCATCCCAGACTGGCACAGACAATGGCACAGTCATGTTCCCAGGAAAGCAAAGAGGAAAAGGAAATACTCCGACCCTACACGGGCCTCCACCTCAGGCACCCCCTCTCCCCTCACCCTGACACCCGAGGACAGAGTCACTGCTCAGAAAGGGTGGAATGGGGATTGGTACAATGGCTCAACTGGTTAATCCTCCACCTCCAAGCACAGCATCCCATACGGACACCGGTTCCCGTCCCGGCTGCCCTACTTCCCATCCGGCTCCCTGCCTGTGGCCTGGGAAAGCAGAGGAGGACGGCCCAAAGCCTTGGGACCCTGCACCCACGTGGGAGACCTGGAGGAGGTTCCTGGCTCCTGGCTCGGATCAGCTCAGCACCGACCGGCTGCAGTCGCTTGGGGAGTGAATCAGCAGAGAAGATACTCCTGCCTTACTTTCTCTCTGCAAATCTGCCTTTCCAATGAAAATAAATAAATCCTTAAAAAAAGAAAAACGTGGAATGAATGAACAAACGCTTGTGGCCTGGCCTCTGGTCTCTGAGGGCCCCTGCGTTCCCCGCCTGCCCCCTCCGGATCCTGCAGGCCAGCGGAGGTGGGGAAGAGCGGCAAGATGGGAAACTGCAGGACACAGCAGCGGCTGCGGTTAGCCAAGCCCAGCCTCCCCCCAGAAGCTCGCCTGCCAGGGCTGCCCCAAGGCCTGCATAGACCCCAACACCCATGAGGAAGACTCCCCTTCCTCCGGCCCCCACTGAGGCTTTCAGTGTTGTGAGTTGCCCACAGCAGGGGACTGCCTTGGTAGCTAGCAGGGTCACGGCCCAACGGTCTGGGCCACAGAGGCAGAGGGTGGCCCCAGACTGCACACATGCAACAAATACTCTTGGGGACACACTTGCATGCTCCCAACACATGTGCACACCAGCTCACGTGTGTTCACATATGTACATACTTCCCAGTACACACACATTCCCAGTGCACACCAGCTCGTGTGCACACACACATTCCTCTCACACATGCACACCCACACAGTTGTGTGCGGCCAGGGCAGGCATCTCTGGCCCTGAGGGAGCTCCCCCGACCCTTGCCCACAGAGAACAGCCCAGGAGAGCAGCTGGTCTTGCTGAGCTGCCCGCAGGGCCCCCACCCCGCTGGCGCCTGCTTTTCTCCATCTACCCTGAGAAGCTGAGCAACAAAGGAGAGATCCTCCCTCCAGCAGCTCACTCCTCAGAACCCACCACAGCCAGCGCTGGGCCAGGACCTCCAGCCGGGTCTCCCAGGTGGGCAGCAGGGCCCCATAATGTGGGCCACCATCTGCTGCCTTCCAGCATGCATCAGCAGGACCTGGAGCCAGCACTCCACGGTGAGACACAGGCATTCCCACAACGCCCACCCGGCCAGCCACTGCTGATATCACAGCACTTCCGGGATCATTGGTTAGTCAAAGCAATTGAGCCATTCAGAGGATCTAGACAACAGGACATCTAGGACAGGTGCAGGTGTGTGGCGTGGCAGGCAGGACGCTGCTCGGGGACCGTCTGCCTCGGTAGCCACAGTGCTGGCTCAAGTCCCCGGCTCTCTGCCACCACACGCGACACCTCACCGAGCTGCTGGGCTCCCAGCCGGGCCCAGCCCTGGCCATGTCGGCCACTTGGAGAACGAGCCGTGCACGGGAGGGCATTCGTGCTCTCTCATCTGTCCTTGCCTCTCCATGAAACAAAATATTTTAGAAGAAAGAAAATATAACCTACACGGGATGCATGGTCCTGTGGCGGGCACACACACCACCAGCCGCCTCCGGCCTCTGCTCGCTCCCTCGTCTCCTGCACGCTTCCTGTCACGGAGCTGTGTGTACCCTGCCGTCCTCAGGCCGGATGGCGCACTCCTCACCTCCCAGGTGGCCGCAATGTCACACTCACCCTCAGGGGCCTGGGACCTTCTGCCTGCCATCTCTCAGCCTCCCTGGGCTCCTGATCTCCTGGAGGGGAGGGAGGAACCCCAACCAGGCTCTTCCCTCCACACCAAGAGGACCCGGGTGCAGGGTGGGCACATCCAGCCGGTCCAGCCAGGCTACACATCACAGGGCCCTGGGGCTGGGGCTCTCCCAGGGCACCAGGGACCTGAGTGAGAGGCACCAAGACCTGAGTTCTGGTCCAGGCTCCATTGATACTCGCCGTGCGATGCAACAGATCAAAGCCCTTCTCTGACACAGGCCCCGCCCTCTGGCTGGTATAGGTCTGCCTCAACCCTTCTGATGCAGGCCCCACCCTCTTTCCATCATTTTCTCCCTGGCACTTGGCTCTGCCAGTGGGTGTCCAACGCCGTATTTCAGTGCACACCAGGGGTGGGGACTTTGTCTCAGTCAGGGAGAAACAGAGAGAGAGAGAGAGATCTTCCATCTACAGGTTCAGTCCCAGAATGCCCACAACAGTCCAGATGCAGCCAGGATGAAGTCAGCAGCGTGAAACTCCATCCAGGGGCCCGAGCACTTGGGCCATTCCCACTGCCCCTGCGGTGCGTTAGCAGGGAGCTGGATGGGAAGTGGAGCAGCTGGAACTTCACTAGGTTCTCCACTGTGGGAGGCAGGTGTCACCAGCCACATAATGTGGTCTTAACACCAACACAGAGAACCTTCTTCAAGCTCTGCTCCACATTTCACATGACCTCATACATTCATGCTTCACAATATTCTGATAAAATCTTACCCTCACACTCCGGGAGGGATGCTGAGGACCCGCGTCCAATATTTGTGCAAGGTCACACAGCCGGGATGTGGGCCTCTAGCCACCTGCCCCTTGAGGAAAGGCCTGGCCGCAGTAGGACCCAATATCCTTGTCCCTAACACCACAACGGGGACCAGGGACACAGCAGTGTCCCTGGGGGCATCCACCTTTCCCAAGGATGGACCTTGCCCTCCTCCCCATCCTGCCTACATCTGCTGCCCAGAGCCCAGAGCCCTCCCACAGGTGCCACGGCTGTAGCCAAAGCAGATGAGGGCTCTTGCCCATGCAGCCGCTCTAACCACTGCACTCCCCGGCCCTGGCTTCCTTGCGAGTCGCTGCGCCTGCTTTGGCTGTGGCCGCTTGAGCTCATTCAGTGGTCACGGGGAACACCAGAGCAGAAGCAGGAAGCAGGTCAAGCTCATAGGTTCATCCTTGGATGTGGTCTGTGCTTCCCCCACATCTGCTTTCCATCCAGGTTCAGCCACCAAGCCTGAGTGCAGAGTGGGCTGTCATGGGAGGTGCAGGAGGTGCAAGCAGTGACCCTGGGGCAAACGAGATCTCCAGGGTTGTTTCCTTGCTCCCCTGCCTGCTGCTCCCCGGCTCAGGGGCCCCCCACATACCAAGACTCACAATGTTAGCAAGCAGGTCTCTCCTCCCTCCTCCCAGCCAGGACAGATATCACTAATCCATCACTACTCCATGACACACAGCCTCCAGATCCTTCCGGACACAGCACTCCAGGCCGCCCCCAGGTTGACTGGAGCTGGTGTCCAGCAGGAGACTCAGGAATCATTACAGAGGGAGCAGGTGCACCTTGGCATCCCCAGGTGCCAGAGTGACCAGGCTACATCCGGGCCCCAGGCTTCCCACGCAGTAGAATCCCTCCCCCTCCAGGGAGCAGGCCCTTCAGAGAGACATGGGGATCCTTTAAGAGCCGCCCCAGCAGGACATTGCCAGCAGTCCCAACCCAGCCTAGGGAATGTGCGCGGGCTGCAGGTGGCCTCCAGACACTGACAGTGAGCTCCTGCCGCATATTCCCACCAGCATAAAGCCAGCACCCCAGTTCCCAATCAGACCCCTGACGCCTGGGCCAGCCCCTGTCCCGTTCCCAAAGCTACTTACCACTGTTGCACCTCCTTCTCCGTAACTGCAAGAGAAAACAAGAGGGACCTTTTAGCTCAAGAGCCACATGTGTGAGGATTCCCTGAGCCCCTCCCGGCACCTGCTCTGCCCACCCCGCAGCGCGCCTGCTGCAACATCCAGCAGGGGGCAGCTCTGGACCATCCTCCTGAAGCTGCTGCCGCACCAACAACCCCCAGACCCAGAGCTGCCTCTGCTCAGGCCTCTCCTTGCGGGTCACCCCTCCTGCCCCAGTCTGCACCCTCCCAGCCCAGGGCACACAAGAGCAGTGCTGAGCCCTCACAGAAGGCTGAACCCCTCCACTGCACAGACCCTCCCCTCCAGCCCCTCTCATGGACAAGACGCAAACAGAACCCCAACCCCAAAGCTGAAATGAGCAAGAGAGAATGGCTGAAGCCCAAGCCAAACCCAAAAAGTCATTGCCTACCAAACCATGAAACATACACGACGCATTATTTTTTTCTGGAAAGTACTGAATCAGCTGAAGTCGGAACCCACCCAGCGCTCGGGGTAGTCACTGAATAAAGGACAAGGACTCTAAGCCACCACAGCTGCTTCTCCAGCTCCCTGGGCCCCATTCCTCCCTGTCCCCCCACTGTCCATCACACAGGTGCACAGGCTCCTAGATCCACCCTACCGTCACCCCAGCACAGCTCCCTCCTCTTCAGTGCCCACCCTCCACAAGCCCAAAAGGGAAACAGCCACGGTGGTGGGAGCCAGTTACCCGGGAGACCAGACCGGGCAAGAGAGGACGTGATCGCCCCCAGAGAAGGTTCTAGCAAAGGGGTTCAGGTATGGGGTTGAAGGGGAAGGTCTCTCCAGTGCCACCCAGGCTGGAGCTGGGAAGGGCGATCCGCTGCAGAGCAGCGGTCATAAGCCCAAGCCCGCAGTTACAGGTCACTGTCATGGCATAGCCAGGTACACTGGGCTGCGGGCTCAGAACTGGACCAGATCACACCGCTTGCCCAGTCCGCGTGTCCTGAGGCCCCTCCCCTCAGTCTCCTCATCTATGAAGTGGGCCTGGGGCACTCCGCATGCTCACTGCTCTTATAACCATCAGAAGGCCCTGGCAGGTACAATCCTGTTTCCTGACCAGCAGGCCACGGTTCCCAAGGGGCCAGAGCGCCAGCCACCTGGAGTCAGCCAGAGAGCTGTGGGGCCTTGGGGGCCAAGGCGAGGGGTCAGCAAGCAGTGCCATCACGTGACACCAACCACAGGAGCTTGGCTGAGGTCACAGGGTCAGGAGCTTGGAAGTCCCAGCTGTCCCTAACTGCCCCCCTCACCCACCACTCCCCAACACAGCCACCAGGAGACAGCAGCTTGGAAAGCAGAAGGGCCACGGCTGGCTTGTCACTCCCCACCAAAAAAAAATATGTCCCCAAAACAGAGTGATCAGCAGTAACCAAAGCCGCGGAGTAGCAAGAGATGAGCCCAGTTAGTGGGAGACAGCAGGGCCAGCAGGTGTCCCCTGGCACCATGCCAGGGCCAGCACCTTGACTGCTCCACTGAAGGCGGAAGCCCAGTGTTCACAAGTCCCCACCCCCCTTGTCAGCCCAAGTCGGACAACTATGTCCAAATCCCAGCCGCCCTCACCACTCACCTCCCCACATCAACCTGGAGGCTGGCCCTGTTTCAAAGACGAAGTTGAGCCTGGGGGCGGTAACCCAAGGGACAAACCCAAGGTGACAGCCAACTCGGAGGCCTGCATTCTTAGCCACCATGTCTAGGCTCTTGGAGGCTCCACCATTCCTATGCCGCCTTCCAGAGTCCTCCCCATGCTCCCAGCTGGCAGCCTGCCCGGACATCTCCCTTTGTCCTGCCAAAGCTGGCTGCGCTCTAAGCAGCGACGTGCACCTGTGGACCTGGGAGGCTACATGCCCCGACACAGCCGGGGGAAGCCTTGTCTCAGTCTCGTGGTTGAGGACCCGATCAGCCAAATCTACAAGACGATGGACCAATTCTGCAGGGCCACACCACGCAGGACAGACTCCTGTTCACATGCTCGGGGCAGGGGACGATGGCTTCGAGGCCACACAAGGATGCGACGGCCCTCTTCCTCAGAGATGTGCCCCAAGGACTCTGCAGTCAGGGCCAGTACACCTGCAGTGTCCTGTGGGAGGTCCAGAAACAAGACAAAGGGAGAGAACACGGGGTGCAAGTTCAAGGCCTTAAATTTGCAGGTGTGTCACAGGCGAAGGACGGACTGGGAGTGCTTGTTGCAGTGGCTGGTACCCAGCCAGGGCTCCGCAGAAGCTGTCCCCTCTTTTCTGCAGCTGAACACCAAACTCCCCAGCATGAGTCTCAGCGCCTGGCCCCACGGCCCCATGCACATGGGAGGCACAGGGCAAGCCCTGGTCGGCTGCTGTCTCCATCGCGCCATGGGGCTCGGTGGGTTGAGAGCATTCTAGGACTTGCTCCTCACCTAAACAGGATCACGCCTGGCACCAAGCTGTCCCTCTCCACCGCCTCGGGGCCTGCACGCCCAGGCACATCCCAAACCCAGGAGGGATGCAGGAGGTGGGCGTTGGGTCTGGGGCAAAGATGTGAAGGAAGATGCCCGTGTCCCCACATGAAAGAACCCGGCTCTCTCTCTCTGCCTCCCAAATAAATCTATGCTCCATGTGCTGAACACCTGCAGGCTGGTTCATGACCTCACCTCTCTGAACCTCAGTGCTGCCCTCTGGTGGAGAGGGAAGGGCCCAAGCTCAAGAGACAATTCTGCAGCTTGGAGAAGCCGGAGAGGAGCTGGGGATAGCAGAGGGCAGAGAAGTGGCTGGGGTGGGACCCAGCCCTCACCCAGTCCCCCCCCCGGCCCCACACCTGGCCCTCTCCCAGATCCTCACTGGCCTTCGCTCAGCCCTCGTCCAGCCTTCGCCCAACCCTCACAGGCCCCAGGTCTGCAATGCCCATGGCCTCAGTCACCTGGAGCTCTGGGCGCTTACCCACCCCTCCATGCAGTCCCTGCCCACCAGCAAGGTACATGAGGGCTGTGTTTGCAGTCAGAAGGCGGGGAGAGCCCAGCGGCGTGGCCTAGCGGCTAAAGTCCTCGCCTTGAAAGCCCCGGGATCCCATATGGGCACCGGTTCTAATCCCGGCAGCTCCACTTCCCATCTAGCTCCACTGCTTGTGGCCTGGGAAAGCAGTTGAGGACGGCCCAATGCATTGGGACCCTGCACCCGCGTGGGAGACCCGGAAGAGGTTCCAGGTTCCCAGCAAAAAGAAGGCGGGGAGTGCTGCAGGGAGGGGCAGTGGAGCGAAGGCGGACCCCAAGCCTCCCCAGCCTAGCAGGCCACCCCCTCCCAAACCCAAGCCAGACCCCACATTATCTGCAACCGCAGGCAAGGGGCCCTAGGCTGCAGTGGGGCAATGGCAAAGGCGGCTCCCCCTACAGCCCTGCCACCCAGACCCCTTAGACAGCTCCCCTTGCCCTCCAGGTTTCTCCCCCGCTGGGACTCCCATCTAAGCCCCACAACTCCCATGCCAAAGGGGACCTCTGCCCTCCTCTTTCTCCAGGGTCCCCATCCTGCAAAATGAGTGCCACTAGGCTGGCTGCCCCAATCACAGGACACTTCTGCTGTCCTGGCTGGACATCGCCACCACCACCTGGCCCCGGCTGCCACCAGGGCCTTGGCTCAGTCCCCCCCTCCACCCTAGTTCACCCATCTATTCCATACCCCAGGCAGCTGTCATCACCTCTCTCCCTCCTACAACCTGGGCTAAAGTTCAAAGGTCACCACAAGCCCTGTTTTTTTTTTTTTTAAAGATTTATTCATTTTATTACAGCCAGATATACACAGAGGAGGAGAGACAGAGAGGAAGATCTTCCATCCGATGATTCACTCCCCAAGTGAGCCGCAACGGGCCGGTGCGTGCCGATCCGAAGCCGGGAACCTGGAACCTCTTCCGGGTCTCCTATGCGGGTGCAGTGTCCCAATGCATTGGGCCGTCCTCGACTGCTTCCCCAGGCCACAAGCAGTGGAGCTGCCAGGATTAGAACCAGCGCCCATATGGGATCCCGGGGCTTTCAAAGCGAGGACTTTAGCCGCTAGGCCACGCCGCCGGGCCCAAGCCCTGCCTTTTTTTAACCCCATCCTGTGTCCCTCTTCCAGTTGCCTGTGTGACCTGGGCCTCCCTCGGCCTGGGCCTCTCTCCTCATCTGTAAATGGCTCCTCCTGCTGCTCCTTCTGCTTGGGGTGGGGGTGGGGCAGTCAGCACAGCCAAGGGGGTGTGACACAGGCATGGAAGCAGCCATCTGCACCCACAAGGCCCCTGATGCCCAAGCTGCCCCCACCTCCAGCTCCTGTCCTTCAGGCAGGAATACACAAATGTGGAGGCAAGCAGAGCATTTGCCACGGACGAAGCCCACCAGATCAGGGACCCGGGCAAAGCAGGCCCGGAAAGGACCAGAGGTGGGCAAAGGCTCTGCACGGCCCAGGCTGGGTGCCAGGCCCCACAACCCCGGGCGACCTTGGACAAGGTGGCACTTAGGGCACAGCAGCTGTATCCAACGCCTCTGCCAGGGTCAGCAGCGCCTAAGACCCCGACCCACCCCAGGCCCGAGCTACAGAACTGTCCAGCTGTGGAGAGCTGGGCCCCAGCACCAGGCACCAGAAGCAGGTGTTAGGGGAGCCCCTCTCCCCAATCCATAAGGGCAGGTTCCCCAAAGCCCCCAACCCCCAGCACTCCCTCACCACCACGGCCCCCCTTCCCACCGCAGCGTGGCAGCAGCCCAGCCTACTTAGTGCCTGCTGCTTCCTCCCTCTGCCGCCCACACCGGCTGGGGCTGGCACACAGCACAGGGCTGTCAGCAGGAGAGACAGGTGGGCCCGCCTGCAGCAGTGCCACTGCACCCACCACACAGGCTGGGACTCACGGAAGGGATGGTGGTCCCTGACCCCACAGAGCAGCCTGGGGCCAAGCCTGGGCCAGTTTTGTCCCCTGACTCACCTGAGCCCGGGGCCACTTCATCATGGTCCCCAAGAACTGGGCTCTCTGCAGACATCCACCTCCTACCACTTGGTCGCTGTGTGGCCAAGGCCAGCGCACACCCCTCTCTGGGCCTTGGCCTCCTTCCCCATCTGGGGCTGTTGCTGGGGCCAGCAGGAGGAGGTGGGCATGTGGGCTGATCTTCGCACACGGCAGTTGTCAGGGGTCTCTCTGCCTAGCACACAGTGGCTGCCGATAGGCGTGTGCTAGGACAAGAGGCTTCCTGTCACCCTAGGGAACAGTAGTGAGGGCCAAGCTGCTGCCCAGAACCACTGGACTCCCAAATTGCACTATTTCAATCGCATTACCCTCCTGGCCTCTCTGGGTCCCCGAGCCCACTTGCTTGGTCCCCACAAGCCCACTTGGTTGAGGCACGAGCAGCGGTGGAGGGGCAAGGTGGGACTCGGGGAGGCTTGCACCTCACATGGTCAGGTGACTCGGGGAGGCTTGCAGACGAGCACCTGCGATGCACCCGGTCCCGGCATGCATCTTGGGGTGGGGCAAGGCACCCCTTCCCTGTGTCCCCTCCCCCTCATTCCATCTTTCTCCTGGATGCTCTGATCTTTCTCACTTTCACCTACTGTTTTTCCTTCTTTTTTGAAGATGTATTTTATATTTGTTGGAAAGTCAAATTTACAGAGAAGAGACAGAAACATCTTCCATCTGCTGGCTCACTCCCCAAGTGGCCCTAACTGCCAGAGCTGAGCCGATCCAAAGCCAGGAACCAGGAGCTTCTTCCGGGTCTCCCACATGGGTGCAGGGTCCCAAGGCTTTGAGCTGTCCTCAACTGCTTTCCCAGGCCACAAGCAGGGAGCTGGATGGGAAGCGGAGCAAACTGGACTTAAACTGGTGCCCATATGGGATTCCCACGCTGCAGGCGAGGATTAGTTTGTTACACCATTGCGCAGGTTCCTTTCTCACTTTATTTTATTTTAAGGAAAGAATCAGCTGACAGATTTTCCAGCCACTGGTTCACTCCCTACATGTTCACAATAGCTGGGCTGGTTCAGACAAAAGCCAGGAGCTCGGAACTCAAACTGGGTCTCCCAAGGAGGTGGCAGGGACCCAAAAACTAGAGCCATAATCTGCTCTCCCCCAAGGTCTGTGTCAGCAAGAAGCTGGAAACAAGACCAGAGTTGGGGAGTAAGAGACAGTAAGTCTGCGAAGAAAGCATGCTATACAGGTTCGGCTTCAAGTCCCGGATGCTCCAATTGTGATCCGACTGCTTTCTGCTAATGCACCTGGAAAAGCAGTAAACGATGGCCCAAGTGCTTGGGCCCCTGCCGCCCATGTGAGAGACCCAGAGGAAGCTTCTGGCTCCTGGCTAACTCTGACTTTCAAATAAATAAATACATCCGGCATGATAGCGTCCCCTTGCACGCGCCGGGATCTCATATGCTCACCAATTCTAGTCCCAGCGGCCCTGCTTCCCATTCAGCTCCCTGCCTGTGACCTGGGAAAGCAGTCAAGAACGGCCCAAAGCCTTGGGACCCAGTACCCGCGTGGGAGACCCGGAGGAAGCTCCTGGCTCCTGGTTTTGGATTGGCTCGGCACCAGCCGTTGCGGCCATTTGAGGAGTGAGCCATTGGACGGAAGATCTTCCTCTCTGTCTCTTCTCCTCTCTGTATATCTGACTTTCCAATAAAAATAAATAAATCTTTATAAAAAGAAGAAGAACGGCGCCAGGACTCAGATCCAGCTACTCTGCTGAGGGACGTGGCCAGTCCAGTGGCCAGTTTAACTTCTAGGCCCAGTGCTTGCCCTCACCTCACTGGGAGATCTGCTAGACTTGAATGTCTGGGTCTCACCTCGCTCCAAGCCCTTCAGTCAGTGATGCGTGGGGCAGGGTGGCGGATGATGATGTCCATGGCTCCAGAGGCGGCAACGCCTGCCCAAGGTGCAGAACTCACCTACAGTGAAGCTGGTGCAGCATCCAGGGTCGGCAGGAGAGGAACACGGTGTCACATACTGCACCCGAGGCATGCTGGGAGCCGCCCAGCTTCTATGTGAGCCCAGAAGGAGCCAGATCGGAGGCAGGTAGTCAGCCTGGTGCTAACGACACCTGCCCCGGGGCAGCAGGCACCGGCTAGCCTGGCAGTGACCCACACCGGGAAGAAAAGGCAGGAGGAAAGCAGGTGAGCTCCAGGGCCCAGAGAGGTGACTGGAGCGTCTGTCCTTAGCCTGCGGTCACTCACTCATTGCTGCCAATCCTGGCTGGGAGCTGTGAGGGACATCACAGACAGACGTCTGCCCAGGCAGGACCAGACGATGGCACAGGGCAGGTGTGTGCTGTCTGCCACGTGCCTCACCTTGCTACAGGCGGCAACACCAAGAAGCAAACCTGGGCCAACTTTTTGAAGTCCAGGGCCTCCTTCCTGGCGCCCAAACAGCCAGCTCGGACACCCCTGCAGATGCCTTCACACACGATGAGGTGGGACCCCGACATCCACCCCGATCCCAGCTACCTCTGCTGCCAGATTGGAAATCTTTCAAGTGGGCCCGGCGGCGTGGCCTAGCGGCTAAAGTCCTCGCCTTGAACGCACCAGGATCCCATATGCTCGCCGGTTCTAATCCCTGCCTGTGGCCTGGGAAAGCAGTCGAGGACAGCCCAAAGCTTTGGGACCCTGCACCTGTGTGGGAGACCCGGAAGAGGTTCCTGGTTCCCGGCTTCGGATCGGCACACACCGGCCGTTGCGGCTCACCTGGGGAGTGAATCATCGGACGGAAGATCTTCCTCTCTGTCTCTCCTCCTCTCTGTATATCCGACTTTGTAATAAAAATAAATTTTAAAAAATCTTTTAAAAAAAAGAAATCTTTCAAGTGAGGGGACCCCAAGGTGGTGAGCCATCACCTGCTGTCACCATGGAGCCTTGGAGCACTTGGGGAGGAGGGAACCCCTGCACATTTCGGGGTCCAGTCAGAGACGATGGCCACCCCACTCTGGGAGCATCTCCAGGTCATGCCAGGGACAGACACTGTGGGAAGCACCAAGGCCACGCACCTGCAACCCGCCCCCCAGAAAGGCTCTTTCTCAAAATTGAGTCATTCTCCGAGTTTCAGCTTATCTGTAAAATGGAAACACTAACAACAGCTGGAAGAAACACAGACTTTTCCCCAACGATGAACTCTAAGCACTGCCATGGGGCGAACCCCGGAGCAGGGACTCTGGGGCCAGGGCAGTGCCCAGACAGTCTTTGGGAGTTGTTGGGATGATGGGATTGGGGCACAGACCTGAAGCAGCCAGCTGCCCGCTGTCCCAGTGCCTGTAACGACAAGAAAGACAGGAAGAAGGCCAGGGCTGGGTCAGGACGCACAGACCCAAGCCGGACCCAGAGGAAGGGGGACCACATGTGCCCAGGACACAGGGCATCTGAGGGAACACAGACAAAGTGGCAGGGTCTGGCAGGCCTGGTCCAGGGCCCCGGAACAACTGCTACCTGTAACCAAGGTGTCATGGCACCTAGGTGAGAAGCGCAGCCAGGGTGCCACCCAGGAAGCAGGTGGAGGCCAGGCCGCCTCCTCGCACCCCACCTGGTATCTGCCTGTGCTATCCCGACACCCCACTCCTGCCTCAGTCCTCCTCCGGGCTGGTCTCCCTCCCAGGTATCACAGCAAGTGATTCTGTGGGTGGGAGCAGGCCTGGACAGCTCACAGGCCACCTCCCATGAGGCTGCAGACACGGAGGCACTGCAGGCATCATGGACCCCAGAGGATTTTGCAGTGTCTGGTGAGGAAGTTGAGAGATGGTGGTAGCTGGAGCTCAGGCGGCATGACCAGCAGCAGGTGGCAGTTCTGGCTCCAGCCCGGAAGAGCCCAGGACAATGGCCCAGCCCTGACCTATGTGCCACCTACAATGACAAGGTACACAGGGAGTAGCCGCTGACTTCACCAGGGTCCTCAGGAGCATGGAGACCCCGAGCTGGCAGCGAGTGGCTGCCAAGCATTCATGGAGCTTGCACAGGCCCACCCACCTGGCCAGGGCCACCATCATTTGTCCACAGCCAGGAAAGAGCTTGGCCCACAGGCCAGAGCCCCACAGGCTAGAGGCCCGTCGTTGTGCGTGAGCTCCAAGCAGCAGCAGAGGCCGGCCAAGCTGTCCTGGCTCCATTCTGCAGACGGGAAAGCTGAGGTTCCAATAAGCAAGTGGCCCCAGGCCTAGGGAATGGAAGGGAGGAATCGGACACCGGCTCCGTCTGCAGCTACAGCCAGAAAGCCTCATCTGGTTCCCGTGGTGGCTTAAAGCGGGAAAAAGGAAAAGAAAAAAGGCCAGAGCTGCGGGGCCCAGGGTGGCCGGGCTGGAACAAGAGTGTGGCCCTTGCAGGCTGCCTTCCCGCTGACAACCCATGCTGGCACGGAGCTATTTCTGCCTTGGGTCCCGCATTCCTCAAAGCCACATTCCTCTTACCCTGCCCAGGAAGCCAGAGCCCAGTGTCCTGAATGCCCCGCCAGCCTCCTGGGGCTACTGCCAGAGCCCAGAACTGGCAAGCCAGCAGCTGCCCTGGGATCCTTCTGGGGCCAGCGGCGCCTCGCTGCCTGCAGGCAGTGTGCTCGGGGTACCCCGGGGCTGATAGGAAATAACACCCTGACTGCAGGTCAGCGGCAGGAGGCAAGGCAGGGCACAGCTCTCTGGGTTGCTGTACCTGCCGCCTGGAGGTGGCATTCCCAGGCCTGCCTGTGGGTGGCTCCCTGCTGTACAGTGTATAAGCCTCGGTCCCTGGTGTCCCCAACCCATGCTATACCCCTGAGGACCTGGGCTCTGCCCATACTCATCAGATATTTCCTGAGGTGCCCAGAAGGGATGGGAGGGAACAGCTGCTGCCACCTCACCAGGGGCTTCCTCCTGTACCCAGCCCCCACCTGCAGGTTCCTCAGGGCACGCCCTGACACCGGGGTGTACAGCTCCTGTGCCCACTCAGACCGGGCGTGGTCAGCACAGTGCTGGACCCAAGGTCAGCAGTGGAGTATCCCTACTAATGCACCTGGGAAAGTAGCAGAGATGGCCCAATCGCCTGGGCCTCTGCACCCACATGGAGGACCTAGATGGAGTTGCAGGCTCCTGGCTTCAGCCTGGTCCAGTGCTGGCTGTTGTAGCCATCTGGGGAGTCAGCCAGGAGATGAAGATCTTTCTCTCTCTCCATTGCTGTCTCTTTAACTATACCTTTCAAAATTAACACATTTAAAAAACCCATCTTAGGCAATGGGATATTCACAGGTGGAAGCACTTTGACTGCCATCCACCCTCACTGCAGCACAGGAATGCGGGACACCTGGGCAGGATCGCTAGCTGCAGGTGCAGCCTCTGGCGCCGGGGCACTCCGACCTGGCACAGATGGCTCTGAGGCCACAAGGCTTCCATATAGGCAGGAGAAGCATGTGGGCCCAGGTGGGTTAGAAGGCCTTGGGCTCAGCTGGCACCTGCTCAGGCCTCCTCTCATTCACCTGTGCATGGACAAACAGTCCCTGCTCCCATGGCCATGGGAGCCAGCAGACCCGCAAGTTCTGTCCTCAGAGCTGGGCAAGCAGCGGCTGTTCCCACCCTGGGGTCTCCAGGGGACCACCATGACTGCCAGGGGCACTAAGCACTGGCAGCCAGCTCAGCCCTCTTCTGAGAGCATCTGTATTTACAACCTTTCCTGAGGCTGCCCCCATGCTGCACAGCCATGCTTACGAGCATGCATGTGTGCGCGCAGACGCACCGGCTCACGCTCGCCCGACACAGGTCATGACCCACCGCCCTGGCTGGGAGCTGCCGGTGGAAAGCAAGATGCGTGGTACCATTCGCAACGCCTGCAACACCCAAGCACCTCTGTAGCACCTCTCCCGACACGATGCCCCTCGCCAGCCCGAGTGGGACAGGGCAATGGACCAACTTCCACAGCCCCCAGGCAGCCCTCACCAGGCACTTAGCAACAGCTGGCCCTCCCTGGCTGATAGTGATGCAACAGAGAATTTTTCTGAATTCAGACCCGGCTCTTCTGCATCCCCTGTTTTCCGTAACGACTCTTCTTATCATTCAGCCCCAACCAGGAAGAGCAGAATGAGACAGCAGAAGCCCAAGGAGATGGCCCACGGCCTGGCCCCACAACAGAGTCCAGGCCCGCTGCACCTGCTGTGCCAGCCCTGGGGCTCCAAAAGGCTGCACAGAAAGGGAAACTGAGTCGGCTAGGGGGGTACAAGCATGATGTCAGGGTCCAGGCAAGGATGGCCTGGGACTAAAACCCACCTGCAGTGGCCCAGAACTTCCGGCCTGCCTACCCTGTCCTTGGGCCCAGATGCACAGTCAGCCCCTCCCCACTCCACCCCGCCCCACATGCTGACCAGCCAGGCTCAGTGCCCAGACCCCCCTATTTGTACTCACAGCCATTGAACTGAGGGCCTGTGACTGCTCCAGGGGTGGCCGAGGTCCCTGTCCACTAGCACAGCCGGCACAGCCTCCCACCTGGGTGTGGGGGTGGGGTACTTGCTCTTGCAGAGCCCTGGGCCTGCCTGCAGGACAGCCATGTGTGACCTACCTATTCTCGGCCCACAAGGTCCCTGTGGCTCCAGGAAGGGAGTGCCCTCCAGGGTCACACAACCTGGACACAGCAGTCCCCACAGCCTCACCCTCCCTGCCATGCTCCACTCCGCTGCTCTTGGCTGGGTCTGACTCCAGTCCCAGGTCACCCGGACACGGCGTTGCCCATGAACCTCTGATGGTCCCCGCCCCACTGAACAAACCTCATGTGAAAAGTGCATACTGGTTCAGCCTATAATGTCCGAACAAGGAGACTCCTTCCTTTAACCACATGCTACTTCTCTGCACCTACTTGAAAAGCGGAGTGATAAGAGAATTGGATCTTCCAGCTGCTGGACATGCCTGCAACAACCAGGGCTGGTCCATGCTGAGGCCAGAAGCAGGAACTCCATCCAGGCTGCCCACAAGCATGGCAGGGGCTCAAGCCCTCGAGCCATCATCAGCTGTATCCCAGGATGCCTTAGGAAGAAGATGGGGCACAGGTGGAAAAGCTGGGACTCGAACCAGCACTCTGACAGAGGATGCCGGCATCCCTCGTGGCTGTTTATCATGCTGCACTCCACACTAGCCCCAAAGACTCCCTTTTGCAGCTCCCTCACCAAAGAGGCCGAGATGGTTGGAATAAAGGAGCCATATTACAAGACCTGGGCGAAAAACGCACGACACCCCCACAGCCTACCCAACCTACAGTTGGAGGGGCCCCTAGTGGTTGACAGTGGTCCTAGTTATCCCGTGACCCTAGGGGGAAGACACGTCACCTCTCTGGACATCTTTGTATCCATCTGCAAAGTGAGGGCATCGGACTGCCTGACCCCAAGAGTCTCATCTGGCCCAGAGGTCCCGGGATTTTAGGAGGAGAGTCATCCAAGAAAGGATGGCTGTACCACATAGCTTCCTCTTGTCTTCCCCACGACATTGGCGTTGGTTAAGAAAAACCATGCCGGATGCTGGCAAGCATGCCAGGAAGCGGAGGCTGTCTCATCCACACTCCCTGGAAATGCAAATTGGAACAACCCAGCCCTATTACAGCTTAGCTGCTTTTTAATCAAAAGCCTTTTAGAGGGCAGGGTGTGGCCTGGCAGCTAAGACGCCTCTTGGGACTCATCCTGCGTCCAAGTCCTTGGGTTCAAGTCCTGGCTTCACACCCAAGTCCAGCTTCCTGCTAACACCCACCCTAGGAGAGAGAAGGCCACGGCTCAAGCAGCTCTGTGGGGGACACCTGGGGTTGGGCTCAGGGCTCCCAACTTGGACACCCCCCACAACAACCCTCAAGCTGACACAGACATTTGGGGAGTGAACCAGCCCCCTCTTTTTTTCAAATATTTATTTTATTGAAAGAGTTATAGAGAGACCACAGGAGAGAGAGATCTTCCATCTCTGGATTACTCTCCATTGGCCAGCTGAGCCTGAAGCCAGGTCTGCCACATGGCTGCAGAAGCCCAAGCACCTGGGCCATCTGTGTGTCTCCTCAGATGCATTAGCAGGGAGCTGGACTGGAAGCGGAGCAGCTGGGACTGGAATTAGCACACATACAAAATGTTAGTGCTTCACGCTGAGGCGTAACCTACTATGCCACAGTGCCAACCCCTCTCTGTGTGTTTTTAATAATAAATAAGTAAAAATGTTAAAAAAAAAAGCCTTAAAAAATGTCCCTACCCTTTTAACTCCATAATCTCATTTTTGGTGATTTATCTTCAAGGAAAAACACATTCGGAGTTAGTACATCTCTGTAGATGCCACACACTGGGAACCTGGCGCTGTGGGGCAGTGTATTAAGCCATCTGCGAGCATGCCATATGCCTCTGTGCTCAAGTCCTGGCTGCTTTACTTCCAACCCAGCTCCCTGCTAATGCGCCCGGGAAAGCAGCCCTGGCATTTGTAGCCCTCTGGGGAGGCACCAGCAGACAGATCTCTGGGGAAATGGCCTGTCTCCATCCACTGCTTTGCCTTTCAAATAAAATGTTAACTAAATATTTAAAAAAAAGATACAATACAGAGGCAGGTATCATGGGACACACCACTCCGGCATCTCCACGTTGATGACCAGGGAGACAACTGACCGTGACCCTGCCACCTACAGGGGACACCAAGATGGAGTTCCAGGCTCCTGCCTTGGGCCTGCCCGCCAAGCCTAGCTGCTGCAGACATGTGGGGAGTGAACCAGTGGATGGGGCAGCTCTCTGTCCCTCATTTTCACTTGCCTTTCAAATAAACAAGTTTTTTTAAAAATGCTGTAGTATAAAAGCTGTTCATCACAGCACTATTCATACTGAGAGGAAAAAATAGCACCCTAAGTATCTGATGACAGGGGACGAAATAAAATATGCTGCATTCATAAGAAGTACTATTTTAAAACTCCTAAAAGCCCCCTTGTAGGACAGCTAATGATTCCAACATTTACGACTGTGTTACAAAGTAGACCATCTGGGATTTACAAAGCGGTGACATTCATGAGAGGGTCCTGCTAGGCTTCCTTCCCGCCCCCTCTAGGCTCCACCCTTCATGTCAGCTCCCTGGGGTCCACCCTTCATGTCGGCCTGCTGTCCCCAGGCCCTGCCCAAGCAGGGTCCCACTGCACCCGATCCCACGGCTGCCCTGGAACTTAGGGAGAGGCCAGAGCCCCGTACAGTGGCCCTGAGCCTGCTTCCCTCGCCAGGCCCTTCCTGGCCCACCCTGGAGACGTCCAGGAAGCTACGTGGCCAGGGCTCACAGGAGCTGGCTGGTGCTTACAGAGGGTGAGCCGCTAGCCTGGGTCACACAGCCGGTTCGCCAGGACGTGCCTTCGCCCCCCACCCCGCCCCGGGGGTCACTGTCTCAGGGACTGCTCTAAGGCCCCTCCGCAGGCCCCAGCACCACAGAACCTCCACCCTCCCTTGCAGAACCCTCACCTCCCACTCTCCGGCTGTCTTCCCCTGCCCAGTCCCACTGCAGCCCCCACACGGGGCCCAATGGCATGCCAGATCCCGCCCCCACTCCAGTTAGCCCACCCTGCTTGAGCAGGATCCGGGATAGAAGATGGGGAGTGGGCAGTGGTGGAGACCCCAGCGGTCCCACGCAGCCACACACAGTGACACCTGCTCCTGCCACCCTCAGACCCCAACTGCAGCCAGGCACCCACACTGCTCTCAGTCAGAGGCAACTACACTGCTTGCTTAGATGGCTCCACTGCTGTTCCTGCTTGAAGCTGCTCCTCCCCACCAAACTTCTCCTCCCCCAGCTGCTCTCTCCCCTCAAAGCTGCTTCCTCCCCATCAAGCTGCTCTCTCCCCCCAAAGCTCCTCCCCCTCCCTGTCTTCCCAAGCTGCTCCTCCCCACCCCGCCAAGCTACTGTGCCAGGCGTCATCCTGGACATAAGGAAATCCGAACGAGATTCAAGGTTAGCAGGCAAGGTCGTTGCAGAGCTCAGTCTGACCAAGAACTGTGAGGAGATGCCCACGCTCATGCCCTGGCTGGAGGGTTCTGGGAGCACCTGCAGCATCGTGGGCAGAGGCCAGCAGGATAGTGGGGTGGGGGGAAGGGGGCTGCTGCAGACGCCTTGAACTCCACTCACGCAGTGTCTGGGACTCCCTGGCAGCTTCTCCTCCCCGACAGCAGGGTGCCATCTCTCATTCCCTCTGCTACCTCCCAGCAGGTCAAGATGGCCTGGAATTGACAGGTGGGGCTGGGGTCAGACCGTATTAGCTGCCCCAAGACGAGGTCCCCTTAAACCACCTTTAAGTCCAGGTCAAGGGGAAGCTGAATCGTCAGTATCAACTCTGGCTGGGGCAGCACGGGGCTGGCTAAGATACAGAGGGGACACCTGCCTCCCTCCCACACAGGAGTGCTTGGGTTCAATTCCCAGCTCCACTTCCAACCCAACTTCCTGCTAGTGCACTCTGATAGGTGGGTGATGGTCAATTATATGGGCTCCCGTAATGCCAGCACCCCATGTGGGCACCTGTAATGCCAGCATCCCATGTGGGCACCTGTTTGAGTCCCAGTTGCTCTATTTCCCATCCAGCTCCCTGCTTGTGGCCTGGGAAAGCAGAGGAGGACGGCCCAAAGCCTTGGGACCCTGCATCCACGTGGGAGACCTAGAAGAAGCTCCTGGCTTCTGGCTTCAGATCAGCTCATTCTGGCTATTATAGCATTTGGGAAATGAACCAGTGGATGGAAGATCTTTCTCTCTGTCCCTCCTTCTCTATAACCCTGCTTTAAAATAAAAAATAACATAAATTTTAAGAGTGATCATCAGCATAACAGCATCCATAGCATTTAATGAGCACTTGGCACTTGCTGTCGGGGATCAGGTCCAAGGGTAGGCACCATGCACACACCACTTCACAGACGAGGAAACCAAGCCTCATCTCAGTGAGGAGGGTGGCTGTCCCATAGCCCTGAAGCCCAGGGATTCCAGCAGCTTCACCCATGAGCTGCAGGAAAGCGGGACTAGGCCTCTCAAGGACATGGGCAAGGCCCGGCATGGTAGTCTAGCGACTAAAGTCCTCGTCTTGCACGCGCTGGGATCCCATATGGGCGCTGGTTCTAATCCTGGCAGCCCCACTTCCCATCCAGCTCCCTGCCTGTGGCCTGGGAAAGCAGTCAAGAACGGCCCAAAGCCTTGGGACCCTGCACCCATGTGGGAGACCCGAAAAAAGCTCCTGGCTCCTAGCTTTGGCTCGGCTCCTGTTGCAGCCACTTGGGGAGTGAATCAGCGTATGGAAGATGTTCCTCTGTTTCTCCTCTCTGTAGATCTGACTTTCCAATAAAAAATAATGAATACATCTTTAGAAAGAAAGAAAGAAGGAAAGGAAGGAAGGAAGGAAGGAAGGATGGAAGGAAGGAAAAGAAAGAAAGAAAGAGAGAGTGAGAGAGAAAGAAAGAAAGAAAGAAAAAGAAAGAACGAACGAACGAACACGGGCAATGCTGACTGCTGCTCTGGATCCTGGCTGGACCCGCTGCTCACAGGCCTGAACCTCACCATAGATGGTGCTGCAAAGAAGGTGAAAGTCTGGCTGCTCGGCCTGAAGGCAGGACAGAGGGTTCTAGCCAGTCTGCAGTCAGATGTGCACAGCGAGGGCCACCCAGCCGCAGCCTCCACGGGTCACGGAGTCACCCAGGACACAGTCCAACACTGACAATTCCCAGGAGCACTGGGGGGCAGGTGCGGGAGAGCTCCCCTCTGAGCACGCTCCAAGCGCTGCAGCCTGCTGCGCGCAAGTCGGCTTGGAACCCCACACAGCTTGTGCCAGCGTTCGACAAACACCAGTCACGGATGTGGAAGTCCTGGGCAGCCGCCCAGGCCTAAGGAATCAGAAATGTGGGTGGGTAGGCGTTCCACACACCCTGGGGTTTCACATGCTCCCCAAGACTCCCCCCTGTCTGGGCACAGTTCTCCTTTACCCCTAGAAGCCCCCAGAACAAAGAACAGGTGAAGCTGCTACCCCAAAGAAGCTACCCCAAAGAAGCTACCCCAAAGAAGCTGCCCCAAGAGGCTCTCTCTGCCTGTTCCTGCTGGGAGACTTCAGGGCACAGATAATCCGGGGTGCACCACATGTGACTGCCAGCCAATGGGGCCAGGCACTGGCACGGAAGCCCTTGACGACACTGGCCAGGAAGCTACCTGCCCCTGCCTGCCCTTTAAAGCTTTCCGCAGAAGAACCCCCACATCCCCACTGCCTCCAGCCCAGGCCTTCTCCCTTCCTGCCCAGAACTGTTCCCCGTCTCCCAAAGCCTTTAAAAATATCCCAGCCAGCACCACCCGCCGTTCCTAGCAAAGCTCCATGACTCAACGTCCTTCCAAGCTGATGGATCTGCAGCAGGGACAGGGGCTGGACACAAGCAGCCCCTTCCCCAGCGATTCCACCACCAGAGGCTTGTGGCGGAACCCAGAAGGAGATCCCTGGAAGGGCTCCTGTCTTGAACTTGGTGGTCTCTCCAGACCATGGCCTGGGAGAAGGGCATGGCCCTGACCTGGTAGCGCTTGGCATGCTGTCGCACGGCACCTGGGACTTCTGAGCCTCGGCTTCCTCCCCCATGCACAGAAATGGGAAGGGCGCCCAGGACGCGTGGCACCATGCTCATGGATGTGCACGCCTGGCATGGAGCTCCAGGAACCCCAGTTCCACCTCGCTGAGTGGCACCATCCCCCTTCCAGGGGGATGCCCCCTGTACCCTTCTGCCTCCCAGGCCCAGGGACACAGCAAGCCCCACCTGCAGCCCACAGCTGGAGCCCCATCCAGGCTGAGCCTGAAGGAGTGCCCCACGAGTGCCACCACCAGCAGCCGGCCTGGGAAGGGCCCCCAGCTCCCCAATAGCATCACCACTTGGCGTAGCAGCCTCTAGAGTACAGGTCTCCTTGTTCCATGTATGCCTGCGGAGCATGGGTCCCTGCACCCACCAGGAAAAGCTCCTTTGTTCCAACCACACGGAGCCAAAGCCTGAGCCTGGACAGACCTGCAGATGTGCCGGGAGATGGATGGAGCTGGGGGGAGGGGAGCTGAGGTTGTGCAATGCACCAGGAGACGCTGCCTCCAGCCTTCACCAGCACTGGGGGTGGGCAGTCGACCCCACCGCCTTGCTGCCCCATGCAGCTGTCCAGATCTGGTTTCTGAACCCCTAACCCAAGTCCACAGCGACTGCCCCTTCCCAGGCCAACATGCACACAGTCAGAGGCCCTTCCAGGCAATGTAGTCACCCTGTTTTCTGGCCCAAGAGGGACAGCGTGTCAGGCCCCAGGTCCCAGCACTTCCTGGCACGTGGGAACACCTGGAGAGGGGGGTGGCCCGGTATGGAGAAGGCACAGGGCTGTGAAGTTTGGGCAGGTGAAGGGAGACACCTGGAGGGAGACTAAAGTAGAAAAAGCTGGCAAGGGCCCGACTCTCCTGTCGCTGCACACCACCCCCCCAGTCCCCAACATTGCACCCTGCACCAACCTATTTCCCAGCCTGGCAAACAGACACCTTGGAGGAGGAGCCAGGCCAGCCTGGACCCCAGGAGACCTAGGGCTACAAATGCTGCTATCCTCGCGGCCAGCATGCACACGGCGGGACCGGGAAGGGGGCGACAGGCCGAGCCTGCTGCGGTGGCAGCATCAACATCGTGATCCATGAATCACCCACCCGCCGCGCTCTGCCAGGCGGCTCCGCGCAGCCCAGCCACGCTGCGCCCGAGCACCCCTCCCGTGCCCCTCGCCCTCGCACACCCCCAGCTCTGAGGGGAGGGGTCAGAGACGGCAGAAGCCGGGGATCCCCCCCACACACTTAGGCCTTGTAGGGGGTGGCCCGGCGCTCGCTGACTCCCCCAGGCCAGGGCTGCGCCGGGATGGAGGGGGGCGGGGTACAGAACAATAGGTCCAGGTGTGATGCGGGGGCGCGGCGCAGGCAGCTCCAGAGGGTCAGGGACGCCAGCACGGCAGGCAGCGCCCGAGGGGAGGTGGCGGGGAGGTGGCGGGGAGGAGGCGGGGGAGAGAGGCCCCGGGGAGGGGCTGGGGATCCGAGTGACGGCGGGGGAGGGGCGCGAGGGGTGCGGGGTGCGGAGACGAGGGGCGCGGCGCGCGCACTCACAGTAGGTTTTCCTGGTCAGCTCCTCCACAACTTCAGGCTTCAACTTGCTGTTGGATTTCCCCATCCTCGGCGGCCGCGGCCCCCGCCCCCCGGGCCGGAGCCGGTAGGGGCGCCGAGCCGGAGCGGCCGGCCCGCCGCGGGCCGGGGCAGGGCGCGCGGAGGCCCGCGGGCCGGGCCGGGCCGGGCTGGGCCAGGCCGGGCCGGGCCGAGCCGCGCCTTTGTCTGCGCTGCGCCGGTGCGGCCCGGCGCGCGGGGCTCGGGCGGCTGCGCTGCGCGATCGGCGGCGCCGGGGCTCCCGGGGCGCGGGGCGGCAGCTCGGCAGAGGCCCGGGCGGTCCGGGCGCCGCGGGCGCGGAGCTGCGCTGGGCCGGCCGCTGTGGCCGCGGTCGTCCCTGGTTACTGGGCTCCGCGGCACATGCTCGCCGCCGCGCTCGCTCTCGCCGCCGCCCCTGCGCTCCCCGCCTCCCGTCCGCACCGGCGCGCCAGGGGAGGGCCCCGAGCCGCCACTCAGCGGCCGGCGCCACCTCCCGCCCCGCACCCGCCCGGCCCCGGCCTCCGCCCGCAGGACGCGCGACCCGCGGCAATGCAATGCGGAGGGGCGTCCCGGGGCGGGGGTGGGGTGGGGTGGGGTGGGGCGCGCGCCCCCCGCCGCCCCCTTCCTCGGCGCAGCGCGGCGGGGCTGGCCTGGAAGAGGTGACGTGAAGGAGGCCAGCTCCCTGCCCAGCGCAGTTCATTCATTCGACACGGATTTGTGGAGCACTGGGGACCTCACCGGGCCCAGCGCTGGGAGGGCCCTGCCCCGCTGGATTGTCACACGGGTGGCGGGGCCACTTCCCCGCGGCCTAGGGGGAAGGTGACCTCCTGTCTCAGGGTGGGGATTCAAAGAGGCTCTCGAAGGACACCGAAAGAGGGGGGCTGCGGTCGCAGGAGCTGGAAGGTCTGGAAAATCCTGTCCCCCTCCCCCGGAATCCGGGCCTATGCCCACCAGCCCTAGGAAGAGACTTAAGTGGGCCTGCAAGGGCCTCGGTGCGGGCATGCAGGTCACTAGCCAGAGCTTCACATGGATGGGCAGGGTCGAGGGACCCTGGGGTGGGAGGACCACCCGCTGGAGAATGGCCATACAGGGCTAGGCAGGCCAAAGTTCAGAGCGCGGGCCCGGCGGCGTGGCCTAGTGGCTAAAGCCCTCGCCTTGAAAGCCCCGGGATCCCATATGGGCGCCGGTTCTAATCCCAGCAGCTCCACTTACCATCCAGCTCCCTGCTTGTGGCCTGGGAAAGCAGTCGAGGACGGCCCAATGCATTTGGGCCCTGCACCCGTGTGGGAGACCCGGAAGAGGTTCCAGGTTCCCGGCTTCGGATCGGCGCACACCGGCCCGTTGCGGCTCACTTGGGGAGTGAATCGTCGGACGGAAGATCTTCCTCTCTGTCTCTCCTCTCTGCATATCTGACTTTGTAATAAAATGAATAAATCTTTAAAAAAAAAAAGTTCAGAGCGCAGCAGTGGTCTCTAGGCCTGTGGGCCACTGGCATCCACACCCTGCGGGAGCCCCGTCCTGCTTCTGCGACTGCACACCCTAGGAGGCAGCAGGTGACAGTTCAGGTACTTGGGTCCCTGCCACCCACGTGGGAGACGCCGATGGAGTTCCCAGCTGCCTGGGCCAGTCCCAGCAGTCATGGACCGTGAACTAGCAGATGAGATGCAAGCTCCCTCTCTCTCAAGCTGTGTGTGATGAATGGTGATTTTGCCTTCTCCTCTGTCCCAGGACAGAGGTAGCCCCAGCAAAAGGCCACTTGAGGCCTCTGGTAGTCACTCCCTGCCTGCTGTGAATGGACACACAAGGAGACACAGCAGCCATCTTGAGTGTGTTGGTGGCTGGGGTCAGAGAGCCCCGCCTCTCACCTCTCTCCTATCTCCAGCAGTGGGGAGGAGCTGGTGGCTAGGATCTCCTTTAGCTGCCCACTTCTGCAATACATCTTGCTGGGGTGAGGGCAAAAAGCTTAGAGCACCCTCTTCCCCTGGCCTCCAAACACACTCCCAGCTTTGCCCTTGAGCCCTGACCTGGACCTCAATGGGAATAGAGAGCTATCTCCCTGTGTGTCACTCTTCCAAATAAATATTCTTTTTTTGGATTTATTTTTATTGGGAAATCAGATATACAGAGAGGAGGAGAGACAGAGAGGAAGATCTTCTGTCCATTGATTCACTCCCCAAGTGGCCACAAAGGCCGGAGCTGAGCCGATCCGAGGTCAGGTGCCATGAGCCTCTTCTGGGTCTCCCTCGTGGGTGCAGGGTCTCAAGGTCTTGGGCTGTCCTTGACTGCTTTCCCAGGCCACAAGCAGGGAGCTGGATGGGAAATGGGGCTGCTGGAATGCAAACAGGTGCCCATATGGGATCCTGGCATGTGCAAGGCGAAAACTTTAGCCTTACGCCACTGCACCAGGCCCATACCTGATTTTTTAAAGGATTTATTTGTATTAGAAAGAGTTACAAAGATAAAAGAAGAGGTACCAGAAAGACCTTCCATCTGATGGTTCACTCCCCAAATAATGGCTGCAAAGGCCAGAGCTGGGCAAGTTAGAAGCCAAGAGTTTCTTCCAGGTGGGTATAGGGTCCCAAGACTTCGGGGGTCATCTTCCACTGCTTTTCCAGGGCGTAAGCAGGGAGCTCAATGGGAAGAGGAGTAGCTGGAACACAAATCAGTTCCCATTTGGGATCCTTGTGCTTGCAAGAGGAGGATCAGGTGAGTCATCATGCTGGACCCCAAAATAAAATCTTTTTAAAAATCCCATTTCACGGGCCTCGCATGGTGGCCTAGTGGCTAACGTCCTCACCTTGAACGCCCAGGATCCCATATGCACGCTGGTTCTAATCCCGGTGGCTCCTCTTGACATCCAGCTCCCTGCTTGTGGCCTGGGAAAGCAGTTGAGGACGGCCCAAAGCCTTTGGACCCTGCACCCATGTGGGAGACCTGGAGGAAAGTTTCCTGCTCCTGGCTTCGGATCGGCACAGCTCTGGCCGTTGTGGCTCACTTGGGGAGTGAATCATCGGACGGAAGATCTTCCTCTCTGTCTCTCCTCCTCTCTGTATATCTGACTTTGCAATAAAAACAAATAAATCTTTTTAAAAAAAATCCCATTTCACTTCCAATCCATGCTATTTAAATTTAATTTTGTTATTTGAATGTCAGAATTGAAAGCAACCCTCTGATACACTGGTTTATTTCCCAAATGGCCAGAACGGCCACAGCTGAATCAAAAGCCAGGAGTTTTGGGCCCGGCGGTGTGGCCTAGCGGCTAAAGTCCTCACCTTGTAAGCCCTGGGATCCCATATGGGCGCCGGTTCTAATCCCGGTGGCTCCTCTTGACATCCAGCTCCCTGCTTGTGGCCTGGGAAAGCAGTCGAGGATGGTCCAAACCTTTGGGACCCTGCACCCGCGTGGGAGACCCAGAAGAGGTTCCAGGTTCCCGGCTTCGGATCGGCGCGCACCGGCCTGTTGTGGCTCACTTGGGGAGTGAAAACTTCGGATGGAGGATCTTCCTCTCTGTCTCTCCTCCTCTCTGTATATCTGACTTTCCAATAATAATGGAAAAAAAAAAAAAAGCCAGGAGTTTCATCCGGGTCTCTCCTGTGGGTGCATGGTTGAGCTGCATAGATTTGTGAATGAGCACGCTGTTGCTGGTAGAGAAACAGGTGCTGGACCCATCTGGACTGGGGAGGAACAGCTCCTCCTCCGCTCTCCCAGGCGCCTGTGACTGACAAGGGACCTCTTGGTTCCCGTTTCCCCGTAGTTTGCGGCACAGCCACCAGCAGGTGGGATGTTCTGCCGGGATTTCTGGCAGCCAGCAGAGCCTAGGAGTGGGGAGGTGGGCGTGAGGGGGGTCCTTTGACTTTCCAGCAAGTATCAAGTCTCCAGGAAGGGTCCCAGGGGAGGCTGTTCTCAAAGCCCAGGGGTCCCAGAATGGGGTCCAGGCCAATGCAGAAGCAGAAGGTTGGTCCTCAGTGGACCCCAGCCTTATGGCGTCCCTTGAGGGCCAAAGGGAGGGTCGGCATGCAGGCCCTGCTGGCAAGAATGTGCCCCTCCACACCCTTGCCAGCAGGGAGGGGTGGAGACGTGATAGGGCACCTGGGTTATTTAAAAGGACTTCATTCCCCACTCTGCTTGCTGGTTCACTCTTTGCACGTCACGTCTCCCACCAATTGGCCTGGCAACCTCCCAGACCACATTCCCAAGGAAGCCCTCTTCCCTCTTCCCCCAGGTCTTTTAAAGCAGCAGGACGTCGTGCAAGGCCAGCAGCCCCTGTGTACGGTGGGGCAAGGGGACAGGGGGATTGCTTGTAGAAGGGACTAGAGTGAGGACAGCAGCTGGACACAGCTTGGTTCCCTCTCCCGATGGGGGCACAATTAGAGCTCAGGGAACTGAGGGGACAGCTGAAGATGGGTCAGAAGGGGGTGGGACACAGGATGTCGGGAGTGGGTCACTGGCTTTTAGTGACCAACATGAGGCTCTGTCCTGGGATCTGGCCACGCCACCCCTGCCACCCCTGCCCCTCTCCTCAGCTAGGGAGCCTAGGAGGCCATGCCAGGTCACAGGACCACCCCGGATGGGGCAGGCAGCTCACCAGACGGTTCCACTAGGACTGTGTGCTGGGGGTGGGGGCAGGTTTCCCTTGTACACATCTTCTAGCAGAATGGAAAATGGAGTCAGGTCTATTGCAGCGTGGGGTGTGGGGGTGGCAGCTAGCAGCCAAATCCCAGGACCACCCCCTTTGCGGGGTACTTTCTGTCTGCAGATAGTATCTCTTGGTGCTTCCCTAATGTCCCTGCATGGCATTCCACCCTCTGGCCCACCTGACCACCACACAGGCTGGAGAAGGAATCACTGGCCCACACTCTGGATGCATGTACCTCGGAATACAGGAGCCCCTGAAGCTGGGAGCCATGTGTGGGGGCTGCTGGGTCGGGGAGGAGGAGGCCGCAGGCTTGCTTCTCATACATTCTGTGGCTTCAGCAACCAGCAGGCTCTCAGCAGTGCCAAGCATGGGACCCCCAGCATGGAGCCAGCCACACGTGGCTGCTACCACCTGGCAAGGGTGATTCTTGCCGCTGGCACATACTGGTCTGCGTGGGCCATCCTCTGCTGCTTTCCCAGGTGCATTAACAGGGAGCTCGACTGGAAGTGGAGCAGCCAGGACTGCAAGAGCTCAGGCTGCAGGCAGCAGATTAACTGAACCACAACAATGGCCCGGGTGTGGCTTCTGTACAGGCTGGTGGTGTGCGCTGCCTGGCAACAGCTCTGGGTCTAAATGTTCCCCAGCTCATGTGGTGGAAACCTGGTCCCCAGTGTACCCTCTCCAGGTGGCCAGGTCAGCAGGGGTCTGACCTCATGAATGCAGTAATCATAGCAACAGGTTCAGTGTTGTGGTATGACTACCATATGGCAAATCAGCTGGGTTTTGTGAGGGGGTGGGCTTTGTGGGACACTGTGCTCCAGGGGTTGGCCTCGGGGTCAGCTGGCTAGCACACTGTGTGGAATCCCAACATTCCATATCCAAGTTGTTGGGTCCGAGTGCTGGCTCCTCGTCCCTCCTAGCTTCTGGCCAGTGTGCACCCTGGGGGGGGGGCAGCAGGTGGTGGCCACGTGTGTTCAGGTGCGCTGTCCCTTTCTCCTGTCATCTCCCACCCCATGGCATGGCCACCCCACAGTATCTGAGATTGCATTTCCAACTCTGGGCTCTTACCACAGCTCAGCTCTGACTTGCAGGTGTTTCAGAGTTGGAAAGCAATCCAAACCTCCCATGTGGGTAGCGCAAATCCTTCTCTACTGCCTCCCAGGGTCTGTGTTAGCAGACAGCTGGCAGGCAGGCACAGGGATTGGCTATCAAACTTAGAAACTGTGGGGCCTGGTGCAGTAGCCTAGTGGCTAAAGTCCTCACCTTGCATGCACCAGGATCCCATACAGGCGCCGGTTCTAATTTCAGAGGCCCCATTTCCCATCCAGCTCCCTGCTTGTGACCTGGGAAAGCAGTCAAGGATGGCCCAAAGCCTTGGGACCCTGCACTGGCATAGGAGACCCAGAAGAGGCTCATGGCCCCTAGCTTCAGATTGGTGCAGCTCTGGCCATTGAAATCAGCAGGATGGAAGATCTTCTTCTCTGTCTCTCCTCTCTGTATATCTGACTTTCCAATAAAAATTTTAAAAAATAAATCTTAAAAAAAACCGTAGGAACCGTGATGTGTAACAGTGTTCAGCAGCTGGGACTGACAGGTGTCACATCTACCCTGTAGATGGATCTGGGGGGCACTATGATTGTAACCCTTGTGTTCCAAGAATCCGGGGAGTCTCCCCATCCGCTTAGGCCTTGACCTGATTAATGCTTTAGTCTCCAGGGTGATAAGGGCGTGTTGTGCTTGTTAAGATGTCTACCTACTTTGTTCTTCCTGCTGCGACTATAAATGGGACTGCTGGATTGTTTGTTGCAAGTATATGGAAACACTTTCCATACACTGATCCGGCATCCTCCTCAGCCACTCTTGTACCTCTTAACAGGTATATCTGAGTGTTACTCTGAAATGTTACTCTGACTACCACATGGCAAATCAGCTGGGTGCAGAGACAAGGCTGGGAGCCAGTGGTTATCTAGGTGAGAAGTAAGGTTAGGGGGCAGTGGCGGTGAGAACAGAAGTAGGTGGGCATGAAACAGAACGAGGGATGGGATGAGCGAGGCACCTCCACCAGGAGGGTGGCTTGGACATGCCTTATTTAAGACATTCCAGGAGGGGGGAGCAGTGGGGAGCAGTGATTCGTCTGCTACCTGGGACAACAGCATCACATGTCAGTGCGGGGGATGGAGTCCCCTCTCTGCTTCCAGCTCCCTGCTAAGGTGCCTGGGAGGCAGCAGGGGGTAGCCTAACCAGAGGGCAGTTCCCGCCTCCTGGCTCTGGCCTGACACAGCCCCAGTTGTTGCAAGCATTTGGAGGGGAAATGAGCGTACAGATAAAGATTTCTGTTCCTGTCACTCTGTCCTTCAAATACATAACAATCTACCGCAAGCAGCAGCCCAGCAGGCAGCTGAACAAGCCCTCGGGCCTGGGGGCAGTGCTAGGCTGAAGCAGAGCCCATGTGTCAGAGTGGACAGCGGCAGGATGGAGGCTGCTGCCCCAGGAACCCTCTAACACGGAAAGTGAGAGGGACAGCTCGCAGTGCGGAGGGCAGAGGGCAGGACCCAGCTGTGTCCCAAGCTGCTCACACGGGGACAGAAGATGACCAAGCTCCCCAAGGAGGCATGACGGGGTGGTCAGATTGCTGGGAGCTGCGCAAGAACTTGAGGAATATTCACTGTTGATGGGAGGGATCCAATGGGAGGGCCAGTGCTGGGGGGCAGGACTTCGTGTGTGTCGACGTCCATGCCCCGCCCTGGGCGCTGGCAGTGACCGGTGCCACCTCCACGGCTGTGAACAAGGTGGTCACCCCTGGCTGCGGGATGTTGAGGTGCTGTGGGTGCAGTTGTTATGGGTCTGTTTTAATAAGTGGATTCCTCCCGCTGATGAAGTCAACACTCCTGCAAACTGCCCCAAGCCGTTTAAGATACAGCTCCCAAGTGAGCCAAAGGACCCTCAGACGCCCAGATGCCCAGTGTCCAGTCCACAATGCTGAGCCAGCTGCCCCTCCTGTGGTGGAGCTGAACCGGCCGGGGCCAAGGGTTGACACAGATCTGCGGAGGAAGAAGTCCGGCACTTTGTTTTATAGGAACCATTTAAGGGGGCCTGTGCACAGCCTGAGGGAATGGAACATAGAGCTGTCAATGGCTAGAATGGTGGGAGGAGCAGCCCGCCAGCTCCCACAGCCTTGGTAGTTAAGGAGCCCTCAACCACACCCCTGGTTTTGAAAAGCTTCCCCAGGGTCCTGCGCCAGGGAGGGGATTGGCTGGCGCAGCAAGGCCAGTGGGGCCAGACACTGAAAGACCACTGGAGGGGCTAGAGCAGGTGTGTGGCCACCAGGAGCAGGTGTCCTTCCTGGGCACCCACACTGCCTGCAGGGCTGGGTCTAGGGGTGTGTGCAGGCTCCAGCACCCTGGTGGGCAACATTGATGAGCTGGCCTGGAGTGGGAGCCAATCAGCTCTATCAATGAAGGGGTTGGGAGGACTCTACCTCCAGGGGCCAGCGCAGCCACTCCTGGGCAGGATGCTGTCTGTGGAGCAGACACTTCCAGACAGGACCCCCAGCGAAGGGAAGGTGGCAGGGAAACATCGCGGAGCTGCCTATCCTCCGCACAGTGGCCTTGGTGAAGGAAGCCTGGCCCAGCAGAAAGGAGACAGAACGCACACGGAAGGCCCTCACAGCCCAGCAGGTACTTGGGGTCAGCCACCAGCTCCTGCTAGGCTGCACTGAGAGTCAAGCTCCGGTCGGAGGCATGGGCCCGGGGTTGGCTTTCCTCATTTCTCTCCCTTTCGCCTCTCTCCTTTCCAAAGGCAGACAGACTCTTCCTTAAATGTCCGCTGGAGCTGGGCACACCCAACGCCCAGCCGGGAACTCCACCTGGGCCTCTTGTGTGAATGGCAGTAAGTTGAAGACTTCCCAGGGGGTGCACTGGCAGGAAGCTGGAACAGAGAGTGGGGACTTGAATGCAGGCATTCTGCCATGGGATGGTGGAAGGGGTCTTCCATCTTCCCCAGTGGCTGCAAAAGCCAGGTCTGGGCAAAACAGACCCAGGGGCCAGCAGCTCTAGTGTGGTCTTCCACCACGTGGGTGCAGAGGCCCAAGCACCTGGCCATCACTTGCTGCCTTCCCAGGTGCATTAGCAGGACGATGGATCAGAGGCAGAGCAGCTGGGCCTTGAACCAGTGCTCCAGTACAGGATGCCAGCATCGTGAGAGGCCAGCTGTATCCTGTAAATGCCACCTTCACTCCTGTACCTAGTGCACAGTCCTGAGCTTGTGTAACACAATTCTATACGAGAGCCAACAGATGCACTACAAAAAAAAAAAAAAAGATTTTATTCGAAAGGCAGAAGGCAGAATTATACGGAGAAAGTGAGGGAAACAGAACAAGACCTTCTATCTGCTCGTTCCCTCCTCCCCAAACCTCTGCAACAGCCAGTCGGGCCTGTCCAAAACAAGCCAGGAGCCTTTTCTGGGTTTCCCACGTGGGTGCAGGGGCCCAAGGATTTGGGCTGGCCTCCACTGCTTTTGCAGGTGCATCAGCAGAGTTACAGAGAGAGAAAGAGAGACAGAAAGATAAAGAGAGAGACAGATCTTCCATCCACTGATTCACTTTCCAAATGGGCACAACTGCCAGAGCTGATCCGAAGCCAGGAGCCTGGAGCTTCTTCCAGGTCTCCCATGTGGGGGCAGGGAGGCCCTAGGACCTGAACCATCCTCCACTGCTTTTCCAGGCCATTAGCAAGAAGTTGGATCAAGAGTGAAGCAGCCGCCACTCAAACCAGCATCCATATGGGATGCCAAGACTGCAGGTGAAGGCTTAAACCTGGCACCAGCCCTGGCTCTGAGGGGCTGTGGCCAAGCCTGCCCCAGGCCCCAGCTTCTGAAGTCCTGAGACAGGTTCAGTGTGCAGTGTGAAAGCAGCCAGATGTTGCAGAGGGTAGACTGGAAGGCACCACTTGCCCAGTCAGTACAGGGCAGCAAAGCCACGGAGCTGGAGCAGTGCTGGGTCACTGCTGGAAGGCACAGTGTGGCAGGGAATGGGCACGAGGGACCCCGGGGGGCTGCTGAAATGTCCCACATCTTGACTGCAGCAGAGGCCTCGGACCTGTGTGTGCACCTGTCAGAGTTCAGTTCTACCGTATCAGACAGAGCTCCACTTAAAGCACTCTGAGTGAAACAGGGGTTTGGGGTGGACAACTCGGATGTGGGGAAGTGGGCAGGGCTAGCCAACAGCCCGCATCTGAAGGAGGCGCAGGGAAGTCCAGCTGGGCCCAGTGAGGATGCGGCTCCATATCTGTCTCACAGAAGTAGCGCCACCTGGCTGTGAAGGTATGACCTGCTCCCAGCATGGATACCTGTAACCCACACCCGCCGCTTGGGCACTGGCGTTGCACTAGCCACTGCCACCACTCTAAGATCCCAGGAACTTCGCTGCTACTTGTCATGATTGTCAGTGAGAGCAGGTGGGAGGCACTTAACGAATTTAATGAAGAAAAACTCACAGAGGAAAAAGTCGGGAGGGGGAGGAAAGCCCTCCCTCGCACTGCGAACGCACACTTCCTTCCGCCACGGAATCTTTATTTGTACACATGTGCAACACAGCCAGATTAACCCCTCTCCCCACACGCCAACCCCCTCTCCCTACTCCCAGAAACACCCGGCAGTCACTGAAGACCCCTTTGCTTTCCCCCTCCCCCGCAACCCAGACAGCAAGTGAGGAAACTTCTGGATTAAAGGCACCCGATGGATGGCTCTTAGGGTCAGGTGACCAGGCCCGCTCAGGTTGCTGAGGAAGTCAAGAAACAGCCATGGGTGGACGGAATTTCTGGGTCCTGCAATCCTAACAGCACCTTTGGGGCTAAGGAGCTGACCGCTGGCCCCACTGGCAGGTGTGGCTGCCCACCTCAGAAGCTCCCAGCCTGCCTTGCCAGGAGCCGACCACCTCAGGGGTCAGTGGGCTGTTCCGCTCCCCTCAGACCTTCATCCCAGAACTACTCCTTCCTGGGCTGGCCATGCTGCAGGCTTCCTGGGGCCATCTGACTGGGGCTCACACGTACCATCCCTTCAGGGGGCTTCCTGCACACGGTGACATCACCGGGAGACCTGGCCCAGCCATGCAGGCAGATGACGCAGGCCCTGTGCAGCTTCGGGGGCGTGTCTCAGGCAGATTTCCCACCAGCGCCCCCTGGTGGGAATGCACGTGGACAACCCTGGGATACTGCACATGGACCCTTCTTGATGACCCAAGAGACGCCGCATCTAACTTACGCACTGACTCACTAAACTGTAAAGGAAAAAACGAAGCAGCTGCCAGGGCCATCCAGCAGGATGCAGTATTTGAGGTCAGGGCAGAGGCCAAGGGCAGGGGGCAGCAGGAGCATGGGGGCACAACAGGCTGGAAGAGCGGGCCAGGTGCTGGGAGCTGGCCCAGCAACCCTCAATTGCAATCCAGGAACCTTCCTTGCAGGAGACATGGCGCAATTGGAAGTGGTGTCTCCAGCACCGTTCCGTGGCCCATCAGGGCCACCTCTGACCACAAGGCACACCTCAGCAGGTCCCCTGGGGACACCTCTCCACGCAGCACACCACACACTCCTGGCCTGTATTCCCACGGCTCCTGGCAGAGGGATGGGGCAGGGCAGGAGGCGGTGGGAGCAGGGAAAGGTGAGGGCCCGTCCCTGGTGCTGGGAGGCTGCACTGCCTTGGCTGGCTGGATACATTCCAGGGACAAACCTGGACATTTATAAAGTGGTCTCTTGAAAGGAAACTGGCGTGGCCAGAGCCTTTTATGCTGGAGCAAGCCCTCCTCCTGGGAGGCAGAGCTGCAGACCCAGCCATCATCCAGCATGCTGCCAGCTCCTCCTGCAGGCACACAGGCATGCCGGAACCATGGAACAGGTCGACCCGCTCCCTGCCACCATCAGAGCTGGGATTGGTGGTCAGTGATTGCTCTTGTTGCCCAAGAAGTAATTTTCTAGCAAAACGCATGCAATTTACTAAATCTGCAGCTGGCAGCACTTCCGGGCCACATGGATCTCTCAAAGCAAGACGGGTATTCTGTGTGGGCAGGGCGGTGAAGGGGAGCACAAGGCAAAGCTATAAATACCACCGGCGGCGCTGCGCCCTGCAGCCCAGCTCTTTGGCCCGATCCCTGAAACACTGTCAGCTTAAGCGTCCAAATACTGGGTTACCATGAGCCCTGTGGGCTCCAGACAGCAGGAGGGCAGGGGAGGGAGCGACCAGTTTTGGACCCCAATTACCCTAACTAAACAGTGGAGCTGACGGCTGCTGGGGTCCAGCCCTCTGAGAGGGAAGGGGCGGAGAGCTGAGAGCGTTGCCTCAAAGCTGGAACCACGATGGGTTCTGCTGCCCCTGGTTGAGGTTTTGGTACCCGCCAACCACTTGGCTGGCTCTGACCCTCGCGTCTGGGCAGGCAGGCTCTGTGCCAGGAAGCTGTAGCAGGCCACCCCATCTCCTCTGGCACTCCTGTTCCAGAAGGGTTGTGACTGGACAGCTGTGTACCTCCAGTCACACTGAGGATGAGCCAGGGGCACACTCGGCCACGAGGGGTGCCAGGTTCCTGACTGTCGTGGCTGCAGGGCTCACCAGTGCTCATCCACCCTCTCCCGCTCTCACTCAACCCCAGCCTGAGAAACGCCGACCCTAATCGGAATCCTTCCTGGCAGGGAGGGTTCACCACACCTCCTGCTCTTGCCAAGGAGCCTGGCACAGAGATGGCATCTGCTGCCGCCCACGGTCCTCTGGGGGAGTGCCCAGGGGGCAGAGGCGCTCCGTTAGACCTGCTCCTGCAACTCCGGCCTCACGTTACTGCACTGGGACACAAAGCGCCACCTGCCACAAAGTGATCACCTGGGGTACAGTCGCCATCTCCCAGGATGGGGAGATGCCCGGCCCCTTCCCTCCAATACCCCGAGGGGCCAGAGGTCAGAGGCTAGGGGCAGTGGTGGCCCAGTCAGAGGGTGGAGGATACATGGGGTACAGTGGGGGGCCTTACTTCCTCAGGTCATTTGGAGTGACACCAAAACAGGGAGGGGCAAAGAAACATCCTCAGGTTCCCAAACCCGGGACGCAGCAGTTGCAACAGACCCGAGCTGGAAGTCAGACACAGGACAGTGGTGGGCACCCCAGCAAGCCAGAAGCCCCCAGTCCTAAGCATGAATTGCTTCTGGTGCCATGCTCTGGTCACATGGGAGTCCCTTGGTTGCAACCCTGCGGGCAGCTCCTTGTCTACTCCCCCCAAGAGTAGCGAGAACTGCAGTCTGCCAGTACCGGGTACCTTCTCTCCTTCCTGTCCCTAAGGCTGGGGCCCGGGGGGCCCAGCTCCATTCAACTTCTCCACATAGAAACCTGGGCTTGCCCAAAGGAGAAGCGTTTGAGCGGCCATTTGCTGTGTAAATGTTGACTTCAACACAACCTTTCCTGCCTTCGACTGCCCCTTGGGGAAATTCCTTCCTTTTCCCCCTCAAATTCTGACCACAAGGAGGAACAGAGGCCCCAGGACAGGGAAGGAGGAGTGCTGCCCAGGAAGCCGGGCCATGGGCTGGGGGAGGTATGGTTTGCCAAAGCAGACCACACCTCCCCCACAAGACCCGCTCCCCACAGCAGAGATGTGTGCCAGGATGGCGACCCTAACAGTCATGCCTGAGACCACTGGCTCGGGGCCAGCTGATCCTGACCACCAGTAGGGTGCAGAATGAAGGTCGGGGGTTACAGGGCCAGGAGCAGGGGGCGGGGGCGACCCGCAGGCCTCAGGCCCTGCTTCTCTCTGCTCACCAGTTTCATTTGTTTGTGTCAGCCAAGGAAGCAATGGCACTGTGCCCGTCCCTTCCTGGCATCCTCAGTGGGCATCTGACCAGGTCTTTGAGGCTGTCAACCCTGCGCCCAGACACGACAGGCACACCTCTCCTGCCCCTGCCCAGCTGCCACATTGAGCTGGCCTGTGGCACCCTTAGGGTCACAGCTGTGTGCACCTGCGTGCTCCAGTAGGAAAAAAAAAAAGGAATTTAAAAAGAATCTTCTTCCCTTTATCCTCCTCCTGTCTCCCTCCCTCCCCACAAGCCGTTCCCACCTGAGGAGAAGAATGCTAGCTGCCTGCCACCAGCCGCAGACCCAGCTCCAAAGCGACAGGCCGGAGTGGGCCGCGTGGCCTCTGGCTCCAGCCACGAGCCCGCGTGGTTGTGGTCGCTGGCGGGAGGCGCCCTGGATCGCCAGCAGGCCCATCGACACGTGAACAGTCTGTGTGGGGTGCCAGGCTCGGGGGCGTCACGCCGTGCCCGCCCAGCCGCCTGGGGGCTCCAGGGAGCCGTTGGTTGTCTTCTTGACCTTCTTCACGCTCTCCGTCACCCCCGACGCTGTCACGCTGAGGAACAAAACACGACAATCAGAGTACTGCCACGACCACACACACACGGGACACGCATGCTCCAGGCAGCAGACCAATGCCCTGGCAGCTACGCAGCATCGGCCAGCTCCTCGACCTCTCTGGACTGGGTGTAAACACGATTCTCCAGCCCTACTGCAGCCTCGTCCACCTGTTGGGCCGCCCACCCCCACCCCGGGGGCCTCCCATGCATCCTGCCAGGCACTGGCGCTTACAGCAGCCAGTCGCAGCGGGCCACTCGGGAGTTGTGGAACCCAAGCAGGGCTCAAGAGAGCTCCTCTGGCTACTTTGCGCCGGGTTGGGCTGCTCCCGCCAGCCCAGGTCCCGGTGTCAGAGATGTGGCCTTGGCCTCCAGGGTGTCAGCTCCCAGAGCAGGGCCCTTGTGTGCACTGCAGCCAGGCCAGGGGACTGACTGTTGGACACAGCGGCGGCTTGGCCCAGGGGAGGAGGCTGCGTAGCCTCAAGGAGGCTCCAGATGCAGGAAGAAATCGGGGAGCACTGCACGAGTGGCAGGAGGAACCATGCCCCTGGGGCCACCACCTCCCGCCAACAGGGGCCAGCAGGGACAGTCATCACGTCCACATCTCCCCAGACCCAGCCTTCCTGGACACACGGGGACACGGGGCCCAGCCGGACAGTGCCAGGGCTAAGACCGTTTGGGCAAGACGACCTCCCCTCCTTCCTGCTGCGTTCATGCCCAGAGGTGCCCCTTCCAAGATCCCACCATGGCCAAGCTACAGTGCCCGCAGGATGCCAGGAGACTCTTCTCCATTTCCTTCCCTAAGAAGGCCCTCACAGCAGCACGCACTGTCCTCCAAGAGCCCACGGCACAGAGGGGAACCAGCCTCTGCCCGGGGGCTGTGAGGGCTGTGGTGGGCAGAGGCTCCGTGTCTGAAAGGGAAAGGACAGAGGCGTGCAGGAGAAAGAGCCAAAGCCTTCTGGCACACAGGGGCGGTGCAGCTCCAGCCAGGAAGGGGTGGGCAGGGGCGGGCAGGGCAGGGGCGGGCTGGGCTGTGGTAGCACTGGGCTCTCGGATGCAGTGCTTGGTGCCGGCTCCCGACGGCATGCCCCAGCAGTCAGAGTGACTGGGGGAGCAGTCGGGGATTCCACACTAGGGTCGATGACCACAGCAGTGACTCTGGGGGTCCAGAAGCAGGCGTAGGAAGATTGGAGGAAACTGTATCATGATGGGAGTGGGGAGCACTGAGATGAAGACAGGGAGGCCGGCCTGGGAGGAGGAAAGTGCTCCAGCCATAGCCTCACTCTGCTCCCGGCGATGGGACAGGCAGGCATGCTGGGAAGGAGCAGCGGGCCTGCCTGAAACAGGAGAGGCAGTTTCAGGTCTGACAGCAGTGGCCAGATGCCCAGGAGCTGAGGGGGCTGGCAGCAGGAGCGGTCAGTGGAGAGGCGGCAGGCCCTACCTGGGCTTGGGTGAGAGAGAAGGGCGGGCAGGGCTGAGGGAACCCATGAGGATGCTCGAGGCAGTAGGCGGGGGGGAGGCTGCCTGGGTCTCGGGCGCCTGCTGAAAGCCCTGCTGGCCTTGCCCAGCGGTACTGGGCTGCTCTGTGCAGCTCGGATACAGGAGCCAGAAGAAAGGGGGGGATCGAGGCGGGATGCACTGCCTGCCGTCTCCCAGACAGGGATACACAGAGGTGTCCTAGTTTGGCAGAAGGGCTGCTACCTAGCTAGCATTCTCAGGGTGCCAGGCAGCACGGCAGGTCGCTCTGCCAAGCTCGGCATGGGCAGTACAGTGGTAACCTAGCGTCCAGTGACAGGCCTGACTGCCCAGGCAGGTGCAGAGGAGGCCAGGCTCCCAGGCACATCCCCAGAATGCTAGGTCTATGTTCACACTCCTGTTTCTGAGACCTCTGTGGGGCATGCTACTCTACACCAGCCCAGTCAGGCAGCACAGGCACAGCTGGCGCAGGCGGTGGGGCACAGGCTGGCTCCAAAGGCTGCCCCTGAGCCCAGCCACTCACAGCAGAAGCTACATCAGCTCAAGGACACTGGTCTCCAGAGCCAGCCAGGCTCCCCACGGGAGAGCTCAGGGGCTGAGGATGGAAGGGAAGATGCGGCAGGCAGGAAGTGGGGGCTCTGCCGTGGAGAAGGGACCCCTTCCTCCATGCCTGCTGTAGATTTGCTGACTTCTCTGAATGGCAGAGTGTGCGAGTCAGAGATTGAGACAAGACCTCTCGGCTGTAAGGTCACTCTCCAAGCAGCCTAGCAGCCAGAGCTGGGTCGGCTGAAGCCAGGAGCTGGGAAGTCTACCCAGGTCTCCCACATGGGCGGAAGGGGACAAGTACTACAGCCACCGCTGCCTCCCGGGGTCTGTGTGGGCAAGGAGCCAGAGTCCAGAGCAAAACTAGGAACTGCATCTAAACCACCAGGCTACACGCACCTCTGAATTCTGCTTCCCCCAAACTTTATGAAGCACCATCCAACCCTTTCCATGAAGAAGGGTCAGTTGGCGAACAACTAAAAAATGGAGGCAGAGACTCTGTGCGTCCTGGGCTGGGGCTGTTACCGGAGGTGGGGGCACGGACCACCATGCAGGCACACCTCCCACAGCAGCGGGGCTGCCAGCCCTGGACAGGTGCTGCGTAGTCTCTGAGATGCCATCAGACCCACCTATCGGTGGTGGGTGCAGCCTCCAACTTGGGCCTGGCTACTTGGTCACCAACTAGCAACCCACAGAACATATTCCACAGCAGCCTTCTCAGCTAAAAAGAAACATCCCAGGCTCATTTCCCTGGCTATGTAGACACTCCTCAGCCTCGCTGTGACACAGAACTGGTGCTCCCTATCCAGGCCCAGGCCCAGCCCCCCGAAGCCTGCTGAACAAGGAGACCGCTGCAGATGTTGTGCGCTCAGACCAAATCCTGGAAATGCACATGGCATGACCCAGGCACCCTCCCCTTGCCACAGAATGTAGCCTAGGCAAGCCGGGCACACCCTGGCTTCCAGCCCGCCCTGGCCTGTGTTTCCAGTCTTCCCCAGGTTGCACACACATACTGCTGTGGCGACTGTGACCACCAGTGAAACAGCAAGACGAAATTCAGCCCATCTTGCTATGAGACAGGAAATGCGCCCACCTCTAAGCTGCCATGGTTGGGGTGGAGGCAGGGGTGCAGCGGGCAGGACCATGATGCAAGCCTCGGCTTCTGGCTCCGTGCCCCAAACAAAAGCCGTGGATTGCCTACGGACCAAGTGCCAGGCCCTGGGTGGGGACCAGATGAACAGACCGCAACTCCAGCCACTACCGTCACTGCTGCCCGCCAGGCTGGCCTGGGTTTCAGACTTCTCACCCAACAGGATTCACTTGGATTCCGCTGCCTCCAGATGTGGCGCAGCGGGTGACCCTGCAGTGGCCCCTCCGCCCTCTACGAAGAGCCAAAGGACCTGCCGTTAGTTCTGCCCCAATGACAGAGCTGAGCACAGAGGGCCATCCCCACGTGGCCTACAGCCTGTGAGTGCTGGACTGCCACGCCCAGGGCCGCCAGCCTCAAAGGCAGCACGCTGGAACACACAGCCCGCTGGCTTCCCATTCGTCACAGATACTGGGCAGAAATGCTGCATCGCTATCTTCTTATAGAAAATGACATCGCTCCCCCAGGAAACTGGAGCCCGAGGGCACCGACCTGGTGGCACAGGGGTGCTCAGCCATGGCCTTCTAGAACCGCCCTGTGGCCGGAAGCAGCCTGTCTGACGTGGGGCGCGGGGCAACACCCTCGGGGAGGCTCAGCACAGCACAGCGGCCAGGGGGCTGCCCTCTTGGCAGTTCTGAGCAGGCCCCGGGGTGCTCATGAGCACGGCCGTTGCGTCCTCCCTGATGAGACGGAGCCACGACTGGCAGTTGCAAGCCTGAGGCTAAACATAGGGCTGCCCTCTGCAGTGACAAACGCTCACGGCAGCCGGTCCCCGGCACATGGGAGGGGACGGGGCGGAGGCTGCAGAGAAGACAGGACACTCACACTGATTCCATTTCCAGGTCGTCGTCTTCCTGCGACAGCTGCAGGTACGGGTTGTCGGATGCGGGGCGGAATTTGTACCCCGTGAGAATGAAGAACACCAACGTGGCCGTCTCGTCCAGGAGCTGCACGTGGAGAACCAGCCCCAGAAAGGGATTAGCAACATCGGCTCAGGCGGATGTGGCCTCTCCACGACCCACCACTTGCTTCCGGCGAGGGCGGATGCCAGGCCACGGCCAGCACGCTCCCCGGCTTCACTGGGGCTCCAGCCTGCAGTACCCAGTGAGCTTCTGCCTTTGCCTACAGAAGGACTCCCTGAACCCCCACAATGCTCACAGCACCCATGGGTGCTGCTAGGCCAAGACTCCAGAGCAGCCGTGAGCTGACCTGGCATGTCAACTTGCCCTGCACATTGTCCAAATATTTTCTGACCAAAATAATGCTAATGAGTAAAGAAGGGAAGTGTGGACCGTGAATGACCCTCAGCGTGTCACCGACAGGAAAGGCCCTCAGCGTGGGCTGTTTGAACCTCACAGGGCAAGCCTGCCTCGTGGAAACCACGGCTTCCAGACTGCCCGAGTGGCCCAGCAGCTTTCTGGGACACACAAACCATCTTCACAGGAGACGGGAAGAGATGGAAGGTCCCAGGGGTCACTCCCAAGGACATCCATGACTGTCGGAAGTCACCCCAAAACTCCAACTTGATCCCGGCGTTGGGGCGCGGGGCTGGGGTCCGCGGTGGCGCACCTGGTAGAGCCACTTCCACTGGAAGGGCACAGCCAGCTTCAGGAGAAAGGCGATGATCCTGGTAAAGTATATGTAACACACGATCTACGGGACAGAGACAGGGACACCAGTCAGGGCGGCCCTTTCTCGCGACAACGTGCTTTTACCGGTGAACACACAACAACCAAAACCCAAAACTGCCTGAAGAAAACCTTTTATCCCTTACACAGGATTAGTTACTGAACCCAGCAGGGAGAGACGGCCCCGCCCCTCCCCCAGCCAGCTCCCCTGCAGGGGCTCAGCCCTGCTCCGGGTGACCCAGACACTGGGGGGAGGGCCAGGAGCGCAGACAGGCTCCCAAGGCTGCAGTCCCTGATACAGTAACAGTAAGCTAAAGCCACACGGTGAGGGCGATGACCTCCGTGTACTCCAGCAGCAGGTCCTGGCAGCGCAGGCGAAGTGCGCCCAATGCTCCACCAAGCCAGGGGCAAGCTTGAGGTGCCGGCCTCGAGCAGCGCCAGGTCATAGGGGATGCGCCACACTGTGGAGCATGTGTGTTGGGGGCCGCGGCGGGCTGCAGGAGGGCATGAGGCGGACAGTGCACCCTGGGAGCACTGTCGGAGTCACTCTGGGGTGGGTCCACAAAGGGCTAAGTGAGACCACAAAGGGCTCACACCACATTTCCATCCACGCTATGTTTTTTATTTAACTTCACGCACATCTTATTCTCCAAATATTTAAAAGTCAAAGTCTTAAATGAAGTAGTTCGGATTATCTACTCCCCACTTTAAGAGATACCAATCAGTTCAACCCAAAGCGCTCCGGGCCACACACGTGGGTGCCCCCAAGTCCGAAAGCTCGTGGGCTCCCTGCCAGAGCCGGGGCTGCGTAAGACTCACCAAGACATAGTAGTGTCGGAAAAGCTTCAGCTTGGCTAGGTTAATGGCAGCTGGGGAGAAGAGAGAAAACCCAACATTAACATCTGTCCTCATCTGCACAGGCAGGTGCCACCCTGAGGCCCCATCCACTCAGGACAGGAAATGAGGTGCGGGGGGCGGGACCACAGGAATGGCTGGCCTCCACAGCAGCGTGCTACAGCTGGTGCACCCAGAGGGTTTGCCTGGTGTCCCTCTATGCTGGGCAGCAGCTTTAACCCGTGGTCGTAGACCTAGGCTTTTCTTCCCTGGAGACCAAGACTGAACACTACCGTGGGGGTGGGGTGCTGCAGCTGCATCCCGCATCCCACAGCTGCCAACAGCTAGGCGTCTCCTCCAGCTGCCTGCCGTATGAACGTGATCAGCTTCAGACTGCAAATTTCACTTGTGTTTCCTTCAAGCGCTTTGTTATTAATAAACCCTTTCAATAAAACCTCCCTGGCTCCAGCCACCCTTCCAGAACATTCAAGGTCAGCCAGGCCAGGGCAACGACCTGATGCCGCCTACAGCTATGAAATATGGCCAGTCGCAAAGGCTAGCCTGGCGCCCTCCCTGGTCAGCAAGCCTCTCATTCACCACAAACCTTCCTGCGGGAGGCAAATTAATTTTACCTAACAGCAGTCAATTAGTAATTCACTTTCATAATGGACTGTGGGTGGCGAGGCCAGAGTTCCTGCCTCCTGTCCCCGTTGGCTCATGATTAGTGGGGGAACAACCAGGCTTCGGAAAGCCCCAGTACCCCGAAGTACCTTCAAGGGGATCAGGCACGAGGAACTGCTGAAGGCCCTCCCCGAGAACCTGGGCACACTGATGGAGGGGCTCCCAAGTGGGCTGGGGAAAAGAACTCCGGGTCCGGAGCTCAGGACCCTTATACACAGGCACAGCCATTGCAGAAAGTGAGGGTGACGAGCTGAGACCCTGGGAAGTCTTACAACTTGTTCAATCTCTCCGATTTTCCCCACTTTTTTTTTATTCTAAAGATTTATTTTTATTGGAAAGTCAGATTTACCAAGAGAAGAAGAGACCAAGACCTTCTACCCTCTGGTTCACTCCCCAGCGGCCGGAGCTGAGCCGATCCGAAGTCAGGAATCAGGAGCTTCTTCCAGGTCTCCCACGCGCGTGCAGGATCCCAAAGCCTTAGGCCATCCTTGACTGCTTTCCCAGGCCACAAACCACTTTGTGAGAGCTTCAGCCACTAGGCTACAATGCCAGGTTCTTCACCCATTTTCAATTCAATCAAGTGAGTTAGGCTCTGGGATAGAAGCAGCAGCCCTGGGGCAGACCTGGCCCCTGGCATCTTGTTGGGGGAGTTGCGCAGGAGGCTGAGCTCCACACTCATGGGGAAGACGCCCACACAAAGCCACAGAGGGGAGCACAGCTACACCGTGGAACAGTCACAGGAAGTGGAGGCCGGCCCTGTGGCACGGTGGGTAAAGACAGTGCCTGCATTTCACGTGGACCACTTGCAATCCCGGCTGCTCTATTTCCATCCAGCTCACTGCTAATGCACCGGGGAGAGCAGTGGAGGACAGCCCAAGTGCCTGGGTCCCCGCACACACGGGAGACCCCGATGAAGCCCCTGGCTCCTGCCTGGCCCTGCTCTGGCGTTTGTGGTCATTTGGAGAGTTAATCAGCAGGTGGAGGATCTCTGTCTCTTCTCTCTGGATTTCAAATAAAAATGTAAAGGAGATGCGAAGTGAAACATAACTGGTCAGAGGCCCCGCGGACGGAGAGCCTGGCCCCGGGGTGTGCGCCTGCGGCCATCCGAGGACACAACAGCCGAGGGCCCCGGGTGTGCGCCTGCGGCCATCCGAGGACACAGCGGCCGAGGACCCCGGGTGTGCGCCTGCGGCCATCAAAGGACACAGCGGCCGAGGGCCCCGGGTGTGCGCCTGCGGCCATCCGAGGACACAGCGGTCGAGGGCCCCGGGGTGTGCGCCTGCGGCCACCCGAGGACACAGCGGCCGAGGGAATGACTGCCACTACTGCCCTCAGGTTAGCTCACACAGACACATGAGCCTTTTTGTGGGGGACAAAGGACAACAGCCCCAGAGATGAACCACGCCCTGCCAGCAGAAGCCGTGCTCTGCTCATTGGGCCCACAGGCCAGAGGGAGGGGTGAGCGTGGCTGCGGTGGCCACACCGGGACCAAATCCGACCCACAGCACGAGGTGGGGCTGAGAGGGTGGGTTTCTCAGAGGGTCTGACTGGAGCCAAGAGGGAGAATGTTTGGGAAAAGCAACGCCAAGGTCAGAGGTCAGACAGCTCTATGCACCAGGGGGACAAAGGCCTCACACAGTTGGACAGCACAGCAGCCACGGAGTGGGGCGTGGCCATGCACACTGGCCCTGAGGGGCTCGGAGCAGGCCCTGACCACCGCCATGGTCAACCGTATGTTCAGACAGTCTGTAGAGAAGAGATAGGGGAAGGGGATACGACTCTGTAAGGCAGTTGGTGGGCAGCAGTGAAGGTGTGGATGGGGCCGTGAGCGGCACACTGACCCCGCCTCAGGGACCAGCTTAGGGAGAGCGAATGACTCAGGCAAAGTGTGATGGGTGATCTCTCCCCTGCCCGTCCCAATGGGAAGGAAGTGTGGGCGGCAGGGAGCACGCAGAGTGACAGGGTTATGATGGTGCCCCTCCATGAGCCTGCGCATCCCACACCCAGGCACAGCCCAATCCTCCCAGGACATGTCCCAGGGCAGCAGACGGGGCTGGGGACAGGTGTCGTGGTTTCTAAAAAAGGCAGTCGCAGTAAGTGGAGGGTCACACCTGAGACACCCGACTCCGAGAGCAAGCCATCCTGGAGAGAGATGGGAGGGCGGGCGCCACCCCGTGGCCGTTGGGAGAAGGGCATCCGGCAGCACTGGGGCTGCAGTCTGGGGTCCCACGCCCCCTTCTGCTTTTCTTCCAGAGTTCCCTGCAGTTGAGAGGCAGACCGCTGCTGCTCCTCGGCCCCCGGGGGAGCAGGGCTCCCACAAGAGGGAGAACTCACCAAGGCCAGGCCAGCTATTTCTGACCCCACCATGGGCAGCAGCAAATATGGTCAAAGAATGAGCCCAGGGAGAGGAAAGGGCCCCGGATGGTAGCCAGGAGCCCTGAAGGCCAGGCACTGTGCGATCGTAACTCAGTGTGCCTGCCCTGGCCTCGCTGCCCTCTGCAGGCCCCAGGCGCCTTGGCCAGACGTCCCTTCCAGCAACGGTTACCTGGAGCACTGCATGTACGGACGGACGCCAGGCCGCCCCTGCTCCCCTGCAGTCAGGCCTGGCTGTGCACTGGGCAGGCAGGCACTGAGGGAGGGGGAGGGGACACGGGCTGCCCTGGCATGCATTCTGTGTTCTCCTGCCCACTCAGCAACAGAAACCTCCGCCAGCGCTGGACAACCATTTCTTAAAAAACACTTTAAAAAAAATTCATTTTCAGACCTGGTACCAGAATCCCACATGGACAGTTTCAAGCTGTGGTTGCTCCACTGCCCATCCAGCTCCCTGCTCCCTGCTTGTGGCCTGGGAATGCAGTGGAAGACGGCCCGAAGCCCTGGAACCCTGCATCCACATGGGAGACCAGGAAGAAGCTCCTGGCTCCTGGCTTCAGATCAGATCAGCTTTGGCTGTTGCAGCCACTTGGGGAGTGAAGTGGAAGATCTCTGTTTTTCCTTTTCTCCATAAATCTGATCTTCTCTCCCAATACAAATAAACAAATCTGGGGCCCGGCGCAGTGGCCTAGCGGCTAAAGTTCTTGCCTTGCACACGTCAGGATCCCATATGGGCGCTGGTTGTAATCCCAGTGGCCTCACTTCCCATCCAGCTCCCTGCCTGGGAAAGCAGTCGAGGACAGCTCATAGCATTGGGACCCTGCACGCGCGTGGGAGACCTGGAAGAAACTCCTGGCTTTGGATTGGCTCAGCTCCAGCCATTGCAGTCACTTGGGGAATGAATCATTGGACAGAAGATCTTCCTCTCCGTATATCTGACTTTGTAATAAAAACAAATTTTTGGGCCCGGCAGTGTGGCCTAGTGGCTGAAGTCCTCACCCTGATCGTGCCATGATCCCATATGGGTGCCGGTTCTAGTCCCAGCAGCTCCACATCCCATCCAGCTCCCTGCTTGTGGCCTGGGAAAGCAGTCAAGGACAGCCCAAAGCCTTGGGACCCTGCACCTGCGTGGGAGACCTGGAGGAAGTTTCTGGCTCCTGGCTTCAGATCGGCTCAGCACTGGCCGTTGTGCTCACTTGAGGAGTGAATCATCAGACAGAAGATCTTCCTCTCTGTCTCTCCTCCTCTCTGTATATCTGACTTTCCAATAAAAATAAATTAATCTTTACCAAAAAAATTCTTAATAAATAAATAAATCTTAAAAAAAATTTCACGTTTGATTTATCTGAAAGACAGAGAGGTACAGAGCGATCTTCCACCTGCTGGTCAATCCCCAGATGGCTGCAACAGCAGCCAGGTGACGTGGGTGGCAGGGGTCAAGCCCTTGCGCAGCACCGCAGCTTCCCAGGGTGCCTGTTAGCAAGAAGCTGAATGAGGACAACAGCTGGAGCTCCAACCAGGCTCGCCAAGACAGGGTGCAGAGGGCTGAAGCAGGGACTCAATGGCACACAGGATGTCCATCCAGAAAGGACACAACAGGTAGCCAGGCAGGTGGGAAGGGCCGCTGCAGACTCTCAGCCACCTTCTAGACACCACTCTGCCCCTCCAGGACCCAGAGCAAGGAAGCAGGCCGGACTGACCAAGACACACCATCCCGCCCTCACCAACTGCCTTCCCTCACTCACGGTCTTGGAACGTGGACACAGACAACAGCGCCGGCCATCAGCCTTGGGCCAGCATGGGTGGGCCTCGCTCATATTACCATATTACCATGTGATGGCTCGTCACAGATCAGGTGCTCAGCGAAGGGGAGCCAAGCACCACAGTAATGCTACATGGAGGGCACCAGAGAAAGGCAGCTCGTGGCTGTACCACCTGGCACTGAGGGCACGCTCCAAAGCTGCAAGAGTTAACATCACATGACTTACGAGGCACATGTCAGCCTCCAAGTAGCTGACAGTTGTCCCAAGCAATCCCGCCCTGCAAGCAGGGACAAGCTTGGGAAGGCGGCACCCACCTACCCTTCTCCCAGGCTGTGCCACAGAGGGAATCTTCAGTCACTCGGAAAACCAAGTGGGTGAGGGGGACGGCAGAGCTCGGAGGGTGTGAGAGCCACCACCACACACTCTGACCCCACTGCTTGCAGCCACTGAGGCCCCAGACGCTGGCTCACCCAGTCCATGGCACCCACGCGGCACACCTGGGCAGCACTGGGAGCGCTAGAACAGCCTGCGCACTGACCTCCTCCCAATACACACTCAGCACTGAACGAACAGTCACACCTCAGATGCCAAGCCTCAAAGCAAGTAGTGCTAATTGCCTGCCAGGATGGACCGCAGACGCTGGCCCAGTACCCTGGCTCTGCAAGGCAGCCACGGCACAGCGTCCACGGCTTCCACTCTCCCTTCCCACCGAAGCCACGCTGCAAGTTCAGGGTGGTGAGGGCCAGCCGTCAGCCTCTCCTGCCTGTCAGCCACCGTGCGCAGGTGCAAAGCCAAGCGCGTCAAGCCACACAGCACCTTTCTTCCCGTCTCTTACCCCCAGCAGTTCATGGCACCCTGTGACACTGGGCATTGAGCCAGGGGAGGACAAAGGGCAGACTGCCCCGCTGCTGGTGACACGGGCTGGTGAACAGACTGACCGTCCTCAGCAAGGAAGCCTGGGTCTCCCCTCTGAGGGGCCCTGCTCTCCGCCACAGCCCACATTCCAAGGGCAGCAAGTGCATGCGCGGAGCCCAAAGGGCAGGACCGAGCCGGGCAGGCTGAGAGGCACGCCTGCCAAGAGGCGGTGGTCCCGGTACTTTGAAGGCCAAGAAGGCACAGGCAATCTCAGCCTAGGCACACAAGAGGCCTCTCTGCTTTCAGCCATGGCGGACAGTAACTCAGGGAGCCACAGCCAACTGCCCGCCTTGTGTGCGGCCCAAGCTGTGACTGGGCAGGCAGTGTCACAGCAATCTGGGGTAATCTTCTGGGGGAGAGTGACAAAGACATACTAGGTGATTAAGGAAAATTAAAAATCACTGTATTAAATAGGCCTAATAAAGTAACAGGCTTCAGAAAGTCTGTGGGAAATAAGAGGGAGGGGTGAGTCTTGGGGCACAGTGGAAGCCGTTCCGAGGGACTTCTCCGAGTGTGCAGGCACGCTCCCTCTTTTTTTTTTTTTTTTTTTTTACAGTTGCTTTGGGTCACGCTCTGAAAGCGTTCCAGAACCACAGACTCACTGAAAATGCGCCCAAAGCCACAGGGAGACGTGTACAAAACCGCACCCGCTGGGCTCCTTGCACCGCGGCCTCTCGGTCCCTCACGGACACGCGGCAGCTGCGGGGCTGGCTGTGCTCACAGGAAGCACTCCGAGCTCAGCCTGGGTCCTTCCAGGGCTTAACTAAAGTCCCACCAGCTCATGCCACAGGTCCAAGGAGCGTGTGAGGGGCTTCCAACACAGTGCCCAACAAGGGAGGCCCTGCCCATCGCTGCACTGCCCACAGGAAAGCTAGGACAGGCCCCTCCACAGGCATGGGTTGACCGGCACCCTCCACACTAGCTTAGGAAACAGTGTTCCCACAGGCAGTGTAGATGGCAGCTTCCTGCAGCACTGAGGCAGACCACTGGGAGCGTCCCCACACCAGGGCGGACCGGCCGGGCACTCGGAGCGGGCTGCGTCCCCACGCCAGGGCGGACCGGCCGGGCACTGGGAGCGGGCTGCGTCCCCACGCCAGGGCGGACCAGCCGGGCACTGGGAGCGAGCTGTGTTCCCACGCCAGGGCAGACCAGCCGGGCACTGGGAGCAGGCTGTGTCCTCACTCCAGGGCAGCAGGTGGCACCCCATGCAGCTGCAGGCTCCTGGCCACCTTCTCTAGCCTCCTTCTTCACTGATGCTTCCAAGACAGGGGCTCCAAGCGAAACCCTCTATTATTTTTTTAAAGATTTATTTTATTAATTTGAAACACAGAGCTACAGAGAAAGAGGTATTAAAAAACAGTCTAGGTTCCAACATAGTAGCCTAGCAGCTAAAGTTCTTGCCTTGCACACACCAGGATCCCATACGGGTGCCAGTTCTAATTCCGGCAGCCCTGCTTCCCGTCCAGCTCCCCACTAGTGGCCTGGGAAATCAGTCGAGGATGGCCCAAAGTCTTGGGACCCTGCACCCGTGTAGGAGACCCAGAACAGGATACTGGCTCCTGGCTTCAGATCAGTGCAGCTCCAACCATTGTGACCACTTGGGGAGTAAACCAGCAAACGGAAGAGCTTTCTGTCTCTCCTCTCTGTAAATCTGACTTTCCAATAAAAATAAAATATTTAAAAGCATCCCTTTAATAAAACACAGCTGGATTAAAAACACACAGAGCTGGATTTTCATATTTGCTTCTGTGTCCAGCCGCTTTTGGGGGAACACCCTGGTTGCAGTGTACGGAAGGTTGGACCCTTTCGCTCTGGGGCCGCCTTCCCAATAAACAACCAGATCTGGAATGGAAAGCGTCAACACTTGTACTGGTGGCTCTAGGCTTTCCTAAATTCTAACTGTCACTTGAAAGCGTAACTTTCACTACTGGCAAAACAACTGCTGGGTCTTTCTCTTGGTTGTTCCACGTTTACTTCATTCATTTCCCCCGAAAGCTCCTGCAAATCCCAAGCCTGAGTCACCACGCTGGTCACTTCATCAAGGAAAATGGCATCTGTGTTGTGACAGCCTGAAGAGCCATGACGGTGTCAGCTGTCAGGACCGGCCATCCTTGTCTACGCGAGTCTCACGGCGAGCACAAAAACAAGTGTCCCATTAGAGACACGCGTGCGGCCCGGAATATCGGGCATTTACTCCGACCTGAAACACTTGGCCACCGGCACAGGCTCAGTAAACTCCACCTGCTTCCTCCAGCTCCTTGCCCCAGGCAGCAGGGAGCTCTCCGTTTGAACACTTGCCCATCGTCATTTTAAGGACAGGATATCAGACTAACTGACCTCCAAGAAATGTTACAAGGCCGGTCAGAGGCCCCATCAGACATAGAGATGTTCAGATTTACAGAGACACAGTAACATTAGGAACAGTGCTACCGTTCCCCTAGGGCTCCTAGCAGGTGGTCTGCAGGTGCACCCTTGTCCTTATCCTCAGATTAGCACTCAGCTACAAAGTTTCCCCCGACAGACCAGACCAACACACAGGTCTTCTATAACCCTGAGAGGAAAGCGCCCAACCTTGAGAAGACAAGAAAGAGTTCCTCTCAGCTCCCCCTTGTCACACTGAGCCATGCTGACTTAGTTGACTGGTCAGTGGGAGCTGAAAAGCCCCTGAGTGAGGCCTGTCGGGGCCACTCCCCTCTTCCACGAGTGGTGGTGTGGGACAGTCCTCTGGCAAGTCAGCCTTGGACTCACTTTGGGGAAGAACTGGTCAGCTGGCAACAGCGTAGGCCTTGTGGTGCGGTGGGTCAGGCCACTGTGTAGGACAGCCACATGCCACACTGGTCTCAGTCCCGGCCTCCCCACTCCCAATTCAGCTTCACTGAGGAAGGCAACGGAAGATGGCCCAAGCGCCTGGGCCCCTGCCACTCACATGGCAGACCAGGATGGAGCTGTGGCTCCTGGCTTCAGCCTGGCCCAGGCCTGGCCCCTGTGGCTATCTGGGGGAGCTAGTAGGTAGAAGATCTCTCTCTCTCTCTTTCTGCCTTTTAAATAAATAAATCAAAACCAAAAATGGTGTTTGGTGAAAAAAACAAAGCAGTGCATTCTGCAACCCATATAACCACACAAGTACCTGTGCTCAGAGCCAAGCTGCTGCACTTCAGCCTGCATACTGCTCATTCTGTCTCATGGAACAGGACACAGTCAGGATGTGAGGCTTACGCTACAGTGTCAGCATCTCATATGGACATCAGTTCATGTCCCAGCAGCCCCACTTCCCATTCAGCTCCCCACTAGTGGCCTGGGAAAGCAGTCTAGGACAGCCCAAAGCCTTGGGACCCTGTCAAGGTCAAGCAGTCAGTGGCACAGGATGCGGTCTCTGGTCCACAGGATGCTTTCAGAAGCACCACTGCCTGTGGCCTTCATGTCCCCAGCTGCTCCACAACAGACTGGGCCTCAGGAGGGCCCAGCACACGGACCCCAGGACCCCCGGCCGGTGGTGTGCCCACCATGCCACTTCACTGGCAGTCACCCCCAAGAGCACGCCACAGGCTGTGGGACACAGCAGCCTCTCTCTGGGACAGTCACAGGTATTGTTCACAGCCAAGAGTGCCAACGTGTATTTGCAGGTTAGCTCACAAGCATCCCACAGCTTGAATCAACTCAACGGAAGAATGCATGAGCAGGACACCACTGTGACACCTGTGACACCTGCTGGTGAGAAACCGGGGCTTTCTTAACGTCCTGCCCGGGACACCCTGGCTTCAGGGGCGCTCCTGCATCCTCATCTGCCCTCTGTTGAACAGGGCCCATGCTGCCATCTGGTGGACAAGCTGAGAAACTGCCTGGATGCAGCAGGCCAGGACAAAAGCACTCCTGTTCCTCGAGCTCCTGTCAGAGCAGAAGCTGGCGAACAGTGACCCCACCTCCAGCCCCATCTGCTGTGCACACACCCAGGGCTGAGCACAAAACTATGTTCCTCCAGCTCAGCTCGGCTCGTCGTCAAGCACCCAAGACCTGCAGAGGGAAACGGGGAAGGCGCCAGGGCAGGCAGAGGGTCAGGATGAGGAGGGAGAGGGAGGCGGGCGACACAACCCAATGACCCTAGGCGCCTCGGGTGGCTTGGAAGGCGCCTTCGGCCCCCGGGTCTCTCTCCAGGTGATGCCGACGTGTCTACTGGGCAAGCGCGGGAGCGGCAGGAAGCAGCGCTCTATGCCATACCTCCTGCTCTCCCAGGCCAGTGTCACCTGGCCCCGCCAGACCATTCTTTTTCTGACTTGGTCTCATGAAGGTGACAAACGCCATCACAAGCAGACACGCAGTGGCTCATCTGGCTTGTCAGCGTGCACCCCCTGCCCGTCAGGCTCCTCCCGGTGTGTCGCTGTCCCGGTGGGCCTCCCACTGCTGCCATGCTGTGGGCCCAGCTTCCTCCCTAGCCAGCCAGCCCGCTGCTCCCAGCCTGCGGGGCCACCCTCAGCCGTCAGCAGGGAAAGCCCCAGTGCACTCGAGCCACTTGCCTTTGCCATCTGTGGCTGATGCTTCCTGCAAGTGTCGGATGGACCTGCGAACAGGAGAACAGAAGTCAGCTGGCGAAGGGGCGGCCTTCTCCAGTCACAGACTGGGAGGGTGACAGTGACTTCACTGTCTCCTCCAAAAGTGCCCTTGGGTGACCACGGCCTCCCAAGCATGGTGTGTGGTGGTGGTGCCCTCTACTGGCAGCTCTGTGGTAGTACACCATCCTGCCTTTCCCCATCCATCTCTGGTCCCAAAGCCACCCCTGCAAGAGCAGAGCCTCAGGGAGCTCCGCAGGACGGGAGCCCACAGGCCATGGGCTGAAGTGCAGGACTGGCAGTCACACATCCATCACACGGAGTACAGATTTAGAATGGTGTGAAAACGCTGGCCTGCGGGGACTCTTTTTGGCTGTGATGTGCCAGTAACAAATTACCTTGCTCCGGCGAGGGCAGCACATGTGGACAAGATTAGACAGCCCCGATCAGAGCCCAAGGCACAGCTCAATCTGTTCCCTGAACAGGCCTGGCCCCTGGCCCCTGGCCCCACATTCTCACCAGCCACCCAAGATGGGGGTGCTCTGCTGCAGGGGGTGCTCTGCCCTTGGCCCCACCGGACTGGCACCACAACCCTGCTGGCAGAACCAAGCCTCCAGACTACGGCTGCAATTTCTGAAGTGACTTCTTACTGTTCTTTCATCACCTTCAGACATCTGCCTTGGAGGATGCTGCCACCTAGCGTCTGCTCATGGTGTTTCCACAAGCAGGCACCAGGCATAGGATCTGTCCCCCCCAAACCCCCCGCCCCGGTGCACACAGCTGACCCCCGTCCCGAGCTGGAGCCAGGGCCCCAGGCCCCCAGGTGCACACAGCTGACCCCCGTCCCAAGCTGGAGCCAGGGCCCCAGGCCCCCGGGTGCACACAGCTGACCCCCGTCCCAAGCTGGAGCCAGGGCCCCAGGCCCGCAGGTGCACACAGCTGACCCCCGTCCCAAGCTGGAGCCAGGGCCCCAGGCTCCCCGGGTGCAAACAGCTGACCCCCGTCCCAAGCTGGAGCTAGCTGTCCTGCATCTCTGGAGGAGATGCCTGGCCCTTGGCCCCTTCGTGGCTGGGCAGCTGTGTGGGCAGCAGGGTCCTTTCCGCTCTCCCTCTACTACGTCACCCTGAGACACTCCCACACGACAGGTGGGTGTGTGGCTGCAGCTGGCTTACGCTCCGTGGGCGTCACATTCTGAACACTTGGAGTCACCCAAGAGCCTGACCGGCCCAGGGCCCCAGGGTGCTAAAGCTTCCCTCCCTGCCCAGGGCCCTGCAGGAAGAAGGCCCTCACTTCCCAGTGCCCTGGAATGCAGTTCCACCTGCGGCTTCAGCCGGAAGTTCAAAGCATTGAGAAAGCGGTGGAACCAGCTCACTCCAACAAGTAAGGGCTTTGCGGCTGCAGCCTCCTTCCTCCGCCTGGTTCCTGCTGAACCAGACCCGCCAGCCTTCGGCACGTGTGCAACGAACAGGTTTGTTCCCGCTAACCCTTCTCTACACATCACACGAGCCTGGCCTGGACCCAAGGCCCGCCACGAACAGGAACAGAGCAGAGCACGCTCAGGTGGCTGGGACGTCTGTGGGCGGGCAGCTACCGCCAGTTCGGGCCAAGGCGCCACATCACCTCCCATCTGACCTGGCACATAAGGGCAGCGGGGGCATTTCTCAACCCCCTTTCTCCGAGGGTCAGGTTGTTCTCATGTCCCAGGTTCTCAGTGTGGTTTGCGCTCCTTCTCAGTGCTGTGTAATGTCAGCCCATTGAGCCAGACTCCTACCCAGCAAAGACAACGACACAGGGTCCTGTCCCTGCACAGCTGCTGGAGTCGCCTGGGAATCTGGAGCTGCGCTACGTGATCTGGACCCGGAAGGGAGGAGCCAACTAGGCCACTGATTTGGCAGCCAAGCAACACGGTGCACATGGCCTGGCGGTGGGGGGCGGGGCCAGGAAGGGGGTGAGGATGGGGCAGGGGCGACCTCACGTACCATACCACAGGAAAGAGGATGGCCCCACAGCACAGCAGGTCAACCAGGAACAACGAGTCCTTCCACAAGCCGTACTCGGTAGTGCCGGCCTCGGTGGACTCTATGATGATGTAAGCCACGTTGGCCAGCACCTATGGGAGACACGGGTCATGGTTAAACAGAAGCAGTGTCGCGGTGTGGGCACCTCTGGGCCAGCAGGACCCAGCCCTGGCCCACAGTTTCGTTCAGAGCTTTACCACTCTGCCACTAAGCAGCTGCTCCTTGGTGGCACGCGTGGGTAGCCTGCAGCTGCTGGGACCAGCACGGGAAGGGAGCATGGGGAGCTCTGGGTTTCCCAGGTGGACAGACACCTGGCTCAGCCTACTGTCCCATGGATCCTGTGAGACGGCTGGTTCCCCAAATGCCCGAGGAGCGCCACCCTCAGCCCAGGGCAGGGGTCAGGGGCCAGTCAAGTGTGTAAGAGGCCGCGACCCCAGGCACGACTCATCTAGGACAACATAGGACACCCGGCCAGCTACCCAGTCAAGCCATTCTTAAAACCCTGACCCAAAGTCCTGAGAATAAGCAGTACTGGCTTCTGCCACCAAGTCACTAAGTTTTGGGGCAATGTGTTAATACGGCAGGAGACAAGCAAGACACCTCATTTTGTGTGGAGGCACCCGAGGCATTCACGTTTCATTCAGCCACAAGGTCACGCCCTCTGTGGGACTCAGTGGCGGGCCCCTCCCCACTGGGACCTGGGGGTGGGGGCAGTCAGCTGCAGCCACTACCTCTACTTCCAAAGCTGGGATTCTGTCTGGGCGCTAGGCTCTCAGCCTGGTGGGAGCACCTGCAGCTGGCTGAACCAAGCCCACAGCGGAGGAATGCATACTGCTGAAAACCAGCATTGGGCAGAAGCCAAACACCACTTGACACCACCGGACGATGGCCAGGGAGTCACACTCATTGAGGGTGGCCCCTGAGCTCCTTCCTGCCCCCACCCTGCCTCTTCCTGAAGCCTAGCCTGTGGCTCCCAGGCACCCCTGTGACTCCTGCCCTTTCCAGACAGACCCAGGCAGAGGTGCTCAGCTGAGACACCTCCTGCACCACTCTGCCTGTGCCCCGCTCACCCTCGTGCAGTCACTGCTCAGGGCCAGAGCCAGACGGTCAGGGCCTTCCCAGGCACAACCCGCTGTTCCCTTCCTTCAGCATCCTTAGCTTCCCACCAAGGCCCCACCCGATCACGTGTGCTCATCCCCCAGAGGAATGCAGGGGACGAGCAGGCAGACCGTGTGCTCTGGGACCCCACGGGGTTGGCTGGGAGGCAGAGGGTCAAACCTGTGGGATGAGGCACATGACAGGGGTACAGCAAGGAAGGAAGAGGAGCTGGGCCCACCCTTCATCGGCTCTGAGACCCTGACAGGCTGCAGCGCAGCGGGCTGGGGAGGTGGGCCGGGAGGCTCCTCCACAGCACGCACCTGCTGCACCTCTTTGCCGTCACCCTCCTCAGCAGAAAAGCCTCTCATATCACACTAGATCTGAGTGGCCGGTGAGCTGGCTGCACCGTCCACGTGGTGCTAACACAGGCTTCCTCAACTGAAGGAGGTGGCTCTATTGTGAACTGTGCTTTCCGCCAATCATGGGATGAGCGGGCTGACCCAGTGCCCACTCATGGAGCTGCCCCTCTCCCCCCTCACACGGTGACACCAGCTAACGAGAACATTTCTACCAAACGTAAGTGAGAATACTTTGAAAAGTTCATGGAAACAAAACATTCATTTTGGTGCAAAAACAAAAACAAAAAAAAAACTTACACATTTGTCAGGCCTTCCAAAAGTTCATGGAAAATGTGTATTATGAGAAAACTACGCACAGACTGGAACATCATGGGCACTAAAATAAATGTGCTCTTGGAAACAGTTTTTCACAGGTGTCTTCAAGAGCCCGTGAACTCTGGCCAAGCAGGTGCCAGCCACGAGGGCTCGAGCTACTGCCACTCCTTCCCGTCTGCAGCTCCACCTCGAGAATGACAGCCAGTGTGAGGCTGGGGTCCTCACCTGAGGGGCTCGTGGGTCTGCAACAAGGGCCGCAGTCCACGGCCCCAACACAGCAGGGCTGAACAAGGAAGGGCTTGCCCCAGGAGTCATGCTCACTTAGACAAATCTCTTACTAGCATCACTGCCCCTCGGGGTACCCTGCTGAGGCAGAAGGCAGGGGCCCCGACTCTCCAGCGGTTACTCCACTGGATTTCCAGGCACTCACAGGCCAGGTCCAAGTTGGCTGATGGCAAACTCCCTCCAGGGCCACAGCCTCAAGCCGAGGCCCATCAGAAGGCACAGCCCACCTGGGTCTCAGGACAAACCTGCAGCGGGATGACGATCATGAAGATCTTCTTGTCTTTATCCGAGAGGATGTGCTTGATGAACGCCCAGCCGGTGCCAATGAGTGCGATGGTGATGAACAGCAGCGCCCCCTTCAGCCTGTAGGAGGAAACACCACCGTTTCTGATTCCTTCTGCCCACTGGCTTCCACGACCAAATGCCCCAAGTGTGTCCCCTGACAGCGCACAGCCTGTTCTGCAGCCCCTGCCTGATCAGCCCAGACCCTCAGAAAGGTAGCAGCCCACCAGCTGGCCAGGGCCCTCAACTGTCTACAGGGCATACACCCTTACAGGCAGGTCCCACGAGAGGGCGGGACGCATGGAGCGGGGGCGGGTCTGTGCAAGCCACGCCCCTCCCCCTTCTCTTGGCTGTCATGATTAGCACGGGTTCCCGCACATCCCCGTGAACTTACAGGTGAGTGATGTAGTACACGACGGCCCAGCCTTCGATAGGAAAGCCCTGGGACGAGATGTAGTGGTAGTCGATCTGCAATCAGACACCACACGTCAGCAAGGCTGGCCCGTCATACGCCTTAGATGACAAGCAAGCGCCCCGTGGCCCAACAAGCTCAGAACGGTGGGCCCCCCGCCCCCCGACACGTGAATTCTTGGTGAGGCATGGCATGCTTGGCACCGGCTTTCACTATCACTGACACCCAGCCCAGGAGCCAAGTGCGTCACCTCAGCAAAAGGATTCCTGTTTTTAAAAAATACTTCCGGGCCCGGCGCTGTGGCCTAGCAGCTAAAGTCCTCACCTTCAACACACCGGGATCCCATATGGGAGCCGGTTCTAATCCCAGAAGCTCCACTTCCCATCCAGCTCTCTGCTTGTGGCCTGGGAAAGCAGTCGAGGATGGCCCAATGCTTTGGTACCCTGCACCTGTGTGGGAGACCCGGAAGAGGTTCCTGGTTCCCAGCTTTGGATCGGCACAGAACCGGCCGTTGCGGCTCACTTGGGGAGTGAATCATCGGACGGAAGATCTTCCTCTCTGTCTCTCCTCCTCTTTGTATATCTGATTTTATAATAAAATAAATAAATTTTAAAAAAAAAAGATGGTAGGGGGAATGTGGAGGGCCCCCCTGCTGGAACACCTCGCCCACTGTACAGTATGAGTTGGGATGGGGGCAGACCACACCGGGCAGGGCTACAACACCTGTGGGACTCATGGGAGCCAGATCAGGGAAGAGCCAGGTTTGTTGACTGTCCCTACTGATACAAACATAAAGCAGAATGGGTGAGGGTTGGTTGGGCTTTGCCGCAGCATCAGATAGCAGATGCTGGCACCAGTGGCTAATCTGTCAAGTTAAACTACAGAACCATCTGGAAAGTGCATGATCCAGGAGTGGAAGTGGCCTAGGAGGGAAATAGTGGGCTCCTCCCTCTTGGATTACTACTCCCACCAGAGAGCATAAAAACCAGGACTGGGTCAAGAGTGGCTGGACAGAATGGCACGCACCAGCATGTGGGTGGGCTGAACAGTGGAGATGGTTCAGTTGAACTAGGCTTCAATGTCCACTGACATATATGAGAGCTGAATGGGATATAGGACAGATTGGACTAGTCTGCTGTAATTGGCAAGCCCGGGAACCAGGGTAGTGGGTGGGCCTGGTGGGGGTTATTGTGGGTCACTCCGACTAGGCTGCAGCTCCCACTGGTTTGTGTGAGGGCCGAGTGTGTGCCGGGCAGAATCAGACTGGACTGCAACACCCATTGGTTCCAGTGGAAAACAGAGCTGGAAACAGAACCGAGCCAGCAATTGCAACCACCAGCTGATTGGGGCGATGGACTGTACCAGGCCCTGTACTGGCAAGCACACACAAGAATCTGGTCTGGGATCACCTCAGACAAAGGTTCTTTAGGAATCTCCCCAACAGAACTGCCAGCCTCAGAATCCCAACCATGAAAAGAAGTGCAAGTTCCATGGTCTGCCATGGAGTGCAAGTGCCAGAGCCGAGCCTCCTCAGAGGCTCAGACAGAGCAGTGGACAGCACAATTGGGTGCGCATGGAGGATATGGCAGTCCATTGGAACCTGCAGAGGACACCTGGCACAACAGAGGACAGAAGTAATCAATCAACTGCCCCAGCCATATGTTGGCTGGGTAAAACTGGGCAAACGGAGACTCTAAGGTGGACTGTGTCAATCAGTGGATTATGCAGCAACTTCATCGTGCTTGGAACAGCGAGACTGGCAGCAATTCATAACTGCTGAACTATCAAAACCACTTGAGCAAGACTCAGAGCATGCCCCACATCGGGGACCTGGGATGGGTGGGACACCGGGTGGGGCTTCTCCCTTTACCTCCCCATTTACCCCAGACACAGAAAAAAAATGTGGAAATAATAATCTTACCCACTTTCCTGTAGCCCTTGAAACTTTCTGCCATAATTAACCAGGTAAAGATTGTCAAGAATAAAGAAAAAAAAACTTCCAAGACTCAAATGTGAAACTCAGCATCTCAGAACTTGACTTCATTCCCATGCTGCTTACATCCCTAAGCCAGTCGAGACAGCAACATGTATGTCTGTGGCTGGCATCGTGACGCAGTGGGTGGGACTGCAGCCTGTGTCAGCGACATCTCCTATGGGTGGCAGTTGGATTCCCAGCTGCTCTTTCCCATACAGCTCCCTGCCTGTGGACTGGAAAAGCAGCAGAGCATGGCCCAGAGCTTGGGTCCCTGCACCCACGGGGGAGACCTGCAGGGAGCTCTTGGCTTCAGACTGGCTCGGTTCTGCTGCTGCACACACTCAGGGAGTGAACCAGCGGATGCAAGTCTTTTTCCCTGTCTCTCCTCTCTGTATTTCTTCCACTTTAATAAAAATAAGCTTAAAAAAAAAACTATGTGCAATCATCTGGTTTTAACTATTTTTTTTAAACTATGGCATCACTGGGCCGGCACAGTAGCCTAGGGGCTAAAGTCCTCGCCTCCAGCATGCTGGGATCCCATATGGGCGCCGGTTCTAATCCTGGCAGCTCCACTTCCCATCCAGCTCCCTGCTTGTGGCCTGGGAAGGCAGTCCAGGACGGCCCAAAGCCTTGGGACCCTGCACTCCCGTGTGGGAGACCTGGAAGAGGCTCTGGGCTCCTGGCTCGGATCGGCACAGCTATGGCCTTTTGCAGCCGCTTGGGAAGTGAATCAACAGATGGAAGATCTTCCTCTCTGTCTCTCCTCCTCTCTCTATATCTGACTTGCCAATGAAAATTAAATAATCTTTAAAATACAAAAATTTTTTTTAAGAAAAAAACTTTTTTAGAAAAGAAAAATAGGGCCCGGCAGCGTGGCCTAGCAGCTAAAGTCCTTGCCTTCAACACACCGGGATCCCATATGGGACATATGGGAGCCGGTTCTAATCCCAGCAGCTCCACTTCCCATCCAGCTCCCTGCTTGCGGCCTGGGAAAGCAGTGGAGGATGGCCCAAATGCTTTGGGACCCTGCACCCGTGTGGGAGACCTGGAGGAGGTTCCTGGCTCCTGGCTTCAGATCGTCGCAGCACAGGCCGTTGCAGTCACTTGGGGAGTGAATCATCAGACGGAAGATCTTCCTCTCTGACTCTCCTCCTCTGTGTATATCTGACTTTGTAATAAAAATAAATAAATCTTAAAAAAGAAAAGAAAGAAATCTTTAAAAAAACTATATAGTACTCTGGCTGGCAGAGCCTACAGAGCTGACATGGGTGTGGCGTGCCCTCCTGCCTGCCATCTAAGCGGTCACTAGACTTTAAACGGGAAATCAGCCAAGTGTCACCGCAGTTCCAGTGCAGAATGAGTCGGGGACTGTCACCACCCCAACCCAGGGAAGCCGGGGTCTTTGCCCCAGGGCCAAGTTTGTTTCCATCTGTATCAGTTCAAAGTCAAACCTTGACCTCCCAAACCTCATGGTAGCGATTTCTATCAAATAAACAAGGCAACACTGTATTGCTGAGCCTCCAACCCAGCAGGAACACCAGCGGCAAACCAGACAAGGGAAGTCATGGAAACCCTTCCACAGGTGGCACTCTCATCTCAAGAAATGGGAAACACATAAAACCAAACATTCTGGGCAAATACTAGGCTCGTAGGGGTCAGATGCCTGCCACCTGCTGTACAGGGGGTGTGGTCAGCAACCACGTGACAAAGGGGACTTGACCCCCCCCCCCAGATGTTGATACTTACTGCATGAAACACCAAGGAGAGAGACTTGGTGAACGGAAGGGCCGCCATCAGCCAGTGGATTTTAAACACATCATTCCTATGAAAACAGGCCGAGAATTAAAAGACAACTCCACCCTCCCAACAGACGGTCGGCGCTCCGGGAATCTGGAAGGAAGAGGAGGTAAACACAAGCCAAGGAAACCAGCAGCAGGAAGGCTTTGCACAGACGCTCGCTTCTGCCGGTGGAAAGGCCTTGGCAGCACCCACGTCATCTCCGAGCCACAAGGCAATGCTGGGAGGAGACCCAGGAGGCTGCATGTGCATGCCAGCCGCACGGTGCCCAAGCCTGCGGAAAGGAAGGCTGGCACTGGCCGCTAGCCAGGAACTGACCCTCTGAGGCTGACAAAATACCCAGAGAAAGCAGGGGAGGAGCGGGCTCTGACAGTGCTGTACATGCAGGGGCAAGGCAGGGGCTGGAGTGGAGGGGAGAGGCAGGGGTGGAGTGGGCTCCGATGGCACTGTAGATGCCCGGGGGAGTGGCATGGGTGGAGTAGGCTCTGACAGTCCTGAAGGCTGAACAGCTGGATTTGCTTTTCCAACAGGATGGGATGAGTTCAACAATGGACCACACAGCAGTTCCCATGCCAGGAGACTCCTGCACAGGTACCCAGCAATGACAGCAACCACCTTTGGGCTGAGAACCCAGCAGGGGCAGCTGTGGGCTGGAGGAGGTGCGAGCGGGGCTTACCTCCTCTTCCGAAGGATGTGAACCCAGACAGTGCCCGCCAGGAGGAAGAAAAAGGCCATGGAGATATAGAGCTTGGGCAGAGGAATCTCCCCCGCCGAGAGGTAGCTGTCAGGGTTCTTCTCCGTGATCTCAATCTGAAATTCACAGGAATTCATTTGTACTTTTCAGAAATACATCATGCCTTCTTGAGCAGGCTACAGTCTCAGCTGCTTCCTGGGCATTGCAGGGTGTGTCCTGGCAGGCCCCAAGCACATGTTTAGTGCACAGAGGGGGTGGAGAAAGAGTGCAAGCTTAGTAGACAGGCTGCGAGCACACACTTAGGGCCCAGCGGCAAGTGTACACCTCCTCACAGTTCAGCCTGTCCTCTGCTAAGCAGTCCTGCTCACTAGCAAGGAGGCTCAGCTGGCCACCTCTTTCTCTTATCCTAGGTGGCCTTAAACCTCGTCCCTGGACAAAGAAGTGGCTGGCACTTCCTGCTGACAAGAACCACGTGGAGCGTTCTGCCCGCGGTATACTCACATCAAGGCTGAAGGAGAACTGGCCCCCCGCTGGCAGCTCCTTGCCAGGGCATTTGTGAAAGTACAGGCTGTACTGGCCTTCCTGGTCATCGGTGCTGATGTTAACGAAGAACTGAAAGTGAAGAGGAACAAAGTGAGGGACCCTAAGCTCTCAGCTGTGCTGGAAAACCTCAGGAGGAAAACACGCACATATTAATGGACAGAAATCAGACCACCTTCATTCCCCTAGAGCAGAGCTTAAAGGAGGGCTTGTCTATCCTAGGTGCCCCTCCCGGGAGCCGGGGACAACAACTACTTCCAACCAGGCATTCGGAGTTGCCACTGCACAGAGGGCAACCGCAGGCCCCCTGCTGGAGTCCATCCTCGCCATTCTCCATCCTGGCTTTCTCACATTTCCGTCCAGCTCCGACAGCAGGTGCCAAGAGAGTCTAAGGCACAATTATCCAGTTTGGGGATCAACATACTACTTTGCACTTCGTGGGAAATTTTTTTTCCCAAAAACAGAGGCTAGCATCTAATTGAAAAGTGTCAATATTCCATCATCAAGATCTATACCTGTGATTTTAGGCAGTCTCAGCACCTATGTTTTCTGCTTTTCACATACTCATTGAGTCAAATGAAGTTTCATATGAACCAAAAGATGACACACACGCACATGGAATATAACTCCCTGGCCAATTCTAACAACACCCTGCTATCAGTAAGTTCTGGCCACAGGAAGGAATCTGCCTTGCATGCAGTTTCGAGCAGTGAAGGACAAAATGGGGACATGACCATGAATGAGCTGTTTCTCCACAGGTTACCCAGCAACTGGAGGGACACTAGCCCGGCTCTGTTTGTCCTGAGTGATGGTTATAAAAGCCATTTTTTTCTAATTACTTGCTAAATGCAGTACAAATGCCACACTCACGGGATACTGGATCTCACAACTAGAAAGAATGGGGACAACAAAGTACCTGATAAGATGGCAACCAGCGCCCAAGGAGAAATCCCTCATCTGCTCTGCCATGCTTTGAGCCCTGTTGTAAATGTGACAGCACGAATTTCTGTCCACTCGGGTCACCAGAAAAGGAAAGCCCTAATATATTTTACTTCAAAACTAAGACTCATAGAAGAAACTTGACAGTGATATAAAAACTTGAAAGAGATTAAAAAAAAAAAAAGAATCAATGGAATCACCAACATTGGGCCAAGGAGGCGTCTGAATCTCAAAGAACTGAGACTGGTCAGGCCGGGGGCTGGCCAACGCTCACTGCCCACTGCCTGCCCTCGGCGACCCACACCGGGGGACCCAGGCCCTTGGTCAGGCCCGGGGCTGGCCACAGCCCACTGCCCACTGCCTGCCCTCGGCGACCCACACCGGGGGACCCAGGCCCTTGGTCAGGCCCGGGGCTGGCCACAGCCCACAGCCCGCTGCCTGCCCTCGGCGACCCACACCGGGGGACCCAGGCCCTTGGTCAGGCCGGGGGCTGGCCTGCAGGCTTGCAGCTCGTTGCCTGCCCTAGGTGACCTACATGGGTGGACTCATGCCCTTGGTCAGGTCTGGGGCTGGCCTACAGCCCAGTAGCCTGCCGCCTGCCCTTAGATGACCCACACCTGGTGCGGGGGACCCAGGACCTTCAACCCTCCATGGACTACTCCCACTCCATGCAAACTCAACACAAAGCATGCACCCCACAATGTTCTGCAGAATTAAAAAGAAGGCATTTGTTGAAGCATTCAAAAACCCCTCATTTTATTAACAAACATTTTAAAAGTGAGGAAAGGAACAGAGCAAAGTCCTCCTGTCTTTCCGCCCAGTCAGCTTCTGACTCCTCCCTCAAGCAATTAGCTCACTGTAACCTCAGTTTATCTGCCTGTGGAAGGGGCACAATCGTGGGCCTATTTCACAGAGTTCCTGGGAGATGGAGCAGGATTATGCAGACAGGTTCCGAGCATGGCGCCTGCCGTGCCTTCCCTTATCAACAGCAAGTCCACCAGGCAACTGGGAATTTCACATCCAACAGGCACACAAGCCCCTGCCCTTGCAGTTACCTTCCAGGGAAGACAGACAACAAAGGCATGACTGAGGCCTCGTGTGCATGCTGGAAGGGGTGGGTGCATCTGAACAGAGCAGAGGCAGCGTCCAGCCAAGTGGTTAGGATGCCAGTTAAGATGCTCACAACTCCTGTCTGAATGCCAGCTTCCTGCCAATGTACGCCCCTGGGAGGTAGCAGGTGCCGGCTCGAGGAGCTGGGTCCTGTTACTGGGCAGGAGCTCTGCACCGAGTTCCCAGCTCTCAGCTTCGGCTCCAGCCCGGCTGGCTGAGGCAGGCACTGGGGGAGCTCACCTTGGCATGGGAGCTGTCCTTTTCTCTCTGACTCTTGAACTGTCACACTTATTTTAAACTTGGGAAGCTCTGCTGGGAGGAGGGTGTTTCGGCAAAGGCCTGCATGATTCAGGGGGACATGGGTTCCTGCTACAGGCATAGCCAGAGCAGGGTCTGAGGTGTGAGCGCCTATGGAGGAGCAAGGTGGCCAGAGTGAGGAGGGGGTGGTGCGGGGAGCAGTAGGGGATGGCCAGCAGCGGGGAGGAGGGCAGAGAGGTGGCAGGGGCCGGGTCACGTGGACCTTGGCGAGCAGGAGAGGGTCAGGCTTCCACGGGGTGACAGATGGGAAGCTGCTGGAAGGTTCTGAGCCAAGGAGCACCCCGCAGGCTCCCCCTCATGGCTAGCTGTTCACATCAACACTGAGGAGCAGACGGCCAGTCGGTAAGACTCAGTACTGTGGTCACAGGGTGGGAGTACTTCCTGGGAAGCTAACAACACGACAACCATGACAGCAACAGGGTCACGTGGGGGCCTACACCTCTCAACAAACTGCACACACTAGGGACCCGTGCACTTCACTGTAAGCAAATAATACCCCACGTAACGAAAACAGGCAGTGATTCCTACAAACCAATAAAACATTAGTTACACAGCACTTTACAAGGCACTTAACATATCTTTAAAAAAACGAATGATAAAACCCTAGGATAGATCTCATATTTTTGATGTTTTAATTTTTTAAAGATTTATTCATTTGAAAACCAAAGCAGCAAAGAGACAGAGAGGGAGAGCGAGTGTAACTGAGTAGCCACAGGAGCCAGGGCTGGGCTGGGTCAAAGCCAGCAGCCTGGGTCTCCATCGAGCTTCCTCCTGCGGGGATGTCCTGGAACGAAGCAGCTGGGATGTGAACCAGCACTCCAATACGGGATGTCAGCCCTGCAGGCAGTGACTCAATGTCAGAGTCCCCAACCCTAACTTTTTATTTCTGTTTTATGCTTATTTGAAAGACAGAAGTGCCTCAAAGAGAGACATCTTTCATCCACTGATTCCCTCCCTAAATGGCTGCAACAGCCTGGTCTAGGTCAGGCTGACGGCAGCAGCCAACAATATACCCTGCCTTCCAGGCACCTCAGCAGGGAGCTGGATTAGAAGTGGAGCAGCTGGGACTCGAACCAGTGCTCTGACACGGGAGCTCAGCATCACAGGAGCTCAGCATCACAGGCACCAACCTCCATGGTTCACGTTCAGGGGACTCACCGCGAGGTAGCCACTCCGTCCACTGCCCCAGGTTCTCAGCCAGAGAGCAGGCTGGGAGACCCAGGCAAGCACACATTCCCAGCCATAGGCCGTGGTACTGCCAGGCCACCTCCCTTCACTGTGGCCACAGTGCTGGCCCCAAAAGTCTGCTGAGCCTCAGGGAACTCGTCTCGGAGAGGACAACCCTGCCCGTATCACAACTAATGCTCCTTTCTGGTAAAATAATTTTTTTTTAAGATTTATTTTATTTTTGGCCCTTAGTGGCTAAAGTCCTCACCTTGAGCGTGCCAGGATCCCATATAGGCACAGGTTCTAATTCTGATGACCCCACTTCCCATCGGCTCCTTGCTTGTGGCCTGGGAAAGCAGTCGAGGACGGCCCAAAGCCTTGGAACCCTGCACCTGTGTGGGAGACCTGGAAGAGGCTCTGGGATCCTGGTTTCGGACTGGCTCAGCTCTGGCCTTTGGGGCCACTTGGGGAGTGAATCAGCAGATGGAAGATCTTTCTCTGTCTCTCCTCCTCTCTGTAGATTTGCCTTTCCAATAAAAATAAATAAATCTTTAAAAAATAACAGAATTCTACATTTGTCTTTTTTTAAGATTTATTTTTTAATTTGAAAGGCAGAGTTAGAGAGGAGAGAGAGACAGGTCTTACATCCACTGGTTTCCTACCCCGTAAGAACATAATGGCCAAGGCTGGACCAGGCTGAAGCTAGGAGCCAGGAGCTTCTTCTGGGTCTCCCACGTGGGTGCAGGGGCCCAAGCACTTGGACCATCTGCTGCTGCTTTTCCAGGTGCTTTAGCAGGAAGTTGGATGGGGAGTGGAGCAGCTGAACGTGAACTGACAGCAGATGGGATGCAGTGTGGCAGGTGGTGGCTTTAATTGCTATATCACAGTCCCAGCCCCAGAATTCTCTACGTTTGATGTGTGCTGGAGATACAGAAGGCATACTGGAACAGGCAGGCTGGGCTGGCCTGGAAGCTGGCAGGGCAGACCTGTTCATTCCTGTGATTCTGACTGCCGGCCCACAGCATCCACCTTGTACATTTGCACTCAAATCACTGCTTCAGGCATGCCCATGTGGTTCTTCCAAAACTGAAAATTCCTTTAGAAACTTACCCTTCTCCCTGGCATGGAAACGCTTTAGGAAAATCACCCCAAGCCAGCACCTACCTGGAAGGACACGGCACCGTCGCTGTTATGGATGGAAAAGGATTTCTCACCGGGCGCCTACAGAGACACAACAACCTATGTGAGGATAATGCCAGCAGCAAACCAAGCCAGCTGAAATGAAAGAAACTGAACGCTTCAACACACGCTTGTTCCCTGACCTGAAGGGGACACGTGCTGCCATCGTGGGTACCTGTGAAGGCCCCCCTGTCGAGGGTGCGGCTCTCCACCTACTTCCTGTCTGCAGCTCTCTCCACTGCATCTCCACACCCCCAACTGCAGCCCACCGAGCCAGGCCACCCTGCTGGAGGACCCCCACACTGCCTATTTGCAGTTAGCCCCAGGCAGACACATCGGCCCAACTCCATTCCTGACCCCAAGTGGTCAAAACGGTGCCATCTGTGCAACGGCCTAATGCTGAATCACTCCAAGTGTGCTGGGCAAGACACACTGGGTACCTGTCCCGTGCGACCAACGTGCACCACGCCGACGGGAGATCACCAAGGGACGGGAGAACTTCAGGGGTGATGCACACGCTCGCTACCTTCACTAACAGCTAAGACCCATCAAATATCACTCTACAGAAGGGCAACTTGGGGTCCGCCAATTACACCTCAACTAGGCTACTACAATAAAACAACAGTTTTTGGATGTCTGCCTGACTGAAAACAGTCAAGATATTCCAAACCAAGACTCGTCCAGTTTTCCCACTCTTGCTGTTTCCATCATGTACTCTCCCTACTTCTCTTCTACCCACGAATCGGTCCCAGTGGGGTCCCTTCTTTTGCACCCCAAGGCTCTGCTCTGGTCCACAGGCTCGGCAACCCATGCCTGAGTAGCCCTGCTCCCTCCAAGCTCCCTGGGTCACCATGCAAGGCAGCCCTGCACGTGGTGAACTTCAGCACACATGACTCTGTCTTTCCTGATCAACAGGACCACAGCCCACACCTGTGCATCCACACACCCCATCGTCCAGCCAGCCCAGCACGTGGCCGATGACGCACACCCACACATCCAGTCCGGTGGGGCTGGGCAAGCAGGCATGTACCTTTGCATCCACGGTGCTTCTCTTAGACTTCTCACTGACTAGAAATAGAAACAGTTAAAAGGCGTTACTCAGGACCAGCTTAGAACTCCAACAACAAACCACCCCTACCCCTGCTGATGCCAGCTCCTCCTGTGGCGGAATGCAACCACCCCTCCAGCTGCAACAGCAGCAAGCAGGAAGTAGCCACATCACACCACCACCTGCTGAAGGGGAACTCACTTAACAACGTCACTTAACAACTCTGACTTTCCGCCAAAGCTACATAGAACAGCATGCCTTACAAAGCAATCACACTGGCAAACAGATCACTGTTGATAATATGTGACTGACATACACAGGCAAACCCTGATGGCAAATATCCTTAGCATAACGCACATTTGTTCTTCCCAACAGCAAGGGGCGCTCATACTGCTGGTGGCCTGGGCTAAGGCACGGTGAGTGCCTGGGCCTTTCACTCAGAGCTCTGCGTGGGGAAGGCAGGGCTGAAAGCTCACTGCAGGAAGCGGGCAGGGATGGAAGGGGGTGGCAGGGGTGGGCGGGGGTGGCAGAGGGTGGGCGGGGGTGGCAGAGGGTGGGAGGGGGTGGCAGGGTTGGGAGGACGTGGGGGGGTGGCAGGGTTGGGAGGAGGTGGGAGGGGGTGGCAGAGGTCGGAGGAGGTGGGAGGGGGTGGCAGGGGTGAGAGGAGGATATTTCAGAACAGATTTTCCACCCAGGGAAGGGTGATGTGAGCACAGAAACCCACACAAAACAAAGACTACATCACACACAAACTGAATGTTTCCGTCTGACTTTTGATTTGGGACGTTTTGATAAACTGAGAAAAAAGTGTATAAATAATACAAGAAACTAGAGCTACTGCTGTGACACAGTAGCTTAAGCCTCCACCTGTGGAGTCCACATCCCACATGGGCACTGGTTCAGTGCCCAGCTTCTCCATGCTCCAATCCAGCTTCTTGTTTGTGACCTGGAAAAGCAGCAACAGACAGTCCTTGGGCCTTGTTCTCATGTAGGAGACCCATAGGAAGCTCCTGCTCCAGATAAGCCCGGCTCTGGCCACTGCGGCCGTTCAAGGAGTGACCTGCGAACGGCACATCTTTTGCTGGCTCTCTGTAGATCTGATCTGCCTTTCCAATAAAAATAAATAAATCCTAAAAAAAAAAAAAAAAAAAAAAAGGCTTCCCAGAGTCACATGGGAGCACTGTGGCCCAGCAGGTTAAGTTATGCCTAGGGGCCCCCACATCCCGCATCAGAGGGCCTGGTTTAAACGCAGCTGCCCCACGTGTCCGGTCCAGACGGCACGCTACACCTCTGGCACCTGGCTGGCTGCAATCTACATAGGAGAACAGATGGAGCTTCTGGATGGAGCTTGGCTAGCTCTGGCTCTGGTGGGAGCAAACTGGTGGGTAGACAAATCTTTGTCTCTCTTTGCCTTTCAAGTAAGTAAAACAAGCAAGCATTTTTGAAAAGGTGGGGTTAGGCTGCCGCTTGCACAAGGGCAGCTGGGCAGGTGGGCAGAAGCCCGAAGCACCGAGACCCTTGCCAATCGTGGGAGACAAGGACAGAGCTCCCAGGTCACAGCATGTGTCTGGCCCAGGTCTAACCATTAAGGCTGTATGGAGAGGAGAGGAGCAGGTGAAAGGTACTTCTCTGTATTTGAAATAAACAACTAAATCTTTCTCAAAAAAATTTAAAAACTAATAAAATCAACAGACAAATAGTGCTATCCAAAGTGGTCAGAACTAAAAACTGGCCAATCAACACACATGGGAAAGGTGGCCTTGAGGCCAGTGCTGCGCACAGCAGGGAGCCACCTCTGACACTAGGACAGGCAATGGTTCAAGTCCCGGCTGCTCCACTTCCCATCCAGCTCCCTGCTGAGGTGCCTAGGAGAGCAGCAGGAGACAGCCCAAGTGTTGGGCCCCTGAACCTGCGTGGGAGACCCAGAACAATCTCCTGGCTCCTGGCTTCAGCTCAGCCCTGGCTGTGATGGCCATCTGAGAAGTGAGTCAGCAGATGGAAGATCTCTCTGTCTCTCTTTCTCCCCACCCCATCTATAACTCCAACTTTCTAATAAATAAATAAGTCTTTTTTTAAAAAAGATTTATTCATTTTATTACAGCCAGATATACACAGAGGAGGAGAGACAGAGAGCAAGATCTTCCGTCCGATGATTCACTCCCCAAGTGAGCCACAACGGCCGGTGCGCACCGATCCGAAGCCAGGAACCAGGAACCTCTTCTGGGTCTCCCACGCGGGTGCAGGGTCCCAAAGCTTTGGGCTGCCCTCAACTGCCTTCCCAGGCCACAAGCAGGGAGCTGGATGGGAAGTGGAGCTGCCGGGATAAGAACTGGCGCCCATATGGGATCCCGGGGCGTTCAAGGAAAAGACTTTAGCCACTAGGCCACGCCGCCGGGCCCAATAAATAAGTCTTATAAGAATATTTATTTTATTTTTACTTGAAGGCAGAGTAACAGAGAGAAGGAGAAAAAGACAAAGAAGGAGAGAATTCCTCTACCTACCAGTTCACTCCCCAAATGGCCACAGTAGCTACAGCTGAGAAGATCTAGAGCCAGGAGCCAGGAGTCCCCTCCAGATCTCCCATGAGGGTGCAGGCTCAGCCGTGAGCCATCTTCTGCTGCTTTCCCAGGCCACAAGCAATGAGCTGGATCAAAAGTGGAGCAGCTGGAACACAAACCAGCACCCATACGGGATACCGGTGCTGCAGGTGCAGACAGCCTACTACACCACGGTGCTGGGCTCAACAAACCAATCTTAAAAAAAAAAAAAAAAAAAAAGAGGGCCCGGCGGCGTGGCCTAGCGGCTAAAGTCCTCGCCTTGAATGCCCCGGGATCCCATTTGGGCGCCGGTTCTAATCCCGGCTGCTCCACTTCCCATCCAGCTCCCTGCTTGTGGCCTGGGAAAGCAGTCGAGGACGGCCCAATGCATTGAGACACTGCACCCGCGTGGGAGACCCGGAAGAGGTTCCAGGTTCCCGGCTTCAGATCGGCGCGCACCGGCCCGTTGCGGCTCACTTGGGGAGTGAATCATCGGACGGAAGATCTTGCTCTCTGTCTCTCCTCCTCTGTGTATATCTGGCTGTAATAAAATGAATAAATCTTTAAAAAAAAAAAAAAGAAAGAAAAATTCAGCCCCACTAATAAGGAAAACAACACTTTTGTTTGTAGGATTATTTTCAAAAAGGAAATACGCAACATTTGTGAAGACAAGGATGTGTGCACCATCCTGGCACAATTCTAACAGAGCGGCCAGAGAAGACTGGAAAACACCGAAGGATTACCAACAGCATCCAGAGCTGTGAGCCAGAAAGTCCTCTTGTAGGAAATCCACCCTAGACAGGGCTCTACATAGGAGACAAACTTCCAGGCAGAGTTCCGGGTGGCGATATAAAAGCCACAAAGGAATGGAAATGTACCTGCTTAGGGGGGCTTCTCCCAATTACAGCATCCAGTTAACGGAACATTGCATCAGTACGAAACATGTTACATGAATAAACACACTTATGCTAAAGACAGCACCATGAATTTTAAAAATCAAGCAGTCTAGACTTCAGAAACAAGTTCATAAGAAAACCCAAGTCCACGATCATTCTCAGAGCAGGAGGGAGCAGAAAGGAGAGCTCCTCTGCCATTCTCTCCATCTCCCCCAATCTTCTCACTTCATTTTGTACATCTCAAAGCAAGACAATGCTGGCTGGGCACCATGTTCGCCTCCGCCAGAGCAGAGGAGAACTGCAAAGCAGGTTACCTGGCACTCCCTGGGAGTGGTTGCCTGCTGTGGGCACGGGGTCCCCATCAGACTTCTGGCTCGGACCTAGGACTCTCTCGTCCCTGCCGACCACGACCACTGGCAAGGGCGCACCGGCTTCCAACGGAGACTTCACTTTCACTCTACATTCAGATGAGACAGAAGGACAAAGTTCCAGACAGTGCCCCTGCCACCTGCTGCATGCCAGTGTGAGGACACATCCACGGTCCCTGCAGAGCTGGCGACAGGCTACAACAGACTCTAGCATCCAAATCTCACGTGTGATGAGGCAGAGACTTGCAGAGGCTAGATTAGAGCCACAGGAGCCAAGAGGGAGGCAGCCGAGCCAGGACCCAGGCACGGCTTCCCAAAGCCTTATTCTGAGCGACCAACCATTCTGCAGGTCCTAATTCCATTCACCACACTCAGCAAATGGGTGTACAGGACAAAGAGGAGAAAGTTGCGGTGCCACCTGACGGAGCCTGCGAAGCGTGTGCCCAGCGAACTCTGTCCGAAACCTACTTCCTCCTTGTCTCTCTTTGTCTTTCAAATAAGTAAAACAAACAAGCATTTTTGAAAAGGAACTGAAGGGTTAAGTTGCCAGGCTCTGATATGGGATGTGAGGATCCCAAGGCATTCTCCATTCCTCAGACTCCAGCAGCGGCTGTGCCCAGACGTGTGACAAGCAGCGGCTGGCTGCCAGCCAGACAGCATGTGGACCTAAGCTGGCGCGCTCTGTGACCCGCCCAGGGAAGCAGCATTCTGTCCCTGGGCTGGAACCGAACACTGCAGCAGGGTCATCTGGCCTCTGAGGACTGGGAGTCTTACCTGAGATTAGCAGCCAATTCCAAGGCAAGCAGAGCAGAGACAGGCAGAACAGGGCACCGGACAGCAAATCCTGCAGGCCTGTCTCCCACCTGGAGCCACCTGCCCCAGCTCGGGACCGTCATTTTTTTTTTCTTTAATTGTATGATTTACTTATTTTTCATTTATTTATTTTTTTAAAGATTTATTTATTTTTATTGGAAAGTCAGATATACAGAGAGAAAGATCTACCATCCGTTGATTCACTCCCCAAGCTGCCGCAACAGCTGATACTGTGCCAATCCGAAGCCAGGAGCCTGGAGCCTCTTCCAGGTCTCCTACGTGGGCGCAGGGTCCCAAGGCTTTAGACCATCCTCAACTGCTTTCCCAGGCCACAAGCAGGGAGCTGGATGGGAAGCGGAGCAGCCAGGATATGAACCCATATGGGATCCTGGGGTATGCAAGGTGAGGACTTGAGCCACTAGGCTATCACACTGGGCCCACAGTATGGGTTTAAATAGTTCCACTTGCAATCCAGCGTCCTGCCGGTACACTCTGGGAGGCAACAGATAACAGCCCTCGTGCTTAGGTCCCCGCTGCAGCTCCAGCTCCCCGCTTCGGCAAGCCCAGTCCTGTGGGGCAGATTTTCCTCTCTCAAACAGACGAAAATACACATTTTAGAAAATCGCGCTTGGGGGCAGGTGCTTTGCTGAGCAGTCAGGATGGCACATGACCCATCCACATCCTGAACCAGGCGTCTGTGACAGCCCAGACAACAGAAAAGGGCGACAGGAAGGCTAGGTCTTCTGAAACACTTCTGCAACATGTCCCTAACCTGACCTTTGCCACAACCTTGGGTTCTTGGAAAGTCCCAAAGACAACAGAGAGTGCGGGTCCTGGCACAGCAGCCTAGTGGCTAAAATCCTCGCCTTTCATTCACCACAACCCCATATGGGCACTGGTTAGTGTCCGGGCAGCCCCACTTCCCATCCAGCTCCCTGCTTGTGGCCTGGGAAAGCAGTCGAGGACGGCCCAAAGCCTTGGGACCCTGCGCCCGCGTGGGAGACCCGAAAGAGCTCCTGGCTCCTGATTGGCTCAGCTCCAGCCTTTGCGGCCGCTTGGAGAATGAATCAACAGACAGAAGGTCTTCCTCTCTTTGTATCTGACTTTCCAATAAAAATAAAATAAATCTCCTTTTTTAAAAAAGTGAGAATGCAAATAAATAGATAAATAAAATAAAAGTGAGAGTGCTTATCTCAGTCTAGGATGAAATCTTGTTCTGTTTTATAGCTCAGGTAGTAAGCAGTAAGCTAACTGACCCAAACTGTTTTCTGGAAACAGAACTGGAAGGTCCTGTGTGCCTGGCTTAAAGAGCATGAGGCGGGCCCGGCGCTGTGGCCTAGCAACTAAAGTCCTCGCCTTCAACACGCCAGGATCCCATATGGATGATGGTTCTGTTCCCGGCTGCTCCACTTCCCATCCAGCTCCCTGCTTGTGGCCTGGGAAGGCAGTCCGGGACGGCCCAAAGCCTTGGGTTCCTGCACCCGCGTGGGAGACCTGGAGGAGGTTCCAGGTTCCTGGCTTCGGATCGGCACAGCACCGGCCGTTGCGGCTCACTTGGGGAGTGAATCATCGGATGGAAGATCTTCCTCTCTGTCTCTCCTCCTCTACATATATCCGCCTTTCCAATAAAAATAATAATAAATCTTTAAAAAAAAAAACCCTGAACGCGGCTGCTGGGGGCCCTCCCCTCTTCACAGGGGGTGGAATGGGACAGTCCACCGGCCAACAAATGAATAGTCCCGAGCTTCTAAGAGCCTGCCTCTGACTCGAATCTGGCATGGATTTGGTCAACGCCCCGCAGTGCCCCTCTGGAGTCCCAGCTCCTCCACTCAATCCAGCACCCTGGGAGCCACAGCTCATGAGCCCAGGTGCTGGCCCGCTGCCCCAGGTGGGAGACACGCACAGCATCCTGGCTCCTGGCACAGCTGAGCTGCTGCAGCATCCAAGCAGCAAGCCAGCAGACAGCAGATCTCTCCACCGTCCCTCTGTCTCTTTGTCTTTCAAAGTGAAAATATGTACAGATTTCTTTCTTTTTTAAGAAACCATAGATACTTAAGGTGAGTACAGGGTTAGGATCTACAGTGGTCTGTGGTAAGGTACACTTTTCTTCTGGAGGCTTCTTCCTGAGTCCTCTTCCTTCCAATCTTATCCATCTCAAACCCTGCTTCTCCCGGGCTGCTCGAGGCCTGCCTTATGGTGAGTCTGAGCAGAGCACTCTTGGCCTAACCCCTCCAATGGCTCCCTCAGCAGGCACACACAGCGGCCTGAGAGCCACTGGGCAGTGTGTCCACCCTCGATACAGGTGCCCTCATTCACCTCATGTCAAATGTTGTGAAAAGACCCAGGGACCGAAAACCCTCACTGATTGTCCTTCGGTGAGGCAGTGGGGTCACTGAGTCCAGAGCTGTACGCAGAGCCCATGGGGCTGCAGGGGGCACCTTTTGGACCCACTGGCTTTTTACCATGGCCCTACAATGCACTGTTGGCCATGAATTCAGCCCACGGAACCCTGCTGCTTCCCGGCCCCTGCCTTGGAACACGAGACCGACTCTGCCTGACAGCGTCTCCCTGTCGCGAGGCCCTTGGTCACAGCTGACTCCCCGGAACACTGCTGGGCCCCACAGCCCTCCCTGACCCCACGTCTGCTTTGCTGGGATGCCCCTGCTTCTCAAGGGGACCTCTGTCTCCCCATCCTGCTTCGCCCTCAGCACCCAGCACAGCACGCGGCAGGCGGCGGGCGCCCAGTTCCTGCAGCCTCCCTCTGGGGGAAAAGGAACAGTGGCAGAATTACTTACTCACTTCGGGGGATGTCTAGGATCAGCAGAGTGACAGAGACGGACTGCTTCTTCAAAATACAGTAATTCACATCTTCATCCTGAGGAAGGAAAACCAACAGCACCCCTTCTCGTTCCACATTTGGACAAGAGCAGAAGCCAAGCACCTGCCGAGCAAAAGGCACAGTGCCCGCACTTCCTGTCGTGTGCTCAAGCGCACACCCAGAGCATCAAGACTTACCAGGTAGGAGGAAAAGCCGTCATTCTTTGTACGCTCCAGGCTGAATCCAATCTGCAGGTAGTGGGTGGGGAAGGCATGGAAGACAGAGAGCGAGGTAAACATCCACGTGACCAAGCATTTCTTCAAAACCACATATGGGGCGGATCTGTGGCATTCCAGGGAGGTCCCCAGCCCCGGCACAGGCACCTCTCACGGTGCTTGTTTGACTCACTGGCTGCTCCACTTTAGATCTAGCTCCCTGCTAACATGTCTGGATAAAACAGTGGAGGACAGTCCAAGGACTTCGGCCCATACACCCACATGGGAGTCCCAGAAGCAGCTTCCAGTTCCAACAAGCCCAGCTCTGGCCACTGAATGAACCAGCTGAGAAAAGATCTCCCTTTCTCTATAACTCTGCCCTTCAAATTAATTAATTGGGCCCGGCGGCGTGGCCTAGCGGCTAAAGTCCTCGCCTTGAAAGCCCCGGGATCCCATATGGGCGCCGGTTCTAATTCCAGCAGCTCCACTTCCCATCCAGCTCCCTGCTTGTGGCCTGGGAAAGCAGTCGAGGACGGCCCAAAGCAAAGCCTTGGGACCCTGCACCCACATGGGAGACCTGGAAGAGCTCCTGGCTCCTTATTGGCTCAGCTCTGGCCGTTGCAGTCACTTGGGGAGTGAATCATCAGACGGAAGATCTTCCTCTGTCTCTCCTCCTCTCTGTATATCTGACTTTCCAATAAAAATAAATAAATCTTTAAAAAAAATTAATTAATTAAAATTTTCCAACTTATTTCCACTTCACTTGGAAGGCAGGGACACAGAGTCATCAATTTTTCATCTTCTGATTTACTTCCCAAATGCTCAAAAGTGCCAGGCTGTGCTGGAGTGAAGCCAGAGGTCCGAACCTTGGTCATGTAGTGGCAGGGACCCACACACTGAGCCATCGCCTGCCGCTCCCCGGGAAACACAGGATGAGGATGCCCTAAGCAGTGCAATATTTTTAAAGATTTATTTATTTGAAAGGCAGAGAGAGATCTTCCAGTCACTGGCCCATTCCCTAAATGGCCACAGTGGCCAGGGCAGGCACAGGCTGAAGCCAGGAATTCCAAGTGCTTATGCCATCAGCCATGCCCCACGCACAGCAACAGGCAGAGCAGCGAGTGCTGGCACTGCGAGCAGTGAGCCAAGCTTCGGTCTGCAGCCCCAGCATCCCATACAGCGCTGGTTCAAGTCCTGGCTGCTCCACTTCCTATCCTGCTGCCTGCTTACAGCCTGGGAAAGCAGCGGAGGACGGTTCAGGTTCTTGGGCTCCTACACCCATGTGGGAGAACCAGACAAAGCTTTCAGTTCTTGGCTTTGGATCATCTCAATTCCAGCCACTGTGGCCACTGGGGAAGGAAGTTTCTCTCTTTGTCTCTCCTGCTCTCTATAATTCTTCCTCTCAAATAAAAAATAAATCTTAAAAGAAAAAAAAAAGTAGGAGCTGGTATTCATGCCAGCATTCCAATATTTGGTAGCGTGGCCTAAGCAACATTGATCAGTCAAGCCGTTGGGGCCCCAATTCTGGCACTCCGGTGAGCATGTTAACTGTGGAGCCAAAGTCTCCAACCCTACATTGTACTTATGAAAGAGAAGAGGGTGTGGTGGTCCACTTCCTCTTAGCTTTCTCAGCCTTCATTGTATAAGGAGGGACACCTGCCTACATAGACTCACTAATGACTAGACCCGGTCAAAAATCACAATTAAAAACAGGAAAAAAAAAAAAGAATTATAATCCAAATGTTCAAAGGAAGACCATGTGATGCCCCATGCACGAAGTTCCAGGTCCCCCGTGTCCTACCACGTCCCGTCCGGTCCGGGTACTCACGGCCGCGTCCTTGTCTGTGGCTCCTTCGGGCTCGCTCACCGACAGGCTGCTGACGTTGACTGCCATGTACCCGTCCTTGAAGAAGCCAAAGGTGTTGAGGTGCACCTTATGCCGCACGTCATCCTACAGAGGGGGTACAGCGGCAGAATCAGTCAGGGGCACAAGCTAACCTGTTCTTTGTGTCCAGCTTTCTCTAGCCAGGGTCCCCATGGCCTTGGTAAGTACTACGATGGCAGGAGGCACAGAGCCGGGTCAGTTCACCCCAGGGCACCTGCACACGGTCGGGGGCAAACTCAGCAGACAGCCGGGATGAGCACATGGGGACAGGAAGCAGCATGTTTTGGCCCTGGCAAGGTGGGGGCGACAGAGAATACTCAATATGGGTGCTGGGATCAGGCAGGTAGGGAGGATGGCAAGGACGCCCCAAGAATGGGCTCACATAGACCTTGTTAGCAGTTTAGGGGAATATGTGGCGCCCCCTGCTGCTGCAGAGTGTACCTGCATCTTAATTTTTTAACCTGCAAGTCAATTTTTTTTAAAGGCTTCTTTGCACTTAAAAATTATATTCTAGGGGCCCGGCGGCATGGCCTAGCAGCTAAAGTCCTCGCCTTGAACGCCCCGGGATCCCATATCGGCGTCGGTTCTTATCCCGGAAGCTCCACTTCCCATCCAACTCCCTGCTTGTGGCCTGGGAAAGCAGTTGAGGACGGCCCAAAGCTTTGGGACCCTGCACCCGCGTGGGAGACCTGAAGGAGCTCTGGCTCCGGACTGGCTCAGCTCCAGCCGTTGCGGTCACTTGGGAAGTGAATCATCGGAGGGAAGATCTTCCTCTCTGTCTCTCCTCCTCTCTGTATACCTGCCTTTCCAACAAAAACAAATACATCTTTTAAAAAAATTATATAGTACAAGGAGAGTTCTCAGGAACAAACCTCATGCAAAAGAAATGCCTGGAATCAGCAAGTGTGACAGAATCTTTTGGAAACAGAAAATCCTGAGCTTTGCCAAAACCACGCCACGTGGGTAAACATCTACCCCACACTACGAGTGCAACCTCGACTCAGCAGAAACTGCCAGACCTGGGCCCGGCGGCGTGGGCTTGTGGCTAAAGCCCTCGCCTTGAAAGCCCCGGGATCCCATATGGGCGCCGGTTCTAATCCCGGCAGCTCCACTTCCCATCCAGCTCCCTGCTTGTGGCCTGGGAAAGCAGTCGAGGACGGCCCAATGCATTGGGACACTGCACCGGCGTGGGAGACCCGGAAGAGGTTCCTGGTTCCCGGCTTCGGATCGGCGCGCACCGGCCCGTTGCGGCTCACTTGGGGAGTGAACCATCGGATGGAAGATCTTGCTCTCTGTCTCTCCTCCTCTGTGTATATCTGGCTGTAATAAAATGAATAAATCTTTAAAAAAAAACAAACAAACTGCCAGACCTGCACGACAGTGTCAGCGGGTATCTCTAAGCCTGGGGTTCCACAAAGACACTTGATATTACATAAAAGGACTGAGCTTCCTGTCAAGAATGATGCTCCCAAGTGGCCATACCTTCAGCCATCAGACAGCTTGCTTTCTGGCGTGGCAATATCCCATCTCTACGCTGAGGGTCCCCAGGACGGAGGCTGACGTCAAGCACCAAAGGCCGTGGCAGGCCAGGGCCGACAGCTGCAGAAGCAGCAGCAGGAACCATGCCGGCAGCCCAGGGCTTGCTGCGCACCTCACGGCCCTGGGAGGGATTTCTCTCCTGGTCCATGCTCTCACTGAGGCCCAGGAACAGACAAGGGGTCTTTGAGAAGGTCATACAAAATGCAAACATTAAAGCAGCAGGATAAGCAGCAGCTTGGAATGGATGTGCCCCATATACCCGAGTGCTGGTTCAAGTCTCAGCTACGCCACTCGTGGGGCAGCCTGGCCCAGCCCCTGTCTTGGCCATTCAGGGAGTGAATCATCAGATGGTACATTTGTCTGCCTGTCTCTATCTCCCTCTCCCTCTGTTGCTCTGCCTTCCAAATAAATAAACTAAAAACAAAACAAAACCCTGTGCATGGATTCCAAAGCCTTCTTTGCACCAAAATAAACATACTTTTAACTGTACACACAGCCCAGGAGAGGCCTGGACTAAGCTCCTGGGAGAGACACAGCTGCTCCACTTCCTCTCTTGGCCGGCCCGAGGCTTTGGCCAGCTTCCCCTCCACACTTGTGAAAATCCCGGTCCCAAGGTGAAAGCTTGGGCAATGCCTCGGGCAGTCCTGGCTTCCCTCTTTTGTGATCCCCTTTCCTCCTTTTGCGGCTCCTGGGGACTGCCCTGTCCTCCCAGAAGCTCTACTGAGCTTCCACTTCCACTTCCCAGTGGGACAAAGTGGACTGTAGCAGCTCCCACACAAAACCACCAGCCAGTCAGTGGGGAGGGCGGTGGAGATGGTGTGGGGGCTGCTAAGCAGCGAGCACTACAGCCGCGAGGCTGCGGGCCGCTCTCGGGGTCTCTGAGCACAGGCCCCAGAGGCTGCGGGCCGCTCTCGGGGCCTCTGAGCACCAGCCCCAGAGGCTGCCAGAGCGCCTGCCTTCTCACCTCCTCCAAGGACGCTGCACCGCTGCCACTTACAAGGCACAAGAGAAGCCGCCTAAGGACACATGTGAAGTGGCAGCTTAGCAGAGGAGAGTCTAAACCTCCTGGCCGAATCCCCAGGGCTGGGCTGGGCCAGAGAGAACCAAGGGCTCAGACCATGACCACATACGGCAACCAGGTGGGCAGCACGCACCGCTGGAACCTGAGCCAACAAGCTGTCCTGTGTGTAACCAGCCACACGCAGGGGGCGCTCACAGAGGCGGGGAGGGTTCAGGGAGGCGGGGGCCCAGGAGCCCCGAAGGAGCCCCGCTGGCAGCAGCAGTGTGTTTACACTGGGCGACTGCCACAGCCGCAGTGGGTAACTCTGGCACGCACACTGTCTTCTCCAGCCATGCTCGCCTACTCAGTCCGGCACGCAGGAAGTCTGTGGGACAGGAGCCCTGCTCCCTGGCTGCCACACCACACATGCTTCCTCAGACAGCACATCTCAAGGGTGACAGGCGGCAGGTTTTGTTTCACATCAACAGGGCAGTCCTTCCCTGGCTTCTTACCCTCCCATCACTTCATTTGCTGATACAACGCCATTTAGAACAGGTTTTTGAAGTATGACAAGCTACAACCAGTGACATCACCCCACAGCGGTGGGTACATGTGACTCCATCTGAACGTTTCGAGCTTAACTACACATCAGCTATCTGCTTCTGTGCCAGGCTTCCCAGCCGGCTGGCTTACGGTGTGCTGACCTGAAGCTCACTGGATACTTCATACTGTGACTACTGCTTGGCAAAGCAAGCTTAAGAACTCCTGACTTGGGCGGGCCGTGCAGGGATTCCGGAGCGCAGCAGAGCGACTCCCCCCCAAATTGGCTAATAAAGGCTCCTCCTCACATCCTTAGGCCCCTGCACCTGTGTGGGAGGCTAAGAAGCAGGGTCTGGTTCCCAGATTTGGATCAGCTCAGCTCCAGCCGTTGCAGTCTTTTGGGGAGTGAATCAGAAGAAGAAAGACCTCTCTCTGTGTAAAAACCTTTCAGATAAAAATAAATAAACAAAACATTTAAAAAGAAACTTAAATCAAAACCTACAAATCATTTTATTTTTTTAAAGACTTAAATCTCCAAACAAAAAAGCTAGTGCAGGGAGATTGTAGATGGAAATGTCTCCTTGTTTATGTCTTTTCTACACTTTCCACAATGTTCGTGGAACACTTCATACTTAGACAATGATGTTTCCTCCATGGTAAGCTACCACGTCACTTCCGCTGAGAAGGCACAGAAGTGTCCTTGCAAACTACACTCTCCCCACACGTCAGACATGGGCCTCTACAAAGCAGCGGAGACCAGCTGAACACACACTCAGCTTTCTTGGATTCAGGTCAGTATCAAGTCAGTATCAGTCAGTCAGCACACAGAGGACCAGGAGGAGCTGCAGCCCAAGAAGTGGAAACTCCTCAGTCCCAGGGCATATTGGTCAGACGCTCTCCAATAGCCAGGCTTAAACCCTGCAAAAGGAGGACCCCTTCTCCTGCCCCAGTGAGGATGGTGGGGACACAGACTGCACCCACTCACAAAGCAGCTGAGCAAAAGGAGGACCCCTTCTCCTGCCCCAGTGAGGGTGGTGGGGACACAGACTGCACCCACTCACAAAGCAGCTGAGCAAAAGGAGGACCCCTTCTCCTGCCCCAGTGAGGGTGGTGGGGACACAGACTGCACCCACTCACAAAGCAGCTGAGCAAAAGGAGGACCCCTTCTCCTGCCCCAGTGAGGGTGGTGGGGACACAGACTGCACCCACTCACAAAGCAGCTGAGCAAAAGGAGGACCCCTTCTCCTGCCCCAGTGAGGATGGTGGGGACACAGACTGCACCCACTCACAAAGCAGCTGAGCAAAAGGAGGACCCCTTCTCCTGCCCCAGTGAGGGTGGTGGGGACACAGACTGCACCCACTCACAAAGCAGCTGAGCAAAAGGAGGACCCCTTCTCCTGCCCCAGTGAGGGTGGTGGGGACACAGACTGCACCCACTCACAAAGCAGCTGAGCAAAAGGAGGACCCCTTCTCCTGCCCCAGTGAGGGTGGTGGTGCCCACCTGCCGGGGAGTGCCCAGCCGGGAGGTCTGGACGGCAGCAGGCACACGTTACAGAGGTGTCATCAGATTTCCCACAACCACCCAACCATTCCCTCGAGCACTAGCAGAGGGGCAGAGCGGGGCTGCATTCCCGAGGACCTCAGAGGACTTGCCCGGTCCTGTGCGAGGAGCTTGGTGTCACACCTGCACACTTCCTGCAGGCCCGGGAGGTTGGGGTCATCATGCCCACCGTACAGCTGAGGCAACAAGAGGCTCAGAGAAGTAACACTCACTGAAGATCACAAAGCCGGGGGCAATGTTGGGGTGTGGGAGGATGAGACCCCATATCTGAATGCCACTTCAAGTCCCAGCTGCTCCGGTTCTGATCCAGCTCTCTACTGTTGTGTTCGGGAAGACACAGAACGGCCCAACCACTCGGGCCCCTGCCACCCCACGGAGACCTGGACAGGTCCAGCCCCAGGCGTCAGCCTTGCTGCACTCTGCTGTTGCGGCTGTGCGGGGACTGAGTCAGCGGATGAAAGCTCTCTCTCCTTCCCCCACTATCTGTCGCTCTTTCTGATGGACTAGTAGACTGATCTTCTTACCTAAGGTTAACAGGTGTATCTTCATTTAGGGTTGCTTAAATCCCAAACCTGTGATCTTCACCATCACACTTCTCAAAAAAGCTATAACATTTGTTTTCACTTTTTAATTTTTTATTACAGTGAGCATTTGGGAATTGAACCAGTAGATGGAAGGTCTTGCTCTGTCATTTTGCCATTAAATAAATAAGTAAACAATAACAAAAAAAGAAATCCAAAACTGCAATGGTAAATTCTGATCCTCCACACTCTTCTATCTTCATTCTCAATGTTTTTTAAAAAACGCATTTATTCATATGATTTTTTTCATTTATTTCCATTTATTCATTTGAAAAGCAGAGTGAGACAGAGACAGAGAGATGGAGAAAGAGAGATCTTCCACCTCACTTCCAAATGGCTGCAACTACCAGGTCTGGGCCAAGTCGAGGCCAGGAGCCAGAACTCCATCAGGGTCTCCCACGCGGGCGGGGGTGGGGCAAAGGAATGACTCCCTGCTGCCCTCCCAGGCACATCAACAGGGAGCTGGAGGAGAAGTGGAGAGGCTGGGATTTGACCCTGTAGACCCTCAGATCTCAAGGGACGTCTTAACGCACTGTGCCACAACACACATTGCCAGCGTGACTTAGAAGCAAACCCCAGCTCTCCTCTCACTTCATCAGTCGTTACTTCAGTGACTTATCTCTGATAAGCGCTTCAAGAAGCAATAACCGAGATCATCCAGAAAGCGCTTGTCAAGTTAATTAAACAAGATTCACCCATGAGACGGCAAGGTTACAGGACATACAGTGCAGTACTGTTCCCAGATGCACGGCTACAAGCTTGCTGGTAAAAACTCACGATTTTCTTGGCTTCCCTCCCACACTTGCATTATCTGAAAGCAGGGAGAAGAACACAGTTGGCTCTAACACAATTATAATCTTGCAAGCGTTAATCCCAGTGTGGGAGCGCTCAAGCTCAACACTGATGGCGCAGTGTAAATGAACCTACACTCGCCACCAGCGCTCTCCAAGGCCAAGAGTGACACCCCCAGGTCACTCAGTAAACCACTTTGTAAAACTAAAACTTCACTGTAACAACAATTACTATACTCTTAAAAACTGCTTAGAGTAAGTTTTAGGTATTTTCAACACAAGAAAGGTTACTTTATATGTGTTAACTGCCTTGATTTAACCATGCCACAACAGACACATATTTTAGAACATCACGTTGTATACTACACATGCACACTCTGCTTGCCAATTAAAAAAAATAATTGCTGGGCAGAAAATTCCAGACCTAAATTTTACATAAAACACTTATATAAAGTATACCTCTAGAGGCCAATCTTACAGTGCAGTGCAGTAAGCCACCACATTCAACGCTGGCATCCCATGAGTACTGGCTGAATGGCTGGGAAAGCAGGGGACGATGGCCCTGCATTCACACAGGAGACCCAGATGGAGCTCCAGGCTCCAGGCTCGGGTCTGGCCCAGTCCTGGCCAGTGCAACCATTCAGGAAATGAATCAGAAGATGGAGGCTCTCCCTTTGTTCCTGACACTCTGACTTTCAAATACATACATAAATGCATAAACACTCTAAATCAAAGTGTGGGGGAATGTAGCTGTTACACCTAGTTAAGATGCCCAGGTCCCAGACCGGAGTGCCTGGATTCGATCCTTAGCTCAGATCCTGAGTACTGCAGTTCCTGGGAGGAAGTGGGGATGGCTCGTCCCAGGACTCCTGTCACACATCTGCAGAACCTGCACTGGGTTCCCAGCTCCCGGCTTCAGCATGGCCCAGTCGGGCAGGTGCAGCCATCTGCCCACCAAGCCAGTGGCTGCGACAGCAGTTCTTTCTCTCTGCCTTGCAAATAAACAAAGTTAAACAATTTTTAAAATAGGGCCCAGTACAGTAACCTAGTAGTAAAGTCCTGACCATGCATGCACCGGGATCCTATGTGGGCACTGGTACCTATCCCGGCTGTTCCACATCCCTTTCAGTTCCCTGCTTATAGTCTGGAAAAGCAGCAGAAAATAGCCCAAAGCCTTGGGACCCTGAACCCATGTGGGAGACCTGGAAGAAATGACTGGCTTTGGATCGGCTCAGCTCCTGCCACTGCAGCCACTTGGGGGGTGAAACAGTGGATGGAAGATTTTTCTCTCTATCTTTCCTCCTGTCTATATACCTGCCTTTCCAAAAAAAATAAATGTTTTTTTTTTAAATTAAAAACCAATATTTATTTATTTGAAAATCAGAGTTACACGCACACACACACATTCTTTCACCTGCTACTTCATTCCCAAGATAGCTGCAATAGCCAAAGCTGGGCCACATTTAGGCCAGGAGCCTGGAGCCTGAGCACCCGGCCATTTTCTGCTGTTTCCCTGGCCCAACAGCAGGGAGTTGGATCAGAAGTGGAGTGGCTGGGACCTGAACCGGCACCCGTACAGCATTCGACCGCTGCAGCTCGTGGCTTTACCAGCCATGCCACAGCACTGGCTCCCTTGGTGAACTTAAAGAACAGTGACATGACTGGATGGACTTGGCTTTAGAGAGATGACGCCAACCACAAGACGAAGCATGAACTGGAGTAACACCAGGACGCCAGTCAGTAGGAGGCCACAGTGGTCCACAGGACATTCTGGGGCCAGGGAACAGGGCTGCACAGGACACACGGGCTATAGAACATGGGGCCGGGAAGCTTGAGAAAATGGGTAGCTGATAGTTCCACTAACTAATAAAGGAAAAACTGGGAGAAAAACATACTGGCAAGCGGTGGAGAAGCAGTTTCTAACAGGTGGGGGTGCTTCCAAGCCAACCAGTGGAAACAGGCTGTGGGCAGCTGGGTTATCTCTGCCCAGAGCACAGGCGTATGAAACGGACATGAAGAGGTACAACAACACAAACATCCTCACGATTCCAATACGTAACACCATCACGACTCTGGTATATTTTCTCCTTTCTTCCCATTTTTGTTTTTACAGATTTATTTTTATTGGAAAGAAAGAATGACAGAGAGAAGGAGAGACACAGAGAAAAAGATCCTCCATCCACTGGTTCACTCCCCAAATAGACACAGTGACCACAGCTGAACTGATCTGAAACCAAGAATCAGGAGCTTCCTCCAGGTCTCCCACGCAAGTGCAGGGTCCCAAGGCTTTGGGCCAAACTCCATTGCTTTCCTAGACCAAAAGTAAGGAGCTGGAAGGAAGCGGAGCAGCTAGGACATGAATACTTGCAAGGGAAAGATTATCCTACTGAGCCACTATACCAAGCCAGTCTTCTTCATTTTTACAGCACAGTTGTTCTGGGGCGAGTGTCATCGCCCAACACCTTCTAGTGCAGGCCTTTCATACGGGCACCTGTTCAGATCCTGGCTGCTCTGCTTCCCATCCAGCTCTCTGTTTATGGCCTGAGAATGCAGTGTAGAATGCCCAAAGCCCTGGGATCCTGCACCCTTGTGCGAGACCAGAAGCAGCTCCTGCTCCTGGCTTTCAATTGGCTCAGCTCCAGCCACTGTGGACATTCAGAAGAGAAACAGCAGATGGAAGATCTTCCTCTCTGTCTCTTTTTCTCTCTGTAAATATGCCTTTCCAGGGCACAGCATGGTGGCTTAGTGGCTAAAGTCCTCGCCTTGCATCTGCCGGGATCCCATATGGGCGCCGGTTCTAATCCAGGCAGCCCCACTTCCCATCCAGCTCCCTGCTTGTGGCCTGGGAAAGCAGTGGAGGATGGCCCAAAGGTTTGGGACCCTGCACCTGCGTGGGAAACCCAGAAGAGCTCCTGGTTCCTGGCTTTAAATCAGCTCAGCTCCAGCTGTTGCGGCCTCTGTGGGAATGGAAGATTCTTCTCTCTGAATCTCCTTCTCTCTGTATATCTGCCTTTTCAATATAAAAAATATAAATAAATCTTTAAAATAAATAAATAATCTTTAAAAACATACACATATGTAGTTGTTCTATATAGATAATTCTATTTAAACTAAATATCAAAACATAAGAAATGCTTTTGCTTTACCCTTCCCAGGAATTTCACATTAAATTCATTCAAGTATAAAGCAAATAATAATACTGTTTGGCTTTATTTATAAACAAAACTTTAGGAATAATAAATATGGATGCCGGTGTTGTGGTATAGCTGGTAAAGCCACCATCTGTGGTGCCAGCATCCCACACAGGTGCTGTTCAAGTCCCAGCTGCTCCACTTCCAACCCAGGTCCCTGTTAATATGCCTGGGAAAGCAGCAGAGGATGGCCCAGGTCCTTGGGCCCTGCACCTCGGTGGGAGACCCAGAAGAAGCCCCTGGCTTCAGGCTTCTGTCTGGCCTAGTCCTGGGGCTACTGCAGCCATCTGGGGAGTGAACTGCCTCTCTGTAACTGTGCCTTTCAAATAAATAATAAAACAATAAATACAGCAGCATCTAACGGTGCTGAGGGTCACCTACCTGGTCCCCTCCTTAAACAGCTTGTACCTGACGGCCCAAGGCCCAAATGGGCTCACAAATGTCACACGTGGTCAACACAGCGTGTCTGTCTGGTTTTTCATACAAAGTTGTCTGTTGATTTCATATAAAAACTCAAGTTTCTAGTTTCTCCTAAAAAGAACCACAAGATTCAGCCCTTCCAGACCACATTCTAATCAGCCACAATCCGGAGCCCACCTGTGAAGGAGTAGGCTCTCCACTGGCTGGTGTCCCAACTGTATGGCCGGGCCAATTCTGCTGAAAGGGGTTGCTTGTTTATGTGCAGACAGTAAAGCAGCACAGACAGAGAGAGACAGAGAGAGAAAGGGAGAGAGAGAGAAAGAGAGAAGCACAAAGTTGCATCAGAAGCACAGCAGCTAGGACTTGAAGTGGCACTTTTTGATACAGGATGCTGGCACAGCAAGAGGAAGCTTCACCCTCTGTGCCACAATGTCCACCCACATACAGGAGCTTCTAATAGTCCCTAAGTTTACAACTACTGAGCAACACACATCAGCAACAAGGACTGCTCATCACCATCAACAGCTTCTCTAGTAACAGAGAAATACAAGCAGAATGCCACCCGCCCGTCTGGACTGCTCACTGTTACAGTCGGGACAGGGATGCGACTCTAACATGCTAAACATCCCAGTTCTTGGTTTAGTGCACCTCGAGCGGTTCCCGTACGGAATGGGGTCTGTCTAAGTGCCTTACTTGAATCCTGGCCACCCCGAGCTTCCCTCCAGCTCCCTGCTAACACACCTGGAAGGCAACAGATGACACTCAGGTGCTTGGGTCCCTGCCACCGCAGCGTGGCTTGGATGGAGGGCCTGGTTCCAAGCCTGGCCTGGCCTGCCTGGGCTCCTGTGGGCCAACGCGACGTGTGCATCTCTCTAAGTCTCTCCAAGCCTCTTCTCGTTATCACTCAGTCTTTCAAAGAGATAAACAATTTTTTTTTTTTTAATGGAATGGGGTCAAAATTGCTCCTGTAACAGAGGACCCAACAGCTCAGCATACCAAGGTGAGAGAAACTCGATCCAGAAGCTGGACATGGCCAGTAGGCATCCTCTCTGAGGGTCACTAACGCTCTCCGGTATCCGAAGCTCACCCAATGCAGCAGGTGGGTCAGAGGTTCACATTCCCATCCCCCGCTGACTTAACCAAGCCTTCCTGATGTAGAAGCAGGGGATAAGAACATTCCTCTAGCGCCTGGCACGGTGCCTTGTACACTGGGATCCCACGTGGGCACCAATTCAAGTCCCAGCAGCTCCACTTCCCTTTCAGGTTCCTGCTGGTGGCCTAGGAAAGCAGTCAAGGACGGCCCAAAGCCTTGGGACCCTGCACCCACATGGGAGGCCTGGAGGAAGCTCCTGGGTTAGGATCGGCTCAGCTCAGGCTATTGCAGACACTTGGGAGTGAACTAACAGATGGAAAATCTTTACATCTCCTCTCTATAAATCTGCCTTTCCAGCAAAGGGTAGATAAATCTTTAAAAAAAAAAAAAAGGAATATTCCTTTGCAAAGGCTGCTATGAGGAGTTAACTGCTACAGTTAGCACAATCTCTAGCTTTCAACAGGTGCCTCAATCACAAGGAGCTATTCCTAGCACTTAAAATATCGATTCTGGCGCTAATATTGCAGCACAGTGGGTTAAGCCAGCACCTGCAAAACCATCATCCCATCACTAGAGTCCTGGCTTATATCCCAGCTGCTCTGCTTCCAACCCAGCTCCCCACTACCGTGTTTGGGAAAGCAGCAGAAGCTGGCCTAACTATGTGGGGGCTCTTACCCACATGGGAGACCCAGACGGAGGCCCTTCCACCTGCTCTCTCACCCAGGCCATGTGCTCCAGCCGCAGGTGCCCTTCAAGTTCCACAGAGAAGTGACCGGTGCCTCCACCCTCTGCTTGGAAGATGCCCACTAGGTCCACATGGGCTCAGCCCATCTTGCACGTGTCCACTCGAGAAGCGCCTCTCCCCAGATGAACCACTCCACGTGAACCCCAATTCCACCACTCTACCACAAAACCCATTCATCCCAGTCTCAAATGACTCGTCTACCTGCATGCTTACTGCCTGTTACAGAGACAGCTTGCCAGGGGGCCAGGGTTTCATCCTGCTCACGGCCACAGCCTTGTCTGGGCCAGTGTCAGCCCGGCACAAAACACACACACCTGCTGAGCGAGGCACACACTGCAAGGTCGTCCAGCAGCTTCCTGGTCTTCTGAAGGGCTGTAGGTGCTGCCTGCCATGCCACCATCCCACGATTCCAAGGTAGCTCCTTGCTCATGTGTCTGCAAAGGCTGGGATAGATGGCCCCTGCCACCCACGTAGAAGACCCAGAGGGAGCTCCTGCACCCTGGCTTGGGCCTGGCCGCAGCCTGCTGCTGTGAGTCTTTTGGGGGAGTGAATCAGGGGATGGAAGTTGTCTCCCTCTTTCTCTAGCACTTGCCTAAGCGCATCAGTCCACACATTGGCAGCTTCTCTCGCTGGGTCTGCGTAGTTAAGGAATTTCAACCAGGGGGACTTTTAATTACAAACAGCATGCTGATACTGGCCCAGGACCGAGCTTCTAAATCCAGACTCTGTATTCTCTTCAACTCAGCATCCCAAGCAGCTTCAGGGGTCCTCTCCAGACCAACTTTCTGCTATCTCATAACTTCTCTGAGAAAGCTGTGGACCACGAAAATGGGACAGGAGGGGGTTGAGGGTCATCACGAGGTACTAGGACAGGACACGGATACACAAACCAGCCCAAATCTCAGAAAATACACAGATACCCCTTGCAGGACTTTTGACAAGTGAGTAACAAAGCCAAGATGTGGGAGATGGCTCCAGACCCACCAGAAACATCTATTCTGCGGACAGGCGATGTCAGAAACCCAGGAGGAAAAGCCAGGTGCCCCTCGTTAAAAGCCCCGTTTCCAAGGCTGGCTTGACATTCTTTGCCACGGATTGCAAGCAAGAGGAGAAAATTCCTCCTGGAGATCCTCGCGCTGCGCTTTGAGGGCGCTAGGTGCTGCAAGGGCATGGAAAAACCGAGACCGCCCACGACGGGAAGTCCGAGGTAAGAAGTTGGAGGGGACACGAAAAAAGCAAGCACAAGCGACCAAGGGCGGGGAGGACTCGAGGTCACGCCGCAGCCCAGCCGCCTCCTTCCCGCTACATCCCCTCACCCGATTTCCCAGCTGCTATCAGACAGCCCGAGGCCGGCCACGGTGCCCCCTGGCTAGGCCCGGCTCGGCCCAGCCTGGTCTTACCTTAAGCGCCAGGTGGTGGACGCGGCCCAAGCCGGGCACGGCCAGCAGCTGAACGAGTGCCAGGAGGGGGAGCAGGCGGAGGCCGCCGGGCACCCGAGCGCGGCGGGAGCCCGAAGGGCCGACGAGCGCCGGGGCAGCCATGTTTGCTCCAGCATCACCAGCTGTTTCCTTTCCCGCCCACTTCCGGGGTCGAAGGTCGGCGGCCGCCGGAAAGGCCTGAGCAGCCGCGGGGACGCGGTGGACATCTTCGCAGGGTTTTCCGGAGCGCTCGGCCCGGGGACGTCACCCAGGGGCCCCTCGGCTGGCCGCTCCTGCCGGGTGGACTCTAGGGGTTAGCCCGAGGCCCCCCGCCATGGTCACCTGCCGGTGGTTGCCATGACAACGAGGGACCGTGGCCCTCCGAGCTCCCCCCCACCCAGGACCAGCCGGGTTCTTAATTCTGCGTGGAATTGACCATTCCTTATCCAAGAATTTTAGAAGGACACACACAAGGTTTTGTTGCATTGAGAAAAAATCTTGTCGCACAAGTAATTTGCTGTTTTGATATAACCGCATAAACAAAACAGAAAATAATCATCGTAAAGAAAACCCACTGGGAGTCCCTGTCCCGAGTGAAAGTCAGCTGTGCCGCTGTGTGTGGTGACAGAGTCGAGACTCTGAAAAGTTCTTAAGTGGAACCAGGAACTGAAAGCAGAATCGGGTGTCCCATGTAGGTAGGAAGAAAAAAATCCATGGGGAAAGTACAGAGAGGGAGGAGGGTGTGAGAGCGAGGACAGGAGCTAGGTTGTCATGTTCCGTCTTAGTCATGAACCTGAGTTCCGGCCGTGATTAAGAGGAGAAAACACACACACACAGGGCAAGGTGGGTGGGGCACCTCCGTGGGTCCTGACGTGGAGCTGGGGGGCCATAGTCCACCTGGAAGTGACTGGTGAACACCCCAGAGGAGGTGCCGATACCATCATCCTCGGGTGGCAGAATTGCTTTCCACCCCCATTTCTGGTCACTGGCCACCGGTCTGAACATGGGGCGTTACACAGGTCCAGCTGCTGGTGCTGCCCTCTTACAGTTACATTGAGAACCAGGGTGGGGGTGCAGCGGAGCGGTAGGATTTAAAGGACTTGCTTGGGAAAACACAGCAAGTTGAGTAATTTTCAGCTACTTCTGATTTGGATCTGTGGCTCTTGCATGGGACTAGAATGGTACTAGAGTCTTCTGAGGTTTTTAACTTTGAGGCAGCTTAAGTCTCCTTGCTTTCATCTCCTTGGGAAAAATGAGACATCATCCATCAGCGGATTCACTCCCCAGCGGGCAGCAACAGCCATGGCTGGGCCAGCCCAGAGCCAGCAACTGGGCACGCAGCCTGGAAGCTGGACTCAGTCTTGATCCCACATTCCAGTATGAGATGTGGTGTCCCAAGAGGTGGTTTCCCTTACTGTGCCACCACGCCCACCTTATGATTTTAACTTTTTTAAGATTTATTTATTTTTATTAGAAAGTCAGAAAGGAAGATCTTCTGTCTAGTGGTCCACTCCCCAAGCGGCTACAATGGCTAGAGCTGAACCAATCCGAAGCCAGGAACCAGGAACTTCTGGGTGTCCCTTGCGGGTGCAGGGTCCCAAAGCTTTGAGCTGGCCTCGTTGGCTTTCCCAGGCCACAAACAGGGAGCTGGATGGGAAGCTGAGCTGCTGGGATTAGAATCAGTTGATATGGGATCCCGGCACATTCAAGGCAAGGACTTTAGCTGCTACACTCTTGCGCCAGGCCTGATTATTTTAATTTTTAGCAAAGTAAAGCCCACCCAGGGTCCGAGGAACCAGTGTGTTACCAAATGTATGCTAGAGGAGCTTTCAGAAAGTATATTTCATTTTAAATAGGAAAAAAACAGTAGGAATATAAAATCTGTGGTTTTTACTCCTCAGAGTAAAGATAGATGATTCTTTCATCATGAAATTTGATGTTATGGGGAAAGTTATTTTTAAGTGATTTCATTTTTAAGGCAGTTTGCAACTCTGAGTTTGGGGATTTTTTTTTTTTTTTTACTTTTTAAAGTTTGATGCCATTTTTAGAATCTGGTTTTAAAAGTTTGAATATAATGTTAAAGATGGAATGAGTAAATAGTCTTTAAAAAGATTTTTTTACTTATTTACATTTTATATAAAAGGCAAAGACACAGATACATCCTCTGTTGGCTGTTTCACTCTCCCAATACCCACAACAGCAGGCCGAAGTGAGGCACCTGAAACTTTTTATAAGACTCATCTATTTTTATTGGAAAGGCAGATTTACAGAGAGATGGAGAACCAGAACGAAGAATCTTCCATCCACTGCTTCGTTACCCAAATAACCGCAACAGCCAGAGCTGAGCCGATCCAAAGCCAGGAGCCAGGAGATACCTCTGGGTCTTCCATGCAGGTGTAGGGTCCCCAGGCTTTGGGCCTTTGTGGACTACTTTCTCAGGCCACAGGCAGGAGCTGGATGGGAGGTGGAGCGGCTGAGATGCAAACTAGCACCCTCTGGGATCCTAGTACTTGCCAGGCAAAAGGATTAACCAACTGAGCCATTGCCTTGGGCCTGAACTGGAGCTCCTTTTAGGGATGCCACGTGGGTGGCAAGACCCAAGCTCCTTGAGCCGTTGTGTGCAACCTCCCAGATTGCACTCTAGGAGAGAGCTGGATCAGAATTGGAAGAATTGGAACTCCCATATGAATGTGAGTGTCCCACCCACTGTACCAAATAGCTCCCAGCTAGAGCCTTCATTCCAGTTAGTAATATACCAGTGATCAAACATTAAAGTGGTTTCAAATGGAAGGCTTTAATCTTTTCTAAAATGGTATTTTTTACAAGGGCTTCAGCTGGGTTCTTGTGATTCCTGGTTGTGACCCCCAAGGGCCAGAGGGCCAGGTTTATTTGTAGCAGGTGCCAGGCTGTTTGAGAACACAGGTTTCTGAAGATCTCCCTTAGAGAGGAAGAAGAGGACAACTGGTTACAAAGTTTTGAAGACTTAAGGTGGAGACTTACACACAGCTACTTGTTAAGAGGAAACTGCCACTCTCAGAATGAGGCCCGGGATTTCACAGTTTCAAGAAAAGATCATTTGCATACCCATGATACCATACAGCAGCTGGAGACAGGATGAGTAATAGAACGAGTTATGCCTGCTCTGGCTGGCAAGCTTTTCAAAAGGGCATTGAACTTCAAGGTGAACGCTGGAGGGGCAGGAAAGACCATCTTGTCTTGGTCAAGTGCATTCTATACTTGATCTTAGTCAAAAGGTCGAGAAGTGATAGATCAAGAGCATTCTAGTTGGCTGACTTTCTCACTGTGCAAGGTCAGCTGAGGGTTGCCGCTGATAGTTTGGGCGTTCTGCTTGTCACATAATTCCGCACCCCGTTTAGACAACCTTCAGAAATCTTTGTAAGTAACTCATGGCTTAGTAGTGCCCGGTTTTAATAAGGCATAATTGCCGTTGATTTTTCCACTCAAAGAGTTGGCATGTGGACCCCAAACCTTGCTCAATACAGTATGAGGAACTAGAGGTCACTTGGGAGCCAGGCTTTCCTGGCAGGTACCATTCACCATTTCCTCAGGGTAGCAGCCAAAGATTTTTAGGCATTTTTTGGTGCAGAGCAAAACCCTTGAGGACATCTTTATGCAACAAATGACCTCCGTGGGAAAGCCAGGCCCTGAGACATCTGGAATCCTGTGGATGGAGATGAACTCCGGAAGTTTCTCTTACACCTGCTGCCTGGCCACAGCACAGTCAGTTTCTCTTTTCTTACCTCTTCGAGGGGTGGGTGGTAAATCATCAGGTGTAAAAATGGAGGGTAATGGGGGGACAAAAACCAAAACAAAACAAAACAATGGGTGGTAGTGGGCCTAGTTCAATGGCTCAGTGACTAAATCCTCGCCTTGCACACACCAGGATACCATATGGGCACTGGTTCAAGTCCTGCCTGCTCCACTTCCCATCCAACTCCCTGCTTGTGGCCTGGGAAAGCAGTAGAGGATGGCCCAATGCAGGGGCAACCCAGAAGAAGCTCCTGGCTTTGGGTCGGCTCAGCTCAGGCCGTTGTGGCCACTCAGGGAGTGAACCACAGGACCAAAAATCTTTGTTTCTTGTTCTCACTGTAAATATGCCTTTCCAATAAAAATAAATAAATCTTAAAAAAAAAAGTTTACGGAAAATAAAATTACAAGATATTTTGGCACAAAAACGTTTGAAGTTCATGTGTAGTTTTTTTCATGATACACTTAATAAAGTGTGCCTGTTTAGAAATAGGAAAAGAGCAGCTTTCATCCATTGTTTCACTCCTCAAATGGCTGCAACAGCATAGGGCTAGGCCAGGCTGAAGCCAAGAGGCAGGAGTGGGATGCCGTTGCCCATGTGGGATACTGGCACCAAGGCCACAGCTTTACCTGCTACGTCACAACATCTGTCTCCATACCACACCTTTATTCATGAATTTTGAAGACTTCTTGCACAGTTTCTACAGTTTTTGGGTTTTTTTTTAAAGATTTATTTTTATTACAAAGTCAGATATACAGACAGGAGGAGAGACAGAGAGGAAGCTCTTCCGTCCAATGATTCACTCCCCAAGTGAGCTCAAGGGCCGGTGCTGTGCCAATCTGGAGCCAGGAGCCAGGAACTTCTCCCAGGTCTCCCGCACGGGTGCAGAGTCTCAAGGCTTTGGGCTGTCCTCGACTGCTTTCCCAGGCCACAAGTAGGGAGCTGGATGGGAAGTGGAGCTGCCGGGATTAGAACCGGCACCCATATGGGATCCCAGTGTGTTCAAGGTGAGGACCCTAGCTGCTAGGCCACGCTGCCAGGCTCAGTTTCTACAGTTTTTGAAGCTTCCTTATACTCATGGCAGACAAAAATCCCTGCAATTTTCATAAAGAATAGAACTTCACCAATAGACAACCTGTCCCTGGTAGTTCAGACGAGCTCTTGTTGCATCAAAATGTCTACAGGACTGCTTTCCTTGATTTGGTGGTTCCGCGGAACCTAGGAGGAAGACAAAGTCAGCCAGCCCTTGAGGCCTTACCCCTGTACAAACTATCCTACCTGTCTTGCTTTTCACCTGCACAGTAAATTCTGAAACAAGTCACATTATTTCTAGTTTCAAGAGGAGCAAACTGCTTAGAAAAGTAATTCAGTCAATAACCAAAAGCTACCTGTGCAGAACTGTGCAAATCTAGGTGGCACCAAGTGGCTGGGCTCACCCCAGCCGCTTCCCAGCCTCCTGACTACCAGCGAGGAAACCGGTGCTCGGAGAATGGAAGCGACTTGCCAGAAGCCACACAGCTAAGCAGAAGACCGCCTGGACACTCAGCAGGTCCTGAGCCCTGTCTGCTTTCAGTGCACACAGCAGTCCGTTGTCCTATGCGTGCCTGCAAGCCCTGGCTCGGCGCTTACTCACCTGCAAGCAACACTAAATTACCATAAGCCCTGACTGACTTGTTCTCCTCTGATCACACTGTGGCCTCTATAAGGTGTTTGTCATTTTTTTTTTCTTAAATAGAAAATTTTTGGGCCCAGCGCCGTGGCCTAGCAGCTAGGGTCCTCGCCTTGAACACACTGGGATCCCATATGGGCGCTGGTTCTAATCCCGGCAGCCCCACTTCCCATCCAGCTCCCTGCTTGTGGCCTGGGAAAGCAGTAGAGGACAGCCCAAAGCCTTGAGACTCTGCACCCGTGTGGGAGACCTGGGAGAAGTTCCTGGCTCCTGGCTCCAGATCGGCTCAGCACTGGCCCTAGTGCTCACTTGGGGAGTGAATCATTGGATGGAAGATCTTCTTCTCTGTCTCTCCTCCTGTCTGTATATCTGACTTTGTAATGAAAATAGAAATAAATCTTTAAAAAAATTTTTAAAGATTTATTTTTATTGAAAAGGCAGATTTACAAAGAGAAAAGAGAGACAGAAAGATCTTCCATCTGTTGGCTCACTCCCCAAATGGCCACAGCAGCCAGAGCAGAGCTAATCTGAAGCCAGGAGCTGCTTCTGCGTCTCCCACGTGGGTGCAGGGTCCTAAGGCTTTGGGCCGTCCTCGACTGATTTCCCAGGCCACAAGCAGGGAGCTGGATGGGAAGTGGGGCTGCTAGGATATAAACTGGCTCTCAGATGGGATCCTGGTGGTTCAGAGGTGGAGGATTAGCTAATTGAGTCACCACACTGGGCCCAGGTAGAAATGAATTTATTTTAGGGGGTACAGAATGGAGGGGAGTAAAGAGAGAGGGAGTAGAGCCTGCCCAGACAGGAACAGAGGTTTGAAATTAGGCAGCATTTCCTGTTTGCCCTCATTTCCCTGTTAATATGGTTCCTGCCACCTGATTACTCCGTGCAGGAAGATGGCCATGCACTAAGATTGCAGCTTTGCAGGCCTGGAGGTGACTGGGATGAGACAGGTGGACGCAGCCAGACTGAACACTTGGCAGTCACAGTGTTTCCTTAGGGTTTGGGACGCCTCTGGCGAGCCCTGATTTGTTGATCACAGTAGATTGTCAAAATCCCCAAGCTTCGCTCTCCCTCCCTCCCACTCCAAGGTTAACAAGTAGATTCAGTTTTTCCTTAAAACAAACAAACAAACAAAAAAAGCAAGGCACACTAGACTTTAGATTCTCCCCACCCCCCAGACTGGGTTATTTCACTGTTTCCCAAACCCTGATGTTTTCATTACCACAACATCAGTGGGGATATTTCTCCTTGATTTTTTAAATTTTCAGATTCCGCTATTTCCAAACATCTCCCAGTTATGCCACTAGAGCTGAATGTGCGGTGCGGTGTGGTGTGGTGAGCTGTGCTGCGCCTTTTAAATGAGTTCCCACAGCTAACTCTTTTTCAGCTTACTCATCTTCAAGTTTGTTCTTCATGTGGTCCCTGGCTCTTTTCTGTTGCTGTTCACAGCTCGCCAGGGAGGGAAACTGAGGGAATTACCGAGGCGCCTCGCCCCAGAAGCTGCTCCTCATTCAGCCTTGAAGTGGCCTGGCAGGTTTCTGCAGGTCCTTTCTGGCCCAGGCTTGGGCACCGTGAGGGCACAATGTTCAGACACTCAGAATAGGGGCTGCGGCCGGTGGGCCCAAAGAGCGGGGACTGTGTCCTGTAAGGGGCAGTGTGACGGAGGGAGCCTGCCTTGGCTGCCTTTTTGGAGACCAGGCCCCTGGGCGGAGGGGCACCCTCGGCGGGGGAGGGGGCGAGGGGCAAGGCCTGGTGATAACAGGAGACAATGAGCCCCTGCGCGGTGCAGGCAGCAACGGTGGATGCGCAGGTGAGCCGGGCGCGCGCCCGGGCAGCTGGACGCGGGGGCCGAGAGCCCCGGCAGGTGGACGCAGGGCTGAGAGCCTGGGCTGGCCGCTCCCGGGTGGGCATGCTGTGTCTGTGTGCGGGGAGAACTCCAGGGCCTCTCCCTCTCCTGCCCCGTGGTCACGTGAGTTCACGTCCGAGCTTCTCGGCCACCAAGGTGGCCATCGCTGGCCTCAGAGTCCGGGAAATCGCTAGGGGCGTGCGGCCCCGCAGTTCCTTCCCCGAATCTGTCCAAGCCCTTGGGGCGCGCGCTCTTGGCCTCTATACCCCCCGACCCACGTGGGGTGATGGCAGTCGGGTGCCACGCCGAGGTCCCCCCAAAACTCCCACCGCGCCCCCTCGGGCCTCGGCCCTGGCTGGCTGGCTGCCTGGGTAAGCTCCCGGAGCCACTGCCCAGAGATCTCTGTCCGGGAAACACAGCGCAAGCCGAGCGGAGTGACCACGTCCGGGGAGCCCTCCGGGGTTCCGAGGGTCTTCCCGCTTCCTTTTGGACCCCGAGGCGACCAGGGACAGCGGGAGGCGGCGCGCGTGCGCCAGCTGTCAGCCCGGCCCCGCCCCTCTTGGACACAGCCACGCCCCGGCCGCGCCCGCCACGCCCCCGGGCCATCACCACGCCCCTCCACGCCCAGTGCCACGCCCCCGCCACGCCCCTGGCGCGCCCGGCGTGGGGCGGGAGGGCGCTGCGGCGGCAGCGGCTTCCTCGGGCCATTTTGCTGTGGAGCGACGGAGAGGAGGATCGCCCAAGAGACCCGGGGCGAGCAGCGGGGAGCCGGGGCAGGCGGCGGCCGTTGAGGGCAGCGGGCTCTCGGCGGTGGCGGGGACCTGGAGGACGAGGGGAGCCGCCGGGGAGGAGGACTGGAGAGCCGCGCCCGCCGCGCGCGGAGCGCCCCTTCCCGCCCCCTGCACCATGAGCTGGGGCACGGAGCTGTGGGTGAGTGAGGGGCCCGGCTGCTCCCTGCAGCCGCGGCCTGGGGTCCCCGCGGCCTGGGCGGGAGGCCCGCGTCCCCGAGCCGCTCGGCGGGCCTCGGCCGCAGGCGGGAGGTGACGAGGCGGAGAGAGTTGGTGTGGGTCTCCCGGCCGTCGTGAAGGGGGCTGCGGACCGGCTGGGTGTGTGTGGGGGGGAAGCGCTAATCCCCAAGGCGAGTGGCCCGAGCCCGGGAGGGGCCGGAGGGGGCGTGGAGGCCCTGGGCGCCGCGGCGGCGTTGTGTCCTCGGGCGCCCCAGCCCCGGTGCAGCGGTCGGCGGGAGGCTCGCGCTTCTCCGGTGACCGGTCGGGCGCTCGGGTGGGGTGCCCGGGTGGGGTGCCCGGCACGAAGAGAGCGGCGAGGTTTTCCCGCGGGAGGCGGGGACCTCCGAGCCGGGCGGCGTGGGGCGCACGGTGGCTCTTGGGGGACCGGTGTGGGAGGGGCACTGCTCAGGTCCTGAATTTGAGGAGGGGGCAGGGCGGGCACTGCGGCGTCTGTGACCTCGAGGAAAGAAGGGGTGGGAGAGTGGACGGCGGCAGGAGGGGGAGTGTCTCGGGCCGTCACCCCCCGACCCCCCGTGGGGGACAGACGTCGGCGGGCGAGGTGCTGTGCCAGTGGTGCGCCCAGGGCCGGCACCCTGGGCCCGGGTGCGCGCGCGGGTCGCGGAGCCTGGAGTCTCCTGGGGACGCCCTGCCTTGGCCCGGTATGGACGCGGTCCCCGTGGGCTCCCTGGGGGACAGAGCCGGGCCGGGATGGTGGGTGCGGTGACCCCAGGAAGCGTGGACGACTAGCCTCGGTGGCTGGCTGGGCCGGGCTGTCTTGTACTGGGGGGTTGGCCCCCGTTTCTCCCCGATTAAGGGTGTTGGGTTGTGGCTGCAGCCAAGCCTGCTCACACCGGAGTACGGCATTAGCTACCGAGATGGCGCAGCCTCCTCCTTTTTTTTTTTTTTTTTTCTGGGCATTTATTGTTTTTACATAACCATTTCTGTGGGCCAGCAGCAACCAAAATACCTAGAGTGATACCTTCCTTAAGATAGTTAAGTCCTCCAACCATCTCCAGTCCCAAGGGGATAGACAACACTGCGGGCCACTGTGAGGAATGTTTTGCCTGGATGGCAAACAGCAGGGTTTTTTTGCCCTTAACTGTTATCCTGTCAGCTGATTAGGCAGGTACTTCCTTCGAGGCTTCTATCCTTTCACTGGCCATAGCCCTGTGTGTTCCCTCCGCCCCTTATCTAGGGTGGAGGAATAATTCAGAAGTTCTCAGGGTGGGGAGAGTTGATGTTTCAGGGATTCCCGAGGGGGCGATGCGGATCGGCTGGGGCATTGCCCGGTGACATGGAGACGGCGGCACCAAGTGGAGACGTGGTAGCTGTGAGCACCAGAAAGGACTGACCCACCTTGGCTTGGGAAGCCAAGGGGCAGGGCTCAGGAAGAGCGGGGACATCCCTGGGCTGTGGGCTGAGGGCTTGGAGGGAGGTAGTATTGGACGGTGTCTGCACCCATCCTTTTCTATGGTGAATGCTTCAAGTCCTCTACATTAGAAAAAGAAAGGACATAGTTGGAAAATACCTTTAAAGGGGAAGAGAGTGAAATAGTTGAGTTTTGTTTTGTGTTTTTGTCTCTTTCCCCTGGTGGATCACTTGATGAGAAAGAGTGAATCAGTCATTGGTTCCATACAGGCAAGGGCAGGGCAGTGAGGAGTCCCAGCCTCCGCCTCGGAGTAGCTTGGTTTGACAGAAGAGAGAGATGGACCTGCCATTTTTGCTGGTTCACTCCCGAAATACCCACCCAGAGCAGGGGCTGCTGGGAGCTCTATGTGGCTCTCCCACGTGGGTGGCAGAGACCCAAGTACTTGAGCCATCTTCTGCTGCTGCATCTGAGGGTGTGAATCGGAGCCAGGACTTGAAGCCGGGTACCCCACATAGGAGGCCAGTCCCCGTAGTCCTGTTAACACCACACATCCTGTTCCTTGTTTTTGAGATGAGAGCAGTACAGAAAGCCTAGAGCGCTGACGGAGGAGGCTGAGGAATGAGATTGGCTGCCCTGATGGCCTGAGGCCAGGGGCCGTGCTGCCCGTTGGGCTGTCAGGGAAGGAGGTTTCCTTGAATGGTGGCTTGGGTAATGAGATAATGATGGGGCACTCAGAGAGGCTGGCTTGGCAGAGTCCTGCCATAGACAGAGCAAGCCGAGCTGTGGTATGGTGGCTGTGAGGTCTCTGTAACAGGTGGCTGCAGCCCCAGCCGAACTTCATGGGCACACGCTGGGCCTGACACACGTTTTGGGGCTTTTGCCGCAGTCCCTGCGGGACCTTGGAGATGCGACAGGTTTCTGACATGCCTGCTCCATAGCCACATCCTGCTTTGCACAGGGGCTAAAACTGTTCCCTGCAGCCCTGCCACTGGTTGTATCTATTCATGTTCTAGGACGTTTTTAAGAAATGGTGAGATGTCAAGGAGTTGCCACACAACCATAATAAAATGTGTGTGTTAGCCTTACTGGGTTAGTTGAGTTTAAATTGGGCTTTCTTTTTAACAGAAATTCATGACAAAGTCTAGTGACTGCCCTAAAATCATTTCTGTGTGGCTCTTCCTTCACATTATTTTCCATTTTTTTTTAGATTAATTTTATTTACTTGAGAAGGCAGAGCATGGAGGAGAGAGCTGGTTCACTCTCCTAATGGCTGCAGTGGCTGGACAGGATTGAACCAGGCTGAAGCCAGGAACCTGATTCCACCTGGGTGCCCCACAGGCTGACCGGCTCCCAAACACTTGGGCCATCTCCTGCTGCTTTTCTCAGCACATCTGGAGGGAGCTGCGCTGGAAGTAGAGCAGCTGGGACTCCAGCGAGTGCCCTCCTGGGATGCTGGCACTGCAGGTGGCAGCAGGTTAACTTGGCTGCCCCACAGTGCTAGCACCTCCAAGTCAATCTGTTGTTGAAAGCTTTACTGAACCATTGCGTGTGGGAGCTGCCCACCTGGGTCGCGTGAAGCCGGTTTCCTACGCTGATGAAGATCTCTGCTTTTTCCTGGCCAAAAAAACCCACTTTGCTTCTGGCCTGTGACATCTGGGTCCAACAAGAACCAGGGTCGTCCGGGCCTTAGCTCTGCAACTTGTGGAAGTTGTCACCGGTCCCTGGAGAAACTCCCAGCAAACAGGTTTGTTGCCAACAGGTTTTCTTACCTATCCACTGGAGGGAAGTATCAGTTGGGTTTTCTGCGCGCTTGCTCAGCTGCGTGAAGGAGACGTAAATCCCCTGGACATTTTGCCTTTCTTCGCTCTCCCCGTCTTGGTAGCTTACAGATGATTCGGGGACAGGAGCCTGTGTCACTGTCGGCCGCTGCTCTTTCTGCCGTGTTCTCTGTCTTGGCTGTGGGGCTGATGAGAGCAAAGTAGCCCACCACCATGCAGGGAAGGAGCGGAGAGCTGGAGGGCATGTGGCTGGTTCACCAGGGAGCCGCCTCCACTCTGCGTGTGCGTTGCACATCTTTCTGGCACCTGTGCTTTCTGGGCCGGGCCATTCCCACAGTATGTTCGGATCTCTGGGATGATCTGTGGCCATTCCTGGTGCTGCATACTTGAGAGAGGCTTATTATCCATCAACAGGCTGGGAGCAACGCCTGATTCAGTGAAGTAGTTTGATAAATATTTATTGAATCAATGAATCCTTTTCTTCTTTGACCGTGTACTTTTTAAATAGTAAGCAATTATTTCCTCCAACTTTATTTTTTATTTGAAAGGCAGGGTTACAGAGAGAGAAGAAAGCTAAAATGCTTCCTCCATGGGTTCCCCTGAGTTGGCTGTGATGGCCAGGGCTGGGTCATGCTGAAGCCAGGAGCCTTGACCTCTGTGCAGCTCTCCTGCGTGGGCCGTACTAAGCCCCTGGGGCCACACTCCACTACTTTTCAGGAGCATCGGCATGGCGTGGGTCAGAAGCACGTAGCTGAGCTAGAACGGATGCTCACGTGGGATACTGGTGTCACAGGCAGTGGCTTAAACCCTGTACCACAATGCCGTCCCCCACAGCAACTTCCTACACTTCAATACTGGTAAAAAAATTTTTTTTCTAGTTCTAGGTATTCTCCCCCTTTTTAGCAACAAAATTGCTCTCTCTCTCTCTTTTCTTTAATGTTTAAAAGATCAAAGTTAGAGAGGGAGGAAGGGAGGCAACATTGGTGTCTTCCATCTACTGATTCATTTCCACCAAGAGCTGCAAGGGTGGGCCAGGGCTGGGCCAAGTTGAAGCCAAGAGCTTTATTCTGGTCTCCTACATGTGTGCAGGGACCCAAGGACGTGGGCCATCCTCCACTGCTTTTCCTAGGCTATGAGCAGGGAGCTGGATGGGAAGTGGAGCAGCCGGGACATGAACCAACACCCATGTTGGATGCTGGTGTCAGCAGGTGGTGACTTTACCTGCTGTGCCACAGCACCGGCCCCACACTTGGTTCTTGTGTTTTTTCATCTTGAAGTTGTGGTCAGTTGGGTATTGGCAGGTTTGGGAACATTGTCACTTCTTGTCACCGCTCCTGGAGAACAAGTCACACAGTCCATCGCTTGTCTGCTGCTCTCCCTTCAAAACCCTTTGGAACTTTGTGTTTGGGGTGTACCTAGCAGGACCCATAGGGGAGGGAGTACTCCCTGAACCCTGATGAGGAGCCCAGACTCTCTGAAGACAGAGTAGCTCCAGTTTAATCTGTCATCTGTACCTGCCATGTTGGGACAAGCTTCTTCCTCAGTCTGTTCTGGTTAGTGGATATTAAGCAGAGTATGGGCAGTCTGGCGATTCGTTGGCTGTGTACACATCAGCTTCTTGACCCACTAGGCATAGTCCACAAGCGTGCTGTAGGTTGCTGTTTGGGTGGATGGGATGGGGGCAGGGATGTGGTGAACGCCCCCCACCCCGCCCCGCTGTGTACTCCGGGTCCTGCCAGCCGCTCCTTCCTCCTTGTGCTGCTCAGAAGCGTGGAAAGTGCTGCTTTGAAGGGCTGTTTGGGCAGTCCCGACTTCCCCGCTAAAAACTAATATTGTGTTTCCTGCAGGGATTACTCATACTGGTTTCATCAACACCACCCACATTTAAAAATAAGGCTTTATTTTGACACTTAAAAAACTGCATGCTACCAGTGCACATGAATGTCCTGGAGAATTAATCTAATTAAATTCTTAGAGGAATGTGGGTGTGAAGGTTTCTGGAATTAGTGTTAATAAAGAAATATTTGTTTCCTGTTTTAGCAACATGCACTCATGCTAGCTTGAGCCTAGGGATATGCCTAGGTTTTTTTCTTTTTTTAAACAGTTTCAATCATATGGTGCCAAATATGTATATATATTAGAGAGTATTTTAGGAGGACACCCATCTTAATTTCTGCAGTTATTTCTTTGAGAGGCAGAGGGGGAATGTGTGTTTCTGCCTAGTGGCTCCCTCCCCAAATGCCCATACCAGAAGTTGACAGCTCAGTCCTGGTCTCCTGTGGGAGTGCAGGAACTGGGCCATGGGTGCAGCCACTGTCACCTCCCAGGGTCTGCAGGAAGTGGAGCCAGGAGGCATGGTGGGGTACGGGCACCCTAACTGGCATCTTCACCCCTAGACCAAACACTGTCCCTGTTTTTAGTATTAACTGATCATGGTTTTTCAGTTCAGGGCAACTTTTATGTTATCATCATCATCCTATATTTAAAATTCTGTTTTCCATTTATGTAAAATAATAGCAGCCTGAATTGTTTAATATTGGTCATAGACTCAAACCACCACCACCACCACCACATTTGAGAAAAGGGTTGCTGTTAGCTTCCATTTTCTTGTTGCAAACACCAGAATCCTGTTACATTTTAGTAATGGGTATTTGCTCTTACGACAGCATCTGAGGTTTCAGTGTATACAGCGAGCAGCTGCCGCTTCCCTGTCTCTACCCTCTGTATGGACTCAAAGTGGACAAAGCTTACAGTGAGACAGACGAACTCTACAGTTCTCGTGCTGTTAGATGCGCCACGTCCTGTTCCCTTACACAGTTTAATCAGTATCAGTTCTATGTATCGAGTGCTTGTCACGGCCGGAGTGTCGTACAAAGCATCTGCCATTCAGCTTCTTTCAGGGCCGTTTGCTCCAGCATCAGGCAGAAGGTACCAAGAGGTTTATTGGCAGCAGCGGCTGTGGAGGGGAGCAGAAAGGAAGCCAGCAGACCGCAGAGCACAGGCTAGGCCTGTGAGGTGCTCCAGGGTATGGTTGACCCATTCAGGCACTTGCAGATGTGGCTGTTCCTCTGCCTTGCCCGTTCAGTGGTCAGGGGCTGAAAGAGTGTGGCTGTGGCTGCCATCCTGCTCAGTCCCTGGCTGAGACCTGTTTGCCAACCACACTCCTTGTGGCTGGGTGGCGGGTGGTATTCAGCACCTCCTCACATGGGCCGTGCCTTGAGCGTCACCTGCTGTGCAAGGTCATCTCCCATTCACAGATTCCGTCCTGGTCTTCCTTCATGCTCTAGGATGCCTCTCCTTGAAATTATTATTCTTAACTTGCTACCTTTAAAATTATTCTTGAATTTCTTGTTTATTTGAAGGGGTTGGGCAGAGAGGGGAGAGATCTGTCCCCTCGCTCACTCCTCAAATAGCCCAGATGGCCGGGGCTGGTTCACACCCCAAGCCTCAGGGTCTCCCATGTAGGTAGCAGGGACCATCTCACACACTTAGAACGTCTTCCGCTGCTTTTCCAGACACTTTAGCCAGGACTGCAACAGGTGCACTTTAGCTGCCCTGTTAGAGAAAAATGGCTAAGCCTGCTCACCCGCAGAGGGCCTGGCTCTTGGCGTCCTCAGCTGTCTGTGGCAGTGTGTGAAGTGCCTCGCTCACCTGCAGTAGGCGATTGAAGTAGATCCTTTCATAACCCAACAGGGACTGTGGGCATTTACTGGCTAGCTATGAGTTCTGCAAAAAAGGTGAGGTTACAGATAAAGCTCACCAGAATGCCAACTCAAATATAGGGTAGTGGTTTTTTCTTTTCTTTTCCTCTGACATCCAGCAAGGCCCATCGTGGTTTATAAAAAGCCCCTTGTTGCTTCTGCGCTGGTAGCCGAGTTTCCTGTGTCTTCTTCACTCCTGTTTCCTCCCCATTGTGGTGAGTTTCACTTTGTGAACAGGTCAAGGCTGCCGGCGGAGAAGCGGTGCCGAGTGCCTGGCAAAAGTAGTCGTGAATGAAGCTTCATTTCAGCAGATGTTTCACGAACCACTCCCCCCCCCCAACGAAAGAAATCTGTTTTTGGGTTTGTGTCTTGCCTTGGTGGAAAGTGTTTTTAATTACATTGAGAGGGAAAGAAGAGGAATGTGGCAAAAGTTTTCAAACTTTTGGTATTTTTAAAGAAAAAAGATTTATTTAGTTATTTGAAAGAGTTATGCGAGCAAGGAGAGAGAGATTTTCCATGTGCTGATTCACTCGTCAAGTGACTGCAATGGCCAGGGCTGGGTCAGAAGCCAGGAATTTTTTCCAGGTCTCCCATGTGGGTGCAGGGGTCTAAGCAATTGAATCAGCCTCCGCTGCTTTCCCAGGTGCATTAAAAGGGAGCTAGATTGGAAGTGGGATGACTAGGGCTGGAACTGGGACCATATGGGATGCAGGTATCACAGCCTAAACTACCATGTTCAGGTTCCAGTCCCAAACTTGGTTCTGGAGGAAGAAGATAAGCAACATGTTTTCTCACACCTATAGCTAAAGGAAACTTGACACCATTGTTTTTTCCTAAAATTTTTTTTACTTTTTTTTTAAAGATTTATTTTTATTTTCATTACAAAATCAGATATACAGAGAGGAGGTGAGACAGAGAGGAAGATCTTCCGTCCGATGATTCACTCCCCAAGTAAGCCCCAACGGGCCGGTGCGCGCCAATCCAAAGCCAGGAGCCAGAAACTTCCTCCAGGTCTCCCACACAGGTGCAGGGTCCCAAGGCTTTGGACCATCATTGACTGCCTTCCCAGGCCACAAGCAGGGAGCTGGATGGGAAGTGGAGCAGCTGGGATTAGAACCAGTGCCGATATGGGATCATGGCTCGCTCGTTAGAAGCAAGGGCTTCACCTGCTAGGCCATGCTGCTGGACCCTATTTTACTTATTTGAAATGCAAAGTGACAGAGACATAGAAATCTTGCCCCTGCTGGTTTAACTTCCCAGGTGAAGTGAAAGAGGGCAGTGCCTGCAACTGGGGGCCAGGCCTGCGTCCTGGCGCTCCTCACTGCTCTCCCAGGCGCCTTAGGAGCCGGATAGGAAGTGCAGCAGTCACAATGCCAGTTTTGCGACATGACACTTTTTATTATTTTTTTTTTCAGTTGGTCATGCTAAAGTTTTATTTTTTCCCTTTTTATTGTATTTTTGACAATCTTTACATAGTTAATTAGGGTAAAAAGGTTCAAGGGCTACTGGAAAGTGGGTAAGACTATTATTTCCACATTGTTTCCTTCATGTATCTGAGTTAAAGGGGGATTTTTAAGGAAGAAGCCCCACCCCAGGTCCCGGATATGGGGCATGCTCAAGTGGTTTTGATAGTTCAGCAGTTATGAATTGCTGCCAGTCTCTCTACTCCAAGCACGATGAGGTCGTTGAAGAATCCACGATTCTTTAATCTATAGTCCATCTTAGAGTCTGCGTTTGCCCAGTTTTTCACTGCCAACATATGGCTGAGGTGGTTGATTGACTTGTTCCGTCCTCTGTCTTTTCGTGGTTAGGCTTCTGACTCTGGCAGTTTGATTGGGGAGATCCCCAAAGAAACTTTGTCTGAGGTGTTCCCAGACCAGATTCTTGTGTGTACTAGCAATACAGGCCTCGGCGCAGTCCATCGCCCCGATCAGCTGGTGGAGCAACATGACACTTAAAAAAAAAAAAAAAAAATTTAGGAAAAGCAGATCAGATTGATGGAGAAGAGAAACAGAAAGCTCTTCCACCTACTGGTTCACTCCCCAAATGACTTCAGAGGTCAGAGCTGAGCTGGAGCCAGGAGCTTCTTCTGGATCTCCCCCATGGGTGCAGAGTCCCAAGGACTTGGGCCATTCACCACTGCTTTCCCAGGCCGTAAGCAGGGAGCAGAATGGGAAGTAGAGCAGCTAGGATATGAATTGGTGTCCATATGGGATCCCAGTGCTTTGCAAAGTGAGGATTAGCCAGTTGAGCCATTGCACCAGGCCCTGCTTGAAACATTTGATCAATTGTTTTATCTTACCAGCTTACCTTGGGATTGATTTCCTAACAAAGATAACTGACAAATTTGAAGCCATTAGCATTAGGACATGGACGTTTCTGGCAATATTTGGGCAAACACATTTGGATATTATGAATATCTGTGTGTATAAAATAGTTTTTACCATGTGTCTGCACTTTTCTAGTTTCAGTTTTACTTATGTCAATACAGGTTATCTGTTTGATTTTCAAAAGCTGTCAGTGTGCACGTGAGAAAATCTATCATGTCACCTTAGGTAGACTGAGTCCATAGTAGAAGCTTCTGTTGGACCAGATCGGACACCCAGCCCTTAGGGTCAGGTAGTTCCTGCATGTACTGAGTACTGAGACCAAGCATCTGCTTAGCAGCTGTTGGTAGTTGGGCAGGATACAAGGAGACAGGGATAAGATGTTATGGGTCAGTATGATGAGCTCCCGGGGTCGGGGGAGGCCTGTAGGGGAAACATGTCCCAGAGTTCAGCTAGAGGACCAGCAGGTGCTGCCAGTGAAAGGGCCTGGTCAGGTGACTCCAGAGCCCTGGGTTGAGCAGAGTGCCCAGTGGATGCTGGAAGCAGCGTGCAGAGGCATCCAGGCTGGGGTCCTCCTGCCTTGAGAGCAGGTGAGATGCCCTTGAGCCGCTGGAAGCAGGTGGCTGTGGTGCCCTCACACGGCAGGCTGTGTCCCAGGAGTGATCTGGCAGCCCAGGTTCCTCTGAGGGGCGGGGACCAGAGCCTCACCCTTCCCGACATTGCTGTGGGTCCAGGTAGGTCGAAAGAAAGCTGCAAGAGCTGTGAGCTTCTTGGGCTGAGCGAGGGAGGCAGGCGCGCCGTTGGCACGGGAAGGCCGAGGAGGGCCCTGGGAAGGTACAGTCAGAGGGTCTGTTGGTTGTGGTGCCAGGCGTTGGACATCCATGCGTCAGAAGGTTGTTCAGGAGTTGGAGGAAAATGTGCACTGTGGAAAGCATGTCATGAATCCTAGAATTTTTTGCACCAAAATAAATGAGTTTTTCATTCCAGTGGGTTTTATTTTTTTTCCCACGGAGTTCCTGGCATCCCAAGTAGGTCAGCCCCGGGGGGCTTTTTGTTACCAGCTGGGCACAAAGCCCAAATCCACTGTCCCTCCTCATCTTGCCTGTTTCTGCTTGGCTGGTGCAGCCCAGAGAAACTTAACAGGGTGGCTCTTTAAGTTTAGCAGACTTAGTGATTTCCCACAAATTTTCAAGACTGATGGACAAATTGTAATTGTGTATCCTAAGCCGGGTGGAGGGGGTCTGCTTGTGGAGCTCTCCCAGCCGTCCGTTTGTTGTCTGCCTGCCCGGGCACTGGCAGTTTGGTTTTCTGAGCTGTCTTCCCTCTCCCAGTGGGCTGAGCTGGGCATAAGGCTACTTCTACGTCAGGTATCCCAGCCGAGTACCAAATCAAAGCCGAGCTGGAAGCGCCGAGGGGCTGCCGACAGTGTATGGTGGGTACCTTTGGCTGCCCTGTGCAGGCGTGGACGGGCGGCATGGGAGGGTGGACTGAGTGATTGAGGCGCCAGCGGCTCCCCCTGCCAGCCCCTGCTGCTCATGCAGATTATAGCGTAGTTGCTTAGGACTTGAGGATAGTTCCTCCCCCACCCCTGTGGTCCACTGAGCCTTGCCATCCTCTGGATTGCACTCAGTACCTGGGTTGGATGTGGGGTGTTTGTTTCACCACTTTCCCACATTTCCCAAATTGTTAATATTAGTTCATCTTTTCCTTTTTGCTTATTTATTTTTGAGCCACCAACAGTGCATTTATCTTCGGCCAGCAGGAGTGGCCGCCAGCCTGGCCATCGGCTGCCACCTCATCCCAGCACAGCAGGTTGGCCTGTCCTTATAATGGATTTAAGTTCTAGCAGTATTTTGGTGTTACCTCCTTGCCACATTAGCTGCTGACAACTGATACAAATATTTAGGGTCCTGTTTTAGGATGGATGGATTGATGTGAAAGGTAGGATGTCAGAGAGAGGGAGCAACAGAGATCTTCCATTGGCTGGTTCATTTGCCACATGACCACCACAACAAGGCTGGGTCAGGCTGAAACAAGAACAAGGAATGCCATCCTGATCTCTTGCGTGGGTGGCAGGAGCTCAGGCACTTGGGCCATCCTCCACAGCCTGATACGCCAATGTGGGATGCTCTGTCCCTCGTGGTGGTGCTTAAACGACCATACCACGACATCAGCCCTGTAAGGTCCTCTTTGGTTTTTTTGTTTTGTTTTTCCTCTTTGGGTTTTTAAAAAATAATGCTTAGTTGTGATGTACTCAGATGAGCGATTCTTCACTGACTTCCTCTGAAAAATGTGGTTGGCAATGTTGTATATGCCAGGCATTGTTCTGGGCAAAGGTCAGTGACCCAAGCATGGTAAAATTTTGCTCGTCTCAGAGTATTTCTGAGTGCATAGGGAGGGTTGGTAGTGTTTGACCTTGACTGTGATGCTGGTTAAGAAATCTGCTTCTGGGCCCGGCGTGATAGCATAATGGTTTAAGTCCTCTCCTTGAATGCGTCGGGAACCCATATGGTGCCAGTTCAAATCCCAGCAGCTCCATTTCCCATCCAGCTCCCCGCTTGTGGCCTGGGAAAGCAATCGAGGACTGCTTTGGGACCCTGCACCCGTGTGGGAGACCTGGGAGAAGTTCCTGGCTTCGGATTGGCTCAGCTCCAGCCATTGTGGCTGCTTGGGGAAGATCTTCCTCTCTGTCCCTCCTCCTATCTGTATATCTGCCTTTCCAATAAAAATAAATAAGTCTTTAAAAAAAAAAAGAAATCTGCTTCCCACCTGGGTTGGGTTCCTGGCTCTGGCTTCCTGTGGTTGCAGTCTCTGGAAGACAGTGGTGAGGACTGGAGGGAGCTGGAACCCTGTCCTTTGGGGTTTTTCTGTGAAGACTCCTGAAAATGGAGTGTGGGAACCCCCTCAGGCTTCCTCCCTGAGGGCCTGAGGCAGGCCCTTCTGACCAATCTCTGAGAACCAGGAAGGAGTTACTTGCAGGAGCCTTGGAAGCAGGCCAAGATAAAGCCCACCTCACTTGTGGCCAGCCGCCCCTGGATCTTGGAATGCTGAGGCTGCTCCACGGAACAATATGCCACTCAGAAGATGCTGCCACATTCCTGGGATTGCACGGAGCCCTGCTCCTGTCTCCCCTGTGCATAGTCTCTTGGCGAGAGTTGCCTGGTCATGTGAGCCCCCCTCTTCTGAATCCTCCAGGAGAGTGGGAAGATCTGGTTCTGCCTTCTGAGCCTTCCCTGGCTCCTAGGTTTGTTCCATTTCGCTCTTTGTCTCTCCCCCAAGAGCATTCAGAATCGGTCATATAGTGTCACCGAGTGGGATTATGAGAGAACTTGATTTTGGGTGTGCAACAGATCCGTTTGGCAGGCCCCATCACCTTGTCTCTCTCTCACACACACATAGAGACACACACACACGTTATTATGTGTTACCTCCTCACTTCTCCCTCTGCGTGGTGGGAGGGGCCTTGCAGCCGTTCTCCCCGCCAGACCAGGCCAAAGTCTGTGACCCATGGGAGCCTGTCTGCGAGGCAGCATCGCATATGTGCAATGTACCCTGGCCCTGATCCCTTGGGATGCTTCCTCTGGGAAGCCGGATGCCATACTGTAAGGAAGCCCACCCTGGCACCCTAAGAGAAGCCCACTGCAGAGGTTCCTGTGGACAGCCGGATGCGGTCTCAGTCAGCTGTCAGCATGAGCTGCCAGGCATGCCAGCGCACGGCTTCTAGATGCTGCTGGCCTCCAGTAAGTACACCCTTCTAGCCTCCAGACTTCCCCAGGAGAGGCCTTAGCCTTCATGGTGTGTAAAGAGGTTGTCCCTGCCCGGTTCCTGACCCAGCATTGAATGGGTCTTTCTTGCGAAGCATGGGGGGTTGTTTAGTACTGAGGTGGCGATTGGACTAACTTCCTGGGATGCTGTGGGAGATGGCAGGTGCATCCCCTCTTCAATTCTTGCAGGACAGGGCTGCCATGTGTGCCGTTTTGAGCATGAAATAGGACAACTGGGTCGTGGGGGGAATGAATCTTTTAGGATGTGACATTGGGAAGGCGAGGCCTCTGCCGGGGTTGCCTTCTTCGCAGGTGAAGCAAGCATCGGAGAACACATTGCGGCTTACAGGAGAGGGTGGCTGTTGTGCTGCAACAGGCTAAGCCAGGGCTTGGGACACGACATCCCAGAGCAGAATGCCTGCTTTGGGTCTTGGCCACTCCACGCTTCTGATCCAGCTCCCTGCCAGTGTGTCTGGGTGGGCAGCAGATGCTGACCCAACTGGCGCCATTGTGGGAAGTCCAGATGGAGGTCGTGGTTCCTGGCTTTGGCTGTTTTCCTGGTGTTAGGGAAATGAATCTGCAGCTGGAAGATGGATCCTCCCTGACTGCTTCACCTCCTAGATATTTACATAAATGCTTAAAAAAAGAAGACGACTTAGAGGGGGAAAAAAAAACCCTAAATCCCTTAAAATAGGTTTGTCTCAAGGTTCTTATCATTGGATGTGACAGTTGTTACTTCATGGACAAAGTGAGATTTTAGTTTACATTGTTGTCACGGCCATCAAGTCACAGCCCAGGACATTTCATCACAGTCCTCTTTGCTAAGAAATGTTCTTGGCATTTCCCCTCCTCTAAGTTTTACTTCCTCTTTGAAATATAAGCCATATGTTAATATGCTTCACACATGTTGCTTTAAGGAGTAGGAAGTAAAATGCAGACTTCCTGCAGCTTTGGCCATGAAGTAGCGCCCCTCCTCATGTTGACAGCACACCTGCTGCTGAAGCCAACAGGATTGCCTATTCCCTCTTGCTGCAATGCCTTGGCCTCTCCACTCCCTGAGTAAGATACAGAGGCTACCAAGTCCTTAGGACTGTGCATTTATCTTTATTTTTTTTTAAAGATTTACTTATTTTATTGGAAAGATGGATTTACAGAGAGAAAGAGAGACAGAAAGATCATCTCTCCGCTGGTTTACTCCCCAAGTGGCAGCAACAGTCGACGCTGAACTAGGCTACCACACCAGGCCCAGAGCTCCTGACTTTGCCTAGTGGCTAAACCCTCACCTTGCATGCACCCGGATCCCATATGGTTGCCGGTTTGAATCCTGGCCACTCTATTTTACTTCCAGCTTTCCTGCTTGTGGCCTGAGAAAGTGGTGGAGGACAGCCTAGACCCTTGGGACCCTGCACCGGTGTGGGAGACCCAGAGGAAGCTCCTGGCTCCTGTCTTCGGATCAGCTTAACTCCAGCTGTTGTGGCCACTTGGGGAGTGAATTAGCATATGGAAAATCTTTCAGTATTTCCTTCTCTCTGCAGATCTGCCCTTCCAATGAAAATAAAACTAAATCTTTAAAAATAAAAATTTCATTTGGTTCAAGAAACCCAGAGACGAAAGATCTTCCATTGGCGGGTTTGCTTTGCATATGTCTACTGCAGGCAGGGGTGAGGGTGAGGCCAGGCCAAATTCAGATTCCTCGAGCTCATTCTGGATCTTCCACGTCAGGATAGGGCCCAGGTGATTGAGCCAGTGTCTCCTGTGTGTTCCCAGGGAGCTGGCTCGGATGTGAACTGGCCTGTCATGCGGGAACTCTTCACCCTATGCTGTGACATCACCGCTGTGCCACGTGCCCACCCAAGGCTGTTTATTTTTAACATTCATATGTCATGAAGCCAGACTGCGTGATTCCTATACTGTTATTAAGTGGCTGAGTCGTTTTTGGGCAAGTTGTTGGACCTCAGTTCCTTCAACTGGGAAGCGGTGGTCATAGCAGGGGCACCTTACAGGATCACTGGGAGAGGGGAGTTCCTGAGGACATGGAGCAGTGAGCTAGTGACACAGTCAGCTGCTGGAGTGTCGCCCTTCACTGTTCCGCCCTGCGTGTGCTGAACCTTCCTCATGCCTTCAATCCTGTGTCAGGAAGAAACAGTATGTGCTTTCTTGCTAGAAGTATTGCAGAAGTGGTCAACGGGGGGCTGGCACTGTAGAGCAGGGTGTGTTAGGCCACCACCCACAATGCCTGCAGCCGTTAGAAATTGGTTCAAGTCCCGGCTGTCCAACTCACATATTCCAGCTCCCTGCGGATGTGCCTGGGAAAGCAGTGGAGGATGGCTCGAGTGCTTGGGCTCCTGCACCCACCTGGGAGACCCAGCGAGGGTTCCATACTCCCGGTTTCTGCCTGGCCCCCTCAGCCATACAGCCCTTTGGGAAATGGACTAGTGGTGGGAAGTTCTGTCTGCCTTTCAAATAAGCAAATAAATATTTAAAAAGGAAGTGACTGATGAAGCTGGGTGCCAAGTACGTTGGGAGACCTCTGGTGCCTTGCCTGCCGATGCTGTGAAGCATTGTGAGGGCCAGCGTCAGCTGACACCGACACACTTGTCCTAGAGTGGGATTCCTAGTGCACACAGAGTCCCGTGTCCCTCGGTCATGATCGAGTGATTGCTGCTGAGGCTGGCACTCTGGAGAGAAATGTCCCCTGGAGTTGCCACACTGTGGCTCAAACACACCATCTGTGTCGGCAGGTTTGTAAAGGGCTCAGCATCCAGAAAGTGACACAAAAATAGACTCACTGAGCGTATTCCTCCCTTCATTGTCAGCCACCAGGTTTGTTAGATGCCTCGTGTTCCACTCCACTGGCAAAAATGCCAGGGATCACGTTGCCCAGTTGTTACTGTTGGACTGAGAGGCCAGGAAGGTTCACCGAGCCATAGATTTTGTCTGCAGCGACCTCATTGTGCTTGGAATGGTGAGATTGGCAGCAGGTCATAACTGTTGAACTATCAAAACCACTTGAGCAAGACCCTTGGAGCATGCCCCACATCAGGGTCCTGGGATGGGTGGGAGGCTGGGTGGGGCTTCTCCCTTTATCTCCCCATTGACCTCAGATACAAAAAAAAAAAAAAACCCAATGTGAAAATAATAGTCTTACCCACTTTCCTGTAGCCCTTGAACCTTTGTGCCCTAATTAACCATGTAAAGATTGTCAAAAAAAAAAAAAATCTTAAAGAAAAAAAAAAAAGATTTTGTCATTGTGGTAGGTTGGCAAGTGGGAGCTGTGAGCTGCGTCATTTCCAGTGCAGCTGTAGAGCGCGAGCGAATGAGAGGAAATGAAAACCTGGCTGGTGACTTTCTTCCTGGGCCTGGCATGGGCCTGGTCTGCAGTGACTGTCGTGTGTGAGCACGTGGAAGGAGCAGCCCGCCGAGTGAGGAAGAGAGCCCAGGAGAGCAGTGGGAAGAGGGTGGGTGGAGTACAGACCGATCCCCATCACAGCTGGTAAAAGCAAAAGTTACTGCACAGGTGGGTGCATGAAAGATTGAGTGTACAGGGTCCTGTGTGTGACACAAAGATCTGTTCATTTAAAGATAAAGTGTGTGTGTGTTAAGGGGAGGGGGCCGGGACAGCTCAGTGTTTGGCTTGAGATGCCTGTGGCCCAGGTCAGAAGGCCAACGGCTTTGATGCCTTGGGAGGCAACAGTGACAGCTCAGATGACCACTTTCCTTCCTGCCACCTGCTACTAGGTCTGGGTTGAGTTCTGGGATCCTGGCTGTGGCCTGACCCTGCCTCAGCCCATGGGGAGTGAGCCAGAGAATGAGTGCTCCCTCTCCACCTCTAAATAAATACAGAAATAAACAAGTAAACTGTGCTGTGGCTGCTGGCATCCCGTCTCAGACTTACCAGTTCAATTCTGCTGCTCCACTTGCGATCCAGCTTCCTGCTTACGCACCGTTGGGAAGACAGCAGAAAACGGTTCCCAGGTGCTGGCGTCCCTGCCTCTCATGTGAGAGAAGCAGGATGGAGCACCTGGCCTTACCCTGGCTCTTGGGGCCATGTAGTGGGGAGAACCAGCAGGTGGAAGATATTTCTACATGGATCTTTAAAAAGTAAAATAAATAAAGGGCAAGGAAATGAAAGCCGACAGGTGCCAAGCAGCCGAGTCGTCTGCTTGGGCTCTAGAGTTTAAAAGCCAGGTAAACGCCGTGGGAAACAGCTGCCTCTCAGCTCTTTAGAAGGGTCCCCTCCCCTAATGAAAGCACGTGCTGTTTGAAGTCTCCCTAATGACGTGCCAGGCCTGCAGGTTCTAAGGGTGTGTGAGGAGCCGTTTAAACAGAGGCCCCTGACACGAAACCAGACTCAGGATTAATGAGGACTCCTTCCCTCTGTGAATTCTTCCCCAGCAAGTCAGGCGGCAGTCTGTCCACCCAGCCCAGGTTTCCCAGCTTTCATGTCCAGAGTCAGCTGCTCGGAGGTGTCCTTGCTGCTGTAGCTTTTGGGAAGCCGCCCTTTGGCATGACAGTGGAAATGCACACAGAGGGTTGTTGGAACCTCAGTGCTGAATGCCTTCACTGCAGTTGTAGTGTAGGCCTGAAGACAACAATTTGGGTTGATTCTTTCTTTCTCTCTCTTTCTTTCTTTCTTTCGTTCTTTCTTTCGTTCTTTCTCTCTCTCTCTCTCCCTCCCTCCTTCTTTCCTCCCTTCCTCTCTTTTTCTTTCTTTCTTTCTCTCTCTCTGCTGTGAGGTTACTCATCAACAGTAATCAGTTTGCCTGTGTTGTAACTCACTTCCACAGGCACACATTGTGCAAGGCACCGATAGCTGTGTACCCTGGGCCACAGAGGGCAAGCTGCCAGACGAATGGCCGTAAGGTTAGCAGGGGTTGGATTTCTAGAAATTGTTAGATTGGAGTTTTTGTTTGTTACCTAAAGCTCACTTGTTCTGAATGACCAGTTTTACTTATCAGAAATGCTTTGGAAAAAGTCAGCAGCTATTCAAGCATGATGTGGAAACATGTTTTAAAAATAGGAACCCCCAACTTTGCTGAGGGTTTACTGGCTGGTAGTCATGGAGGGGGTTGGCACGGAATGTGGCTCTGTGCTGGCGACATCCAGCCTGCAGAGCCCTTCTTAGTTTGTATTCCACTTGTCTTTGCAGTGGGACCAGAGGGCTGAAATCTGCCTGCCACTTGGAGGGGAAAGAAGAATCTGAATCTGGGTAGGCGTTTAGAGTAGAGCAGCAGGGAGGGCTGGGGCTGGGTTGTGCCTCTGTCCAGCTGGCCTCGCTCCTTCATACCCTATGCCCTCGGGGCTACTTTTAGTGTTGTCACCAAATCCTTGGTTCTGATGGTTTTAACATTGTTGGGGTAGTTTTGTTACAGAAACAATGTTGAAAGTTACAGTGTTGCTTGTTCTTCCCCGCTGGCTACAAGTAGTAAAACCTAAGACACCAGGTACTGGAGAAGGTAAAGGGCAATGCTAGAGCACTCTGGATAAACAAGAAAGGACACATTCCATGTACATTGTTTTTATTTATTTTGAGAAGCAGAGGCACAGAAAGACCCAAGAAAGAGCTAGAGAACAGGAAGAACAAATGTCATCAAACCCTGTTCACTTGCCCAAGCGCCTAGCAAAGGCAGGAGCTGAGGTGGGACTTCGGTCCTGGACTCCCGCGTGAGTTTCAGGGACACAGACATCAGAGTGTGCATTCCCAGCATCTACATTCGCAGGAAGCTAGGGGTCAGGGTGGCCTTGGAGCCAGGTGTGAGACCCGGTCACTTGCAGACAGACAGGACATGGGCTCTGCACAATAGTGACATGAAAGTGAACCTGTTAGGTTGTCTCCCAGGGAGAGCCCCTGCCTGGGATGCTCTCTGCTCCTTTGCCGGAATCCCAGCTGGATGGCCATAAGGCATGTCCTTAGCATTCACCCGGACAAGTGTGATTGAAGCAGGTGCTGCTTCCCAAGAGGGGATTGTAGTGGTTACTCTAGATCCTTTAGCCCTTTTGTTTGCTTTTCAGTCTGGTCAGGCTCTGTGGAAAGAGTTCAGTGTTTGTCAGCCTTGGACACTGGAACACTTGGAAAATGACATTTCTCGGTGGTTCTCCATCCCTGCACTCACCCAAAAAAGCAGCAAGAAGTGAGCATGGCTCTGTTTATCTCATTCCAGCTAATCTTTTGCCAAATTGGAATTTGTGTGGCAGATTTTGGTTCCAGATGGAGGAGTCTTGATAATATATTTTGAAAATTGTGCCCACTGCTCTTTTTTTGGGTAAATATCAGAGTCTATTACTAAATCCATATTCCAAAAACATCTTCTTGCACCACTGTGTGAATGGATGGTGCTTTCATTCTGGTATCACTGTTGAATCCACACAAAAACTGTTTTTGGAGTGAGTTCAACTTAATTGTTGGGTTTGTGTTTTTTTATGTGTGTTTTAATAATTTTTAGCTAGGAAAGATTCTTGCGTAGTTGAAACAAATCCCCCACATCAGGTTTGCACTGGACAGAATTTTCAGAGTTTATAGAGATTCTTGTACCGTGTAGCTATGTTGTACTCCTGTTGTTTGTGAGTGGAGACACCAGATAGCCTTATAAACAAGCCCATATTGTGGCGCAGTCCGTTAAGCAACCGCTGAAGATGGTCTTGTTCCTTATCAGAATGCGGGTTTGCGTCTCTGGCTGCTCTGCTTGTGACCCGGCTTCCTGCTGAGGCGCAGGTACCCCAGGATGGCATGCCTGACCTGCTGTGCCACACCACCAGCATCTTGTAGGGAATGTTGTCTTACCAGTTTTTTGCTGCCTTTGCAAATGGGACCTGAAGCAAGTTACATTGCTTGCAGCTTGCTACCGTTACTCCGACTAAGAGCTGTGTCCTTATTCATTAACGTTTTTACCAATGCTTGATATAGTGAGCGAGCCACTCAAGTGAAAGTTTAGTTTCCCCTTAGTTTGTGGAAATCTTGGCTTCCTGTGGGGTCCGTGTGCTTGCTTTCCTTTTTTTAAAATTTATTTACTTTTTAAACATTTATTTATTTGAAAGGCAGAATTAGAGAATCTTCCGTCTACTGCTGATTTCCTACCCAGATGACAGCAGTAGCAAGGGCTGAGCCAGGCTGGAGCCAGGGGCCAGGTGCTTCTGGGCTTCCCGTGCAGGTGCCTGGGCCCGAGCACTCGGAAGCACAGTAAGCAGGATCTGAACCAGTCCTGGCTCACGTGGCATGCCAGTGTTGCTAACAGCTTACCAGTGTGTCACCATGCTGAGGTGGGAGTGGGGGGGTTCCTCGTGGGTTTTCTAAATGGAACCATTTAATAGTGTGGTCATTACTGTTTCTTTTTAAAACAAAGCAATCCAAGAGAACTCCAGGAATGAAGAACAGTTTTTTCTTTCTCACGGTTGTAGGGCGGGGTGGGGACTTGCTGGGCCAGGGGTGGGTGGGGAGTAAGGTGCAGCCTCCCCAGGTGGTGAGGCATCCTTTAGCACTGGAGAAGCCTTGGAAAGGCCGCGAGGAGCCTGTATTTCTGTGGGGACAGCAGAGAGACACCAGACATGAAACGCTGCAGGGGTTGCAGGTGTGCACAGGTGGACAAGCACAGGGGATTTTTAGGGTCCTGTAGCAGCAGGTACAAGCCATTATCTGATAGGAAAACCCACCTTGCTGTACAAGGCAGAGGGGCCCCTTGGGTGACCCCTGGGCTGGTTACAGGTGACGTCATGTGTTGTCTATCGGAGCAGCGTACCACACCAGCCTAAGACGCTCATGGGCGCCCACAGCTTCCTGCTGTTTTCCTGTAAACCTGAAATAGCTCTTAAAAAGCAAATCTAGGGCTCGGCACAGTGGCCTAGTGGCTAAAGTCCTCGCTTTGACTGCACCGGGATCCCATATGGGTGCCAGTTCTAATCCTGGCAGCTCCTGGCTTAGGATCGGCACAGCACTGGCCGTTGCGGTCACTTGGGGATTGAATCATTGGACGGAAGATCTTCCTCTCTGTTTCTCCTCCTCTCTGTATATCTGACTTTGTAATATAAATAAATAAATCTTTAAAAAGGAAAGAAAGAAGTCAACATTTGGCCCAGTGGCTAAGATGCTAGTTCAGACCCTCTGTACCCCATCCTCAGAGTACCTGGGTTTGAACCCCGACTGTAGCTCCTCTGCCTCAGCTTCCTTGCTGACGCAGGTCTTGGGGGGTGGGTATGGTGGGAGGGGACACGGCTGAGTGGTTCCAGTACTTGAGTCAACGTCGCCAACATGGGAGACCCCGCTGCAGCCCACAGTTCTAGGTACTTCATGATTGACCCCCTGGCACATACTCTGTGCCTCCCAGGTAGATAAAAAGCTTCTAAAAAGAATCAGTGCAGTAAAGTAAGAGCTTTGAGGGAGAAGACCAGGGTTCCCTTGTCTGTCGTCGGAGCGAGTAGCGATCGCACAGGGAAGTGCAGCCTGCAGGTTTCCCCTTCGCACGTCTCAGGCCCTGCCTCGCTGCTGCTAGGCTGAGTAGAGTGGCATTGCCTCCCCTCAGAAGGCGGTGAGTACTCACAAGGCCCTTTCTCATCATGCTGTTTATGAGTCAAGTGTTTGCTTTCTGAAAAGGCAACTTGAGGCCGTGTTGCAGGAATTGAGGACATCCTTCAGTCACCGTGATGAGGCCGCGCATCGCCCACCTGCTCACACTGTCTGCCCATCTTTCTGTTTGTTACTGAGTAAATGTCCAGCAGGATTCCGTGTCAGAGGTGCTTGGGGTCACCGAGATAAGAGCAGGCTATTAGCTCTTTGCTCCCAGGTCTCTCTTACAGCAAAACTTGTCTTAATTGCTGTTTACGATGCCACTTAGGATGACAGTTAGAAGGTGACCTCTTCTCTGTGATGTTGTCAGAATTTTTGTAGGTTTAAAAATGACATGCGTCTTTGCCTTGTGCTACCCAGAGGACATGAGCATGCAGTGACTTGTCTTGTGTTTTGTGAGCTGGCAACCAGAGTCAAGTTGGCGGCAGAGGATTTGGGACCCTGGCCCGTCTCCTCTTAAACAGCACACACCACGCATTGTCGCCCCCGTGATGCCCGTGGCTGCCTGGCCACTGTAATCACCACAAAGTACCCTCCAGCCTGGCAGAGCTGATGAGTCTAACGTGTGCCCACTCAACGGTGTTCTTCAACTTCCCCTGCCCGCGACCTGTCCAAGCTCTGGGTGCGGACTGGAGTCACTGCCGGAGGACTTCCTGTCCTCCTCCTGCACCTTGCTTCTGCGGGCTTCGGTCAGGACGTGGACATAGCCCACCTCTGCCTGGATTGTCAAGGGGCTGAGAGCCAGGAACTTGGTAAAGAACCCTGAGAATATGGAGGGCTTTTGAGTAGGAGACTCTGGGAGCCCAGGTCACCTGCTGCCAGTGCCCCAGAGGCCAGGGAACACAGAGAGTCCTGAGTTTTTGGTTAATCGGTTAATGGCTGTGTGACCGGGAAGGTGACTTTGGTGTTACACGCCTCACAGTAACCAGGATACATTGAGCCGAGCCTGGGATGTGGTAGAGATACATGGAAAGTGGTAGTTATTATTTTAAGATTTTTACATATATTTTTAAATGATTCTGCAGTCCAGTGCCTTGGTCTTGTGGCTAAAGTCCTAGCCTTGCATGCATGAGGATCCAATATGGGTGCCAGTTTATGTCCCAGCTGCTCCACTTCCCATCCAGCTCCCTGCCTGTGGCCTGGGGCCCAAAGTCTTGGAGCGCTGCACCCGTGTAGGAGACCCGGAAGAAGCTCCTGGCTCCTGGCTTCGGATCAGCTCAGCTCCAGCCGTGATGGCTACTTGGGGAGTGAAATAAAGTGTCTCTCTTTCTGTAAATCTGACTTTCTAGTAAAAAAGAAAGGAAGAAAGATTGTGCTTATTTGTTGGAAAGGCAGAAGGAGGCAGAGAGAGAGATAGTTCATTCCCCAAATGTGCACACAGCTGGCTCTGGACCAAGCGAAAGCCAGGAACCAGGACTCCATCCGGGTCTCCCCCATCGGCAGCCAGAACCCAAATACTTGGGCTGTCTTCTGCTGCCTTCCTAGGTGCATTAACTGGTAGCTGCATTGGAAACAAGGAGCTGGGGCTTAGGCTGGCATTCCCAAATGGGATGCAGGCTTTGCAACACCTGCCTCTGTTACTCATCTTTGTTCCCCAGATGCCTGCACTCTCTGAGCCCAGAGCTAAAGACCCAATCCTAGTGATTGGTGTGGGTGGCAAGGACCCAGCAACGTGAGCCATTACTTGCTGCCCCCCAGAGTCTGCGTTGTCAGGAAACTGGCACTGGGAGATGGAACCAGGAATAGAACCCAGGTTCTGCAGTAGGGGGCATCTTAAGCCGCCAGGCCTTGGGCCAACATTGTGACTTGTTTATGGCTGCCATCTGCGATGCTGGCGTCATATGTGGGCACTAATTCATGTCCTGGCTGCTCCATGTCCAACCCAGCTCCCTGTTAATGACCTGGGAGAGCAGTGGAGAGTGGCTCCAAGTGCTTGGACCCCTGCCACCCACAAGTGAAACCAGGAAGAAGCTCCTGGCTGCAGCCTGGCACAGCCCTAGCCCTTGCTGCCATTTGAGGAGTCAACCATTTGATCTAAGATCTCTAACTGGCTTTCAAACAAATAAATCTTTAAACAAATAAAAAATCCTGCTAGCCTAAATTCTCCTCCCTTTCCCCATCCCTCCCCAGCAACCATCTCTGGCTTAAAAAATGTAATACTCAAGAAAACTGAGAGGTCAGAATAGCTGGCCTGGATCAAAAGATGTTACCACATCTTTTCTTGCACTCTTTATTTTTGTTTTGTTTTGTTTTGTTTTAAGATTTATTTATTGGAAAGTCAGATTAACAGAGAGGAGAGACAGAGAGGAAGATCTTCCATCCGCTAGTTGACTCCCCAGCTGGCTACAATGGCCGGAGATGGGCCAGTCCGGAGCCAGGAACCCTTCTGGGTCTCTCATGTGGGTGCAGGGTCCCAAGGCTTTGGGTCATTGTTGACTGCTTTCCCAGGCCACAGGCAGGGAGCTGGATGGGAAACGGGGCTGCTGGGATTAGAACTGGCACCCATATGGGATCCTGATGCATGCAAGGTGAGGACTTTGGCCACTAGGCTACCATGCTGGGCCCTTGTGTTTGTAACAAAAGGACAGTGACCATCCCACTTTATCCTGATTATATCACATACTTTGGGATTAAGTCATTAACAGAAGCGTGCCTTGTAAACATGTCTGGTGGCATGAGGAGTTGCCAGCTCCTCTGGGAAGGACCCCTGTCCCTTGACTTCATGTAAACTCCCTGGTTCAGAGGCTCAGCAAGGATTCTTCTGCAGTGCTGAGCTCGGAAGGAATTGTGCTGCTGGACTAAGGGCCCTGCTGGCCCTCACCACCGCCCCGAGCTTCCTTGCTGGCTTCCGCTGTGACTAAGGGCTGGGCAGGAAGTGGGAGCAGGAGCCCAGTGCACTGAGGGCTTTGGTCTGCATGCAGCAGTGTCGCAGCTCAGCCCACATTCGGTTTCCTCGGGCAGTGGTGACAACCCCCACCATTCTGAGCCCCTGGGAAGATCTTCTTGTACCTGTATGTCCCAGTTCTCTACCTCCACCCACCCCCATTGCCTTGTTTGTGTTTCCAGCTCCCATGGGGATTCCCAGCCCGGCTTCTTGGTCCGAGGGCAGCTGGGAGTGTTGGTCCTGGCCCCACAGCTGTTGTCATGGTGATGTGGATACTCGGAAGGGCTGAGCCTGGAGGCCTGGAGGCCTGGAGGCCTGGAGGGAGCCAGTACCCTGGGGAGGATTTTCGTCTTCCTTGGGTTCCTTCCAAGGCCGTTGTAGTCCCATGTGGTCTGATCAAACAGAACCTTCCTGACTACTCTCTGGGCTGTTTGCTTGTTTTAATGTGGTACACGTAACACAAAACTTGCCAATTTATCACTTTTGTTTGAAACGTGCAGCCGTGATTATTTTCACTGACAGATGAGGACACTCACTTGCAAAAAAAGCTGCTGGCTGCAGCCGGAAAGTGGGGGAGGCGGGGGGTCCCGGGGTGGCATCCACCTGACTGCACACAGTGCCCTCTGGAAGGCAGATCCTGGCCATGATGACCACAGTGGCAGGCAGCCTCTGGTTCACTCCATCTGATTCTTTCTGTGAGTTGGTAATATTTGCACCTCCAAGATACTGCAACTCAGAAATGGTTACAGCTGCAAACAGTGGAATAAGAAGAAGCTAGAATAATTTGTATCCACTAAAACAGAGTCCAGCACAGTGAGACCAGAGAGACCATTTGAAGTATGTTTCTCTCTAGAACCTGGATAGCTTTCAGCTATCCAGCAGAGCTGACTGCCTTTGTATAACTCGGGCAAAGGAAGCATGTGTGCTGGGATGATCAGGTTATAAACACGTACATAATTCACATTCTTGGACAACACCTTGGCCAAGGCAAGTCATATGGTAGGGATTTTTTTTTTTTTTAAGTAAGAGTTCAACACACAGTTGAATTAAAACATTTTTTTTCTGCATATGTAAAATCCTCATGTTATTGGTTATTCTTCATAATTTACATCACTTATCAGTGTATTTGAGGGCACCCTATAGAGAGCTCCCCACAGGCACCGTGGCTGGCTGAGCCCAAAGCTGTGAGCCAGGAGCTCCACGTGTGGTTCCCACATGGGTGGCAGAGGCCCAAGGACGTGGGCCACTGCTGCCTCCCAGGGTGCATGTCAGCTGGTCCTACCCGGCCTGTTACCTCTATACCTAACATTTGCCCTAACATCTCTTTATAAAGATGTGTTCATCCAAAAGTCAGAGTTGCACAGAGAGACATCTTCACTCTACTAGTTCCTTCCCCAGATGACTGCAATGAGTGGAGCTGGGCTAGACCGAAGCCGGGAGGCAGAAGCTGCTTCTGGGTCTCCCAAGTGGGTGCAGGGGCCCAGGCACTTGGGCCATCCTCCGCTGCTTTCCCAGGCCACAAGCAGGGAGCTGGATTGGAAGTTGCACGGCAGCTGGCAGCCCCCGCTCAGTCTGCAGGTTCCATCTGTGCTGCTGTGAACTGCTGTCTGCAAAGAGTCTTCTCTTTGGTGAGAAGCCTTAGCCTTGATCTGAAGGGCAGCACCTGTGCGCTATTGTCCTGGGTGGTGGGGCAGGGGATTCCTTGTTACTGCGCTGGGGGTGAAAATATGTGTGGGAGAAAGTCTGCCCCTCCCCCCAGGAGGATGAACCAGGCTGGGGAACTTACAGGGTTCTGAGCTACCAGCTCTCCACCTGCTGACTTGTGGTTGGTTCAGGCCGCTGTGACCCAGCACAGGAAATGGGAGGCTGGCTCTCTTATTGAGTTCGCATGTCAAAGGGTGTAGGGACCTCTCCGGAGCTTCCTGTAGTTAACAGGACCTCACCATCAGGACCCAGTCACCCCCAGGGACCCCACCTTCAGCTCCCCTCACGTTGGGGGTTGGGTAATAGTAGATGAGTTTTGGGGACCCTCAGCCTTTCATCTGTAATCATGATATATGAAAACTTGGAACAGACTGGGGGCCGCCGGGCTCATTATTGGACAGAAGAAGAGTGTTTGGGGAAACCATGAGAGACATTTGTGTCCGCCCGCTTTTCCTTCCTATGGCTAAGACACCTGGGAAGCTGCTTGGGAAGGATAAGGTTATTGTTTTTCGGTTCGTGGTTTCGGAGCTTCTGTGTGGAGATTGTGGTAGAGTGCCAACGAGGGAGGATCAGATGGCAGGCTGGCCCACTCGGCCCCTCTTGACAAAGCCTCAGTGATTGAGTCACAGTTCCCACCCTGGCAGCCCAGCTGATCCAGTCCAGTCCATCACTTGCTGAGACCACCCTCTGTAGCCGGTGGCCAACAACCTGGGCCTTGGGCTGTCATGTACCTGGCACGTGGGCTTCTGAGGGGAGCACCTACACTTGCATCTTCCTTCCTTCCTCCATTCTGTCCTCCCTTCCTTCCTTCCTTTGTTTCTTCTTGTTCAGTTCTGGTTGGTTCAGCCAAGTTGGGCTGCTGTGCTTGCTGTGGGTGCATGACCGGGGCTCAAATTTTCTAAAACTCTTGGGTAATAGACAAGACTGGATTTTTAGCCTGAATGCCTCCCAGCACAGTTAGAGTGATTCTCATTGGAGGGAGTCTATTGATAATTAGTTTTTTTTTCCTATCACCTCTGCTAAATTGGTATCAGTGGGCTTTAAAATGTTCATATGCAGGGGCCAGCACCATGGCTTAGCAGGTAAGGCTGCTGCCTGCAGCCCTGGCATCCTGTGTTGGTGCCAGTTTGAGTCTCGGCCATCCCACTTGCAATCTAGCTCCCTGTTAGTGTGTGTGAGAAAGCAGAAGAGGATGCTCCAAGGCTTGGGACCCCTGTATTCATGTGGAAGATGCAGAGAGGCTCCTGGATCTTGGCTTCGGACTGGCCTAGCTGCAGCCATTGTGGCTGTTTGGAGAGTGGACCAGCGGATGGAAAAACTCCCTCTCTCTCTGCCTCTCCCTCCCTCTCACTCTGATTCTGCCTTTTACATAAATAACTAAATATTTTTAACAGTTCATGTCTAGAGATGCAGTAGTGCTCATGGGAATGTTAACAAATGAATCTTGAGTCGGTCTGTCTGAGAGAGCTGTCTGACTTTGTATGATCCACGAAGAGAAGCTGGTGTTTGGTTGGCTGCAGTGTCCTCAAATCCTAGACTAGTGTTTGGCATGTAGCAGGTGCACAGTAAAATATTTGTGGGCTGGATGTGTTTTTTTTTTTTTTAAGATTTATTTATTTTTATTGGAAAGTCAGATACACAGAGAGGAGGAGAGACAGAGAGGAAGATCTTCCATCCAATGATGCACTCCCCAAGTGAGCTGCAACGGCCGATGCTATGCTGATCCGGAGCCAGGAGCCAGGAACTTCTTCTAGGTCTCCCACACAGGTGCAGAGTCCCAAGGCTTTGGGCCGTTCTGGACTGCTTTTCCAGGCCACAAGCAGGGAGCTAGCTGGATGGGAAGTGGAGCTGCCGGGACTAGAACCGGTGCCCATATGGGATCCCGGCGAGTTCAAGGCGAGGATTTTAGCCGCTAGGCCACGCCGCCGGGCCTGGGCTTGGATGTGTTTCTAGGTGTTGCCGTTGCCTTCTGTAATTGTAATATTCTATTGTAGTACCTGAAAAAGCATTCTTGGATTTTAGATGATTGTCTCAGGCTGTCCTCCCTCCCCCACAAGTGTGAAGCCTTTTTTCTACAATCAATAATCAATCCATACTTGGTTATCAAAGTGATGCCCATTTTCTGAAAACCATTTTATATTTTTTATGGGATCAAAATAGGAAGCACATCAATCAACCAAAAAAAGCAATAATTCAATATTTTATGCAACAGGCTTCTCTGTCAATTTAAGTGTTTCTTTCATAAATGTTTTATCTCTGTTTTTGATCTCCGGTTGGCAGACACTCAAGTCCCTTTTTTGGAACGTTCTCCCATCAACCCAATTGTAAAGTTAACAGTAAAATGAATGTGACATATTGCTACAGAATGTATGGAAGTACCTACGTGTTTGGGTGTTGTGTACAAAAGCAATAGAGCAGTGAGCAGCTATGTGTGTGGCAGCCAAAGACAGACACAGCTTGGCCACAAGCGCCTCTCTCATCAGGCACGTTCTGTGTCAAAAATAGGCTGAATTGCCCTATAGTTTTTTTCATCAACTGTGACTGCATCCTTTAAAAAACAAAAGGTGGTATGTCATAGTGTTTCCAGTGTTGAGGTTTTGTGTAAAGGATGGTTGGTCGGGCTCCTTCCAGGAGTTTACTACAGTGTGTGTCTGCAAGGATGGACAGTCCAGCTCCTTGTCCTGGGGACAGCTGCCTGCGCAGGAGGCTGGGCCTCACAGGGCACTCAGAGCAGCCTCACCTGTTTGCTAAGATCCCAGCAGGGTCAGGTGCTCCGCCCTGGTGTTTACTGTGTGTAAATCTCTGTCAGGTGCAAGTGAAGTAGTGTCCCATTGTGGGGGTCAGTAAGACATTTTCTTATTACTCAGAAAGCTACTGCCTCGTATGATGCTTAGAATTCTCTATTATCTTTTTTTTTTTTTTAAACAATTGATGGGAGAGAAAGAAATGACTGTGACCACCAAAGCCAGGAGATTCATTTGAGTCTTGCACGTCAGGGGCAGCGAGCCAAGCACTTCAGCCATCTTCCTCTGCTTTCCCAGGCCATGAAGATGGAGCTGAAGTGGAAGTGGGGCAGCCGGGGCACACAGCAGTACCTGTACAAGATGCTGGCATCACTGGGCTGGCTTTACCTGGCACACAACAATGCCAATCCTTTGTTGGGGTTTTTTTCAATTTGCTGTGGTTTTCTTTTTTTTTTTTTTTTTTTTATTGTCAAAGATTTATTTATTTTATTGGAAAGGCAGATGTACAGAGAGGAGGAGAGACAGAGAGGAAGATCTTCTGTCCAATGATTCACTCCCCAAGTGACTGCAACAGTTCTCCCACATGAGTGCAGGGTCCCAAGGCTTTGGGCTGTTCTCGACTGCTTTCCCAGGTCACAAGCAGGGAGCTAGATGGGAAGTGGAGCTGCCAGGACTAGAACCGGCGCCCATATGGGATCCTGGTGCGTTCAAGGCGAGACCTTAGCCATTACACTATCACGCCGGGCCCCGCTGTGGTTTTCTTTAACCTGGTTTTGGTCCGGTAGTTACTTTATCAAAATATCTTAATCAAGATATGTTGGATAGCCTGTCCATAAGAAATATGATGTCTCCCAGTTTCTGGAAACTGGGAATTTGGAGATCAACATGCCAGCAGGTAAAATGACTACCTGAAGGCCCCAGTGAGGTCCCCAAGGGACATGGGGATTGGCAGGGGAAGGGCAGCCTTTCAAAGGCATCAGTCCCACCACGAGGGCAAATTACCTGCCTCGCGTTACAGGCTGGCTGATGAGGGGCCTGGGTCTGCACCAAGGTCACCTTAGTGACCTGGGACTTCCTTCCACAGATCGCTCCAACACCCTGAGAAGCTCAGTGAGAGCTGGGATTCCTTTTCTGAGACACCCATTGTTTACAAAACACAGAGTCCAAATCAAGTCTCATTTACAATGTAAATGACTCCAGGCCACTAAGTCCAATGGCTGAGGTTGTGGCATGGTGAGTTCAGCTGTCAGTTGCCACGCTGGCATCCCATGTTTGACTCCCAGCTGATCCCCTTCCAACCCAGTTCCCTGCACATGCCTCTGGGAAGCCAGTGGAAGATGACCCAAGTGCTTGGACCCGTCACCCACGCGAGAGACCTGGTTTGAGTTCCTGGCCTCATTGCTTCGCTCAGCCTGACCCAGCCCCAGCTGTTGAGGCCAGTTGGGGAGTGAACCAGCAGATGAAAGATGTTTTCTTCTCCCTCCCCCTCCTTTTCCTTACCTCCCCCCCTTCCCCTTCCCCTCCTTCTTTTTCGTCCTGTATGTTGCTTTATCTTTTACATAAATAAATCTTTTTTTATGGGCCCGGCGGCATGGCCTAGCGGCTAAAGTCCTCACCTTGAACGCGCCGGGATCCCATATGGGCGCCGGTTCTAATCCCAGCAGCTCCACTTCCCATCCAGCTCCCTGCTTGTGGCCTGGGAAAGCAGTTGAGGACGGCCCAAAGCCTTGGGACCCTGCACCCGTGTGGGAGACCTGGAAGAGGTTCCTGGTTCCCGGCATTGGATCGGTGCGCACCGGCCCATTGGGGCTCACTTGGGGAGTGAAGCATCGGATGGAAGATCTTCCTCTCTGTCTCTCCTCCTCTCTGTATATCTGGCTTTCCAATAATAATAAAATCTTCAAAAAAAGTCCTTTAAAATATATTTTTATTGTCCATAATTGGATTTTAGGATTCATGTAGTAAGAAACTCTTTTCTGATTCATAGACTATATCTGTAAAACCAGTTAAATAACTGAAAAGCACAGGCCTGTGTGTCACAAAGAAATCTTGTAGGAAAAAAAACAAGATGGTTGTGGGGGCCAGTGCTGTGGCATAGTAGGTAAAGCCACTGCCTGTGACAGCAGCATCCCACATGGGCACCAGTTGAGTTCTGGCTGGTCTGCTTCTGATCCAGCTCCCTGCTAAAGGCCTGTGGAGGCAGCTGAGGATGACATAGTGCTTGGGCCACATTCCAGGCACGTGGGAATCCCATGTCTGTGCCTTCGCCACGTCTCTGCCCTCTTCTCCTTTTCCTGCCCGTGTGGTGTTGAGCGAGTTTTGGCCGAGCTTTCGCAGGAGGGCTGAGAAACGCTTCCTCTGCAAAGGGCCCCGCATTGTGTGCTTCCAGTGTCTGCGGTGTTTAAATCATCGGAGGGAGACAGAGATGCATGGGAGAGACCCAAAGCAGCAGAAGACTCAAAGGCAACTGGAGCGTCACCATTCAGAAGCCAGCAGCCTGCCTTCTCCTGGCTCTACCCGCCCGTGTGTCAGTGGCGCTTTCTCAGCATGCTTCAGGGTGTGGCCAGCAGCGGCCGCTTCTCAGGCACCTGTGACCGTGTCAAGGGGAAAAGAGGAGGGCTCTGTTAAGTGGGGAAACATTCTCCATCCCTGAGTCTGGTTACCCTGGGAGACATCACATGTCCATGTCCCTCCCCACTTCAAGGAAGATGGGTACAGCTCATGTCCTAAGACAGGTGCCAATGAGAAGATGGCTGGGTGCCACTAGCAGGTACCTTGCAGACCCAGTCCTGGATGAACAGGCCCACAGGTGCCTCCTCCAGGAAGCCTGGGGTGATGTCTTCTTCGTGTGCTTCACCTGCTAGTGTTTCCCGTTTCCCCCAGTGTACATAGAGATTCTGTTCAGAGGTTTTGCTTCTTAGCTCCAGCATCTGTTTCCTAGGGAGTCTTTTTTTTTTTTTTTTTTTAAAGAGAATCCGCTTATATTCTATTTGAAAGGCCAGCCGACAGAGAGAGATCCGTCTGCTGGTTCACTGCTTAAGTACCTGTCACAGCAATTGCTGGGCCAGGCTGAAGGCAGGAGCCAGGAATTCAGTCCAGGTCTCCCACGTGGGTGGCAGGGAGCCAAGGGCTTGTCACCTGTGGCCTGCCAGGGTGTGCATGAGCAGGGAACCATGTGAAGTGTGGAACCCAGTCTCTGGGGTATGGGGTGCGGGCCTCCCCAGCAGCATGGGAACCTCTGCACTGAGTGCCAGCCTGCAGGAAGTAGCCTGGGGTGTGGGTGCAATGGGGTGTGGGGTCAGCCATGTATAGAAGTGGGGTCTCTTCTCGTTACCAGTATGCTCGCTGAACCTCCTCAGAGCCGGAAGGGGGTGAGAATGAATTGGTGGTAAGCGCTTTGGTGCAAAGTTGCTTTTGTTGGTACTAACCAAGTTTCAGATGCCAGGACCTCCCACTTTGTTTCTTTGGTGACACTTTATTAAATAATTAACTCATACTATCCCTTCTCTCCCCCAGGCCTGGAAGTATGGGTGGAGTTTAGCCAGTCAGGTCCCTGCTGTGCTGCTCCCGCAGCTCCTCTCCCTCACACAGCCTCCAGGGACTTCCTGGGCTCAGGACTCACCGTCACTCCACCTTCCTCCTCCTCACTTGGTCTAGAATGTGTTTCCTGGTGGGGCGGGGGTGGGGGTGGGCTGTTGCACGGGTTTGGGCAGGGGAGGGCTCCTGGCTGGTCAGGGTCAGGAGAGGCCAGCTCCTGGGGATGCCTCTGCTGTCTAGCTTCTGTGTGGCAGCCAGGAAATGAACAAGTTGATTCCATTTCCGGATAGAAGCCGGACACTAGTGGGAAGGACAAGCGCCTCACGGTCTCCCAAGCCCCTCTCCCGTTTCCGTCCCAGTGAGGGAGGGAAGTGCATCCAACAAGTCAGTTAACAAGCCAGCTCTGAGACTGAGTGTGTGTGTTTGTCTGTGTACATACCTGATTAATTTGAAAGGCAGGGTAGTAGAGAGCCATCTTCCACCCACTCGTTCAAGTTGCATCCACAACTGAAGCCAGGAGCATGGAACTCCAGCAAGGTCTCCCCTATGGGGCACTTGGACCCATTGATGCTTTCCTGGGTCCATTATCCAGGAACTAGATACGAAGCAGAGCAGCCAAGACTTGAAGCTGCACCCATATGCGATGCCGGCAGTAGCTTTACTGGTGATGCCACAGCACTTGCCCCAGTTGGGATTGATTTTTGAGTCATCATCTCCAGTACTTTTGTACTTTGATAGACTCTAGAGTATTTTTGAAAACATTATAAAAGTTAAGTTTTGGGCCCAGTGCAGTAGCCTAGTGACTAAAGTCCTTACCTTGCAAGTGCTGGGACCCTGCACCCATGTGGGAGACGCAGAAGAGGCTCCGGGCTCCTGGCTTCAGGTCCTCTTAGCTCTGGCCTTTGTGGCCACTTGGGAGTAAATCATTGGATGAAAGTTCTTCCTCTCCATTTCTCCTCATCTCTGATTTTCCAAAAAAAAATAAAAATAAATAGTTTTAATTGAAAAGAGTTTTTTCCTTTTAAATCTTGGTTTTTTTTTTTTTTAATACACTTAAATTACTTACTTGAGAAACTGACACAGAAAGGGAAGGAAGGGGGGAGATAGAGTGAGGAATGTGTGGGAGCCTTGTCTGCTGGCTCGCTCCCCCCATCAGCTACAACGCAGAGGCTGGGCCAGGCTGCAGCCAGGGGCCAGGAGCGCCACACAGCTCTCCCTGAGTGTGCAACAAGGTGCTCTTGATCACCTGTTTCACTCAGTGTTGGGGGCGGGGCACATGCCTGCTTTTGTTTCTTTGTTGCTTTTGCTTTCTCCAAAGGAATCCGGAGGAAGTGAAAGTGACAAGGTGTTATAGCAGTCTTCTAAAGGACTGCCTGAGCCAGCTCTGAGTGCGCAGCCCAGGTTTTCCCTCCCCCAGCCCTCCCCCAGGAGGAGCGGGAGGTCACTGGGCCTCTGCTGCAGGGCAGCCCTGCATTCTTCACCCGGAGCGGCTACTTGCTGTGCCCCTCCAGCATCGGCCTCCTTGTTGCCCTTTACCACAATGTCATTATTGTTATAAAAACAAAAAACGCAGCTCTTCATATTCTGGCTCTTCCCACACTCCTTGTGTCACTGACTCCATCTGCCATCGCCTCTTGAACGTCAGCCAATTTTGTTTGTTTGCTTTATCCCCCCGTCTTATTTATTTTAAATTTATTTAAAACCGTTACAGAAAGGGAGAGAGAGATATCTTAAAAAAAAAAGAAAGAAAGAAAGTTTCTCCGGGTCTCCCACACAGGTGCAGGGTCCCAAGGTTTTGGGCCGTCCTCAACTGCTTTCCCAGGCCACAAGCAGGGAGCTGGATGGGAAACAGGGCTGGCGGGATTAGAACCGGCACCCATATGGGATCCCGGTGCGTGCAAGGCGAGGATTTTAGCTGCTACGCTACTGCACTGGGCCACTTGTTTACTCCCTGAATGTCTGCCAGGGCTGTTCCAGGCTGAAGCCAGACTGAAGCCAGGAGCGTCTGGGTCTCCTGTGTGGGTACAGGCCATGTTCCTTTGCCTTTCCAGGCCATTGGCAGTGAGTGCCAGGGCAAGTGGAGCAGCTAGGACTCGAACTGACGCCCATATGGGATGCTGACACTGCAGGCAGCCCGGTGCCAACCTCTTTGTTTTTTTAATCCATGCACTTCTTTTCCTTTTGTTTGCTTATACTCTTTTTTTTTTTGAAGATTTATTTATTTTTATTGGAAAGTCAGATATACAGAGAGGAGCAGAGACAGAGAAGATCTTCTGTCTGATGATTTACTCCCCAAGTGACCCAATGGTCAGTGCTGTGCCAATCCGAAGCCGGGAGCCAGGAACTTCTCCCACATGGGTGCAGGGTCCCAAGGCTTTGGGCCGTCCTCGACTGCTTTCCCAGGCCGCAAGCAGGGAGCTGGATGGGAAGTGGAGCTACTGGGATTAGAACCGTCACCAATACGGGATCCCAGTGTGCAGGGCGATAACTTTAGCCACCAGGCTGCGTCGCTGGGCCCTGCATGACTTCTTTTTAGAATGCTTCAGTTGGGAGAGAGCCGTGGATGTGGAGCTTCTCCTAATTTGTCAGTCATTCATGTCACTGGCGTTTAAACATTTTTAGTTTTCATTTTGTTTGTAGCACAGCGAGACTAAGATCTGTTCCGTCTGCAGGTTCACTGCTGATAAACAGTCAGGACTGGCCTAGGCCAAAACCAGGAACCCAGAACTCAGTCCAAATCTCCCACAGGGGTGGCAGGGACCCACGTACTGTACTGGAGGCATCACCTGCCACCTCCATGATGCCCAACGACAGGGACCTGGAATTGGAAGAGCAGTAGCCACGCCTTACACCAGGCGCTGTGATGCGGGATCTGATGCGAGATGGGACTAACCAGTACACGAGACGCCTGCTGTCCTAATACCCCATCTTTGTTTATGTCCTGAACAAAAATGAATGCTATTGTTAAGCAGCTAAACTTAGTTTTCTTAGCAGTTCCTTCTCACGTGCTCATTTTGAAGGTGTTAGGAAGCTAGTGGCAGCAGCGGGTTTTCTGTTCAAATGCCGCCATTCAGGGCCTGGTGCTCGGAGTGCCCTGGGACCTGGCACAGTGTGTTAGGATGCTGTGGGTGAGTCCAGCTCCCAGAGGAGCCCTCCCTGCTCTGCCTCCAGTCTGGCTCCCTGCTGATGGGCCTAGGAAAGCACTGGTGGACAGCCCAGGCACATGGACTGCTCCCACCCGGATAGGAAATCCAGATGGAGTTTTAGCTCATGGCTCTAGCCTGGCCACCGCCCCCCTCACCAGTGCAGCCATTTGGGGAGTGAACCAGGCAGGTAAAACATCTCTCTCTCCCTCTCTCCCTCTCTCCATGTCATTCTTACAAAAAAAAAAAAAAAAAAAAAAGATTCGGGGCCAGCATTGTGGCACAGTGAGTTAGCTGTCGCCTTTGGCATCCCTTATGACACCCACTTGAGTCCTGGCTGCTGTTTCCCTTCTTCTGGGAAAGCAGCAGCAGAGGGCATGTTGCAGCCAGCCTTGGTCAGGTTGTGGTGTGCCAGTCACGAGGCCCATCCAGTTATCTAAGATGAGTTCTCCCACCTTATCCAACTATATCCATGCAATCTGACTTTGTCATGCGTTTCACCCTGCATGAGGGATGGCAGTGACTGCCTTCGGGGCTCAGCTGTTTCCCATTAAGCCAGACATGAAAGAGACTTGCAGAAAATGCAAAACTGCACCACTCTTCCAGGAACTTTTTTTTTGAAAGCACAATTTTTAAGAATTAAAAGAAGCCAATATAATGTGATGGATTTAGTATTGTCTTTTTATTCATTGATTTCCTTGTTTAAAATATATTCTTCTGAAAGTCAGGGAGACAGGGAAGGAAAGAGGTCTTCCATGTGCTGATTCACTCTCCAAATGGCCGCAACTGCCAGGGCTGGGCCAGGCTGAAGCCAGGACCTGGAGCTTCTTCAGGTCTCCCACAAGGTGGCAGGGACCCGAGGACTTGAGTCATCTTCTACTCTTTCTCCAGGCCTTTAGCAGGGAGCTGGATCGGAAGTGGAGCAATGGGGGCTTGAACCACTCTCTGATGTGGGATGATGGCATTACCAGCAGACCCACAACACTGGACCTGGGTGTTGTCTTTTTGAACAAATCCATAAACATCAAAACTGAGTTTGTGTTCTGACAGTGTGGGCAGATGTAATTTCCTTGGACACCAGCTCTTTGGGATCTGACCCGAGGGGTCCCGACTCTGGCTGGCGTGGGATGGCGGGCAGGGGAGGGATGCGCTGCTGACCCCTGCTCCCTCCTGGAAGCAGCAAAGGCGTTTTGTTAAAGGACTGTCTATAATGTTTGCCTACAAAGGAGTCTTTAGAAGATCTGGAATTTTTTTTCCCATTAAGTTTTCCACTATTTTGTCAAGAATGTAAGTGGGCTGATTAGTTTTTCGTCTGTTTCGAATTTTCTCCTAGCTGCCGTGGATCGGGCCGTGCAGGGCGTGGCAGCGCGGCCTCAGAGCTGCTGCGTTAGTAGCTCAGGAGGAGAGCTGGGCCACAGTCGCCAGGGGCGCTGATTTAGCTGCTGTTGAGGAAGGGTTTCATGCTCTCCTGTCTTATCAGCGCCCAGAGCTTTTAGCGAGTGCTGCATTACAGTAGACAGAGTGCTCGGGCACAGATAACTTGATTGAAAACACACTTTTGGTTTGCTGCCAGGGTTTTAAGGTGGACTCCAGGCAGAGGCAGTTGGGTTACATTGCTGTTGTCCTTTTTGTTGATAAGGGTTTTAAGAAACTGCTGCTTCTCTTCTTTGTAGCGTTGATGAACTTGAAAGGCAGAGCTGTAGAAAAAGATGGAGGGTGGGGAGATGTTTCTTCCAATGGCTTAGTCTCCAGATGGACTCGGCAGCTGAGGCTGGGCCAGAGTAAAGCCAGCAGCTTCATCTGTGGCACCCACCTGGATGGCAGGGATTCGAGCACTTGGCCCCGCCTCTTCTGCTTCCCAGGTGTATCAACAGGGAGCTGGATTGGAAGTGGAGCAGCTGGGCCTGGTGGCATGGCCTAGCGGCTAAAGTCCTCACCTTGAACGCACCGGGATCCCATATGGGTGCTGGTTCTAATCCCAGCAGTCCTGTTTCCCATGCAGCTCCCTGCTTGTGGCCTGGGAAAGCAGTCGAGAACAGCCCAAAGCCTTGGGACCCTGCACCCATGTGGGAGAACTGGAAGAAGCTCCTGGCTCCTGGCTTCGGATTGGCACAGTACCGGCCGTTGCGCTTACTTAGGGAGTGAACCATCGGACGGAAGATCTTCCTCTCTGTCTCTCCTCCTCTCTATATATCTGCCTTTCCAATAAAAAACAAAATAAATCTTAAGAAGAAAAAATGACCAGTCTGGCCCGGTGTGATAGCGTAGCTGTTAAAGTCCTCGCCTTGAATGTACCAGGATCCCATATGGGTGTCAGTTCTAATCTCTGTGGCCCCACTTCCCATCTAGCTCCCTGCCTGTGGCCTGGGAAAGCAGTTGAAGACAGCCCAAAGCTTTGGGACCCTGCACTCATGTGGGAGAACTGAAAGAAGCTCCTGGCTCCTGGCTTCGGATTGGCTCAACTCCAACCGTTGCGGTCGCTTGGAAAGTGAATCATTGGATGGAGGATTTTCCTCTCTGTCTCTCCTCCTCTCTGTATATCTGCCTTTCCATTAAAACTTTTTAAAAAAAAGCCAACATTTTTACAGCAATTTGTTTGTAAAGTTACTGAGGAGAGAGATCTTTCTTCCACTGGTTCACTTTCCAGTGACCACGTGACCGGGGCTGGTCCAGGTCAGAGTCAGGATCCTGGCACTCCACTGGGATGTCCCCTCAGGGATGCAGGGCCCAAGCACTGCGGCCGTCTCCCACTGGTTTCCCAGATGCATTGGCAGGGAGCTGGATCCGAAGCGGAGCAGTTAGGGCTTCAAGCTGTTGCCTGTGGGATGCTAGTGTCACAGCACGCCACCACAGCAGCCCGCAGAAGCTGTTCCTGTGCTGTCTGTATCAAGCTGCACCTGGGTATCCGAGGAGACCGAGTGAGGGCTGAGGATGCAGCTGCGGCAAGTTGTCAAGGAGACACTGTTTTGGAAAGGCGCATTTATTTGAAAAGTGTGTGTTTGTTTAACCAGCTGTGCTGTGAGGGACAGTTTCCAGTTGGAGAATCATCTTAGTAAAGGGAGAGCTCGCTTGGTGGTTTGCTAGTCATCTTGGTGAGCGTTCTGTGGCTGAGCATCCGGGCGGGGAGGGACCTTGTCCTCACAGAGGACTCCTCAGCGTGCTGGACGCTCCCCTCATTTGTGACTGCTGTCCCTCGAGCTTGCCTTGGGAGTGGACAGGCAATGCACATGTCTGCACAGCTCCAAGCGCGAGGCACAGGCGCAGCACTGTGGAGGTGAGGTGCAAGGTGGAATAGCGGCTCAAGGCCCGGGACCTGTAGTGAATCCTTACAAAGGTCCTGAGAAGGCTGCAGCTCGTGTTCAGGAAGTGAGTGCAAGGAGGACCTGTGTGTGGAGTAGATGGTGGTTACAGTTTCATGGGTGTATACTACAAACTCACCCCGTTGTATTTCTTAAACATGTACACCTTTTTCTTTCAGTCAGCGCTCAAGAAAGTGGTTTAAGATAAGCGGAAGCTGGGGGCTCGCTGTGGTGGCAATACAGGATGAGCAAACACCTGCCACAGTGGCATCCCAGGTTCAAATCCCAGCTGCTCCACTTACCATCAGCTGCCTGCTAACATACCTGGGAGAGAGCAGATGATAGCCCCTGCACCCACAAGGGAGACCCAGAAGAAGCTCCTGGTTGCTGAGCTCGGCCTGACCCAGACCTGGCTTTTGTCGCTGTCTGGAGAGAGCACCAGTAGATGGAAGACCTCGCTCTATCTGCCTCTCAACAGCAGGCTGACCTGTGGTGTTGGTGTGGGCTGCGGTGTGGTGGGTTAGAGGGTGGCTTGGCGCCGTTGGGTCGGACTTGGCACTTCCCTGTTTTGCATGCACCTCATGACTGATCTGTTCTATCTGCATCATTTAGGCAAATGACTAGAGCTGTGAGAAGCTTGTGGCCAGCTCTGTCACGGGCCCTTCCCTGGGCTCAAACCTGAATCTCCTGGGGACTCTGGGGAGGTGGCCAACTTTCCATCTGGGCCTCCCCCTGAAATTCTCCCTTGGCTTGGATGAGCTCACCGGTTCTCTGGCTCCTGGCCACGTCACCCTCTGGGGTCCTTCCTGGGCCCCAGGCCTTGTGTGCCTCTACCATGGCGTCTGCTAGCCTCTGGGCATATCGACGGTCCAGATCGCTGTCCGGATGTGCCAGCTCCCATCTGCACCAGATGTTGTCAAAGGCCTGAGGGCCCCTCTCTGCGTCATGTTGTCCCTGATCGACAGAGTTTGTGTGTGAAGTCCCTCTCTTCTCCCAGGGTGTGTCCTTGGGGCCTTGGGGACAGTCACGGGGCTCCTGGGTCTCACAGCTTCCCTTGCTAGCTTGCTATGCAGACAGCATTTCTCAGGGCCGCCACCGGGGCCCTCGGGTGGGCCAGCTTAAGGCTGTCTCATCCCATGTGGTCCTTTACCCTGGACACCCGGTGCCCTGGCCTTACCTGATTCTCCAGGGCAGGTGCCTCAGGCCACATGCCAGTTGAGCTGGGTTCCTGTTCCTGTTGGCTCACCAGCTGCAAGCACTGTTGTGAGCCTCACTTAAGAGTGAGTGTGCAGGGGCCTTGGGAGCTAGTTTACTCATAAGAAAAAAAGCTAGGGTTTTTTTTTTAAGCTAGGTGTTTTTTAAGATTTATTTTATTTGTTTGAAAGGCAGAGTGACGGAGAGAGCGCGAGCCTACAGCCGCTGGTTCACTCCCTAGATGGCCATGGTGGAGAGAAGCGAGGAGCCTGGAACTCCTTCTGGGTCTTACACGTGGGTTCAGGGGCCCAAGCCCTTGGGCCTTCCTCCGCCGTTTTCCCAGGCACATGAGCAGGGAGAGCTAGATTGGAAGTGGAGCAGCTGGGACGTGAATGGGTGCTGATGCGGGATGTTGGCATCGCAGGCTGTGGCTTACCCTGTGGCTCCTCAATGCTGCCCAGAAACAGGCTTTTGTAATTCTTCCTTCTCCACCCACTCCCACTTTTTAGCCCCAGCTTTTGTTAGCTGTTGAGGACTTCCTGGAAGTGACCGTTCAAGGTGGTGACAGTGCAACTGACTCGTGCACACGTGTGTGTACGTGCTTGTGTGCGTGTGTGTTCACGCACGTGCTTCACCTGTTCGCATGTGGGAAAGACATTTTGTGCTGCACTGGGACATGAATTATATCCCCGCAAAACCATCTTTCTGAAAGGAATGGGAAACATGAACATGTGGGTCAGAGTTCAGCACTCCCAGCAGTTTTCAAACCAAATTTGGTCATGTTGATTCAAAACGGGCTGTAACACAAAGGCACCCCCACGATGTTAGCATGGAAAATGTTAGTACTGCTCTCTGTGCGGCGCTTGTCTTGTTGAGAGTATTGTTCCCTGGAATTAGGTTCATCTCGGAGAGAAACCATAAACTCCCTTTTTGTTGTTGTTTTTCTTCCCCCAACAGGACCAGTTTGACAACCTAGAGAAGCACACACAGTGGGGCATTGATATTCTTGAGAAATACATCAAATTTGTCAAGGAGAGGACAGAGATTGAGCTCAGCTATGCAAAGCAGCTCAGGTAAGTTGGTCATGGAAAGGGTGATGTGTCCACTCCAGGGGGCCAGTCCTTGTAGTTACCCCCTCCTAGTTCAATGAGACGGTTCTTTTACATGTGGAAAGTCAAAGCCTCCTAGAGCAGTCACCGTGAGGCGAGCCGGCTCCCCAGGCGTGGCTAGTTTCTGTGTCGGTGGAAGGGCGGCCCCGTTTTAGTTGCTGCGTTCCAGAGCGATCTTTTAGCAGGCTTTGTGTTGGAACCCGGCATGTGTGCAGGCCTGTGCACTCTGCAGGGGTGAGCACACCCACGTTTCTGACCAGCCTTACCAGTCAGAAGCAGAAAGGGAGACGCCTTGGGGCGGGGCCTGCATCCACCCCTGCTGCTTGCCCAGGACTGGCCTCTGTCTATGCCCTGTGTGGGGGTGGAGATGACTTTCATTGTTCTTAAGCCTCCAGAGTGACCCTTAGTGTCACTCAGTCTCCTGAGAGTGACCCTTAGTTTGCCATCCCAAGGTCCCTAGGTTGTCTCTTTTGCTGGAAAGCTCCTGTAAACTTTTGGTGAGCCCCATAGGTCCAGAATTATATTCCTAGGCATGGAATCGCTGGGTCCTGGGCTGTCACTTTAGCAGGTGGAGGTGGAGTGATGTGTGCACTAATGCATACCCGCCCCACCTGCGAGGGAGCCGTCCCATGCGGACAGAGTTTTCAAAGTCTTTGAGGGCACCTTAAATCAGCAGGGATGAAATTATCCAAGGAGTTCGCGTTTGAGTAGAAAATACTATAACTTAAGCCAGAAGTGGCATGCAAACTCTCAGTTGAATTGGCTCATGCAGATTTTAGGGCTAACTGAGAGACCTACACACAGAACTTTAAACCTCAGAGTGCATCTAGGCGTTGTTGAAGGATGCTGCTGCTCTTTCCCAAGCTGGCACCAGTGTGGCACACACAGCACCCTTCTATGAGTGCCCAATAACTAAAACATGGCACGGGGCCATTAACTTGCCTACTGTGGGCCGGTGTCAAGTGCCTTTTGTACCTGGTGGCCTCGCGAGCACTTGAAGGCTGTCAGAATGGAGAAAGAGATGACTTTGTATTCTGCCTGGTTGGTTATTTAAGTATCACACCGGTTCATCTCGTAAAATGTGGAAATGGGTCACACACCCACAGGCGAAAGTAAGTGCTTGCTTCCCTCTTGCATGGCTCCGCCTTTGAGGCCTGAAGGAGTCTATCAGTGGAAGCTTCTGGGACCACCAGGAGCGGGGAGTTGTGTTGAAGCCAGCAGCCTGGTGGCTGGGCGGGAGTCCTGAGGAGTTAAGTGACCAAGCAGAAGGTGACCAGCTTATAGACACCACATAGGTCCAGGTCAACGCCCAGAGGCTCTACCTCTGGCCACTCTGTCCCCCAGATACCACATAAGCACTTTGATGGCATTTCTCTTGCGACTTCAGTGTCGGCGTAGGTTGGTCTGGTGTTGTGGCATAGTGGGCTACACTATCATAAGTATCCCATATGGTTGTGGGTTCAAGTCCCGGACACTCCACTTGCAGTCCAGCTTCCTGTCAGTGGACCTGGGAAAGCAACAAAAGGCGGCCCGAGTGCTTGGTCCCTGCACCCCCTGGGAGGCCCAGAAGGAGCCCCCTGACTCATGACTGGCCTGTTGTAGTCATCAGGGGAGAGTCAGGAGGTGACAGGTCTCTGTAACTCTTCCAAGTGAATAATCTTTTTGAAAAGGTTTATTTGGTTTGATCAGAAAGGCAGATTTACAGAGAGAAGCGAAAACAAAGGTCCTTCTGCTGGTTCACTCCCTAAATGGCCGGAGCAGCCGAAGCTGAGCTGATCCCGCGCCTGGAGCCTCTTCCTCTGTGTGCAGCCGCCTCCTCGTTCCTCTTTCTGTCACACTCCGCCGGCCACCAGGCCGCTCCCCTTCCTGACACTCCCACCGCGTCCCCTGACCCGGACTCGCTGTTGACACCTGCAGGGCCATCATGAGCCCTTGGCTGACATTGCCTATCCTGACCTTGTCCCCACTTTCTGTTTCCCTCCATTTCCCACTCCCTCCTCCCCAGTCCTGCATAAAGCTGACATCGCCACTGTAGCTTTCTGGAAAACCGGCAGGCCGGGTTCTCTGTCCCCTCTGCCCTCACTTGGTCGTTTCCTGTGCACGCCAGGCATGCTGAGTCCGCAGGGTCTTCCCCTAGGTTCCCTTTGGGGAGCCCCTCCTACTTCCTGTGCCTGCTCAGGACGGCCACCCCACTTCCATGACCCCCCCACCTCCCTAAAAGCTCTCTGATTCTTTCCTTCCTTCCTTCCTTCCTTCCTTTATTTATTTATTTATTGGAAAAATGACACATTTTGCAGTGTGGTCAGAAACTTGTACGCGTGCCGAGTGGCTAAGTCAGTTAGGAAATAGGTGCATCACTTCTCCTGGGAGGTAGTCTCAGAAAGTGCGTGGAAAGACCTGTTTCAGAAAGAAAAACAAGCAGACACCTCGGATCCCCTTACACCTCGAATCTTCACAGTGACCAGTGTGGGCTAGACTGAAGCCAGGAGCAAGAGCTTGATCCAGGTCCCCCACATGGGTGGTGGAGACCCCAGCTGCATGAGCCGTTTACCTTTGTCCCAGAGTGTGCATTGGCAGGAAGCTGGCACTGGGAGCTGGGCAGGGGCTGAACCCAGGAGCCAGAGGTAGGAAATGAATCAGGCGGTCTGCAGATAACGTAGTATTTAAAAAAATAAATTCTTTTTTTCTATCTGCTTGAAAGGCAGATAAGGGCAGAGAGAGAGATTTTCTGAGTGCTAGTTCACTGCTCAGGTGCCCATAGCAGGCCCGGCTGGGCCCAGGCTAGAAGACAGGACCTCCATCTGAGTCGGCCACGTGAGTGGCAGCACCAGCGCTGTCATCTGCTACCTCCCCAGATGCGCTATCAGAATGCCGGATCAGAAGCCAGCCGGCTGCCTGACGCTGTCGCTGCAGCCAACACCCACAGGCAACTCGTAACCACTTCTGGGTTCGGGAGGATTTATTTGTTTACTTGTTTGGAAGACAGTCACAGAGAGAGATCTTCCATCTGCTGATTCACTCCACAAATGCCAGGCTGGGAGCTCCCATGTGGGTACAGGGCCCCAGGTGCTTGAGCCATCATCCACTGCTGTCCCAGGTACATTAGCAAGAGGCTGGTGTGGAAGCAGAGCAACCAGGACTCTAACAGGTGCTCTGGCACGACGCACGGGGACCCTTTAAGTGGCAGCCTAACGTGCTGTGCAACCCATTGCATTAGTGGGTGGGGAATGCCAACCTCTTGGAGATGCAGAAGGCGGTAAGTAGAACTGGGAGTCCTGGGGTTTCAAGGCTCAGCAGACTGAGCAGGGGTGAAATTCACCCACTACCTGGCTTTCGTAGATCAAGTCCTGGTGTCACAGTCATGCCCATGTGTACTTCTGTGTGGTCACTAAGTCACAGCAGTCACCCACAGGTCCTGTATGACAGCCCTGTCAAGCCTGGCCCTGTGTGTGCATTGGCGGAAATTCCTGTGTCAGGTTTACAGCCGCATAGAGGTCCTTTCCGGGAGAGTCCACTGCTGATCACTGTTAACGGCATGTATTTTCAAAAAGGAAGATCTCTGTGCTGGCTGCGGAGGCACGGCGCAGCTAGCAGTGCTGTGTCCTCTCCCGCCCTGGCCAGCGGCTCCCCTCCCAGGGGACAGCCAGGGCTGCCTGTTTCCGGAGAGATCGCAGGCGGGTGTGTGAGGGTTTTCTTGCTCGCCTCCCAGTGGCTCTGCTGTTCCCAGGGTTCCTGTGGATTTCTGCAGTTTCCTGATCTCCCATGGCATAGCCTTGCAGGAATTCTGATGGCTTCCAGCTGTGTGCAGTGTCAGGTTAGGGACCTGGGCCGACCTGGAGGCCAAGTACCTACAACCAGGACCTCTGATCCCGCCTGCTTGGAGGCTGCCGCTGGTTCCCAGTCAGCAGCCTGGGGCCCGCCTTGCTCATGTGCCTGGGGGCTTTCTGTTACCAGTGACTGTGATGTTTTGCTGACTTGAGACTTCCACTTTGGTCCATCTGGGGTTAATTTGCATTCTCTTGCTGTGAATGGCACAGACCAAGCTTCTCACACTCGGAGCCAGGGGCACTGCCCCTTGAAAGCAACTTTGGGAGTTTACTGTATGTACCAGCTGTGGCCTACAGGGGCTGAAGCTGGGCTGGAGGCCCAAGACTGGAGCCTGGAATTGGATCCGGGTCTCCCATGGCAGGTACAGGAATACTGTCAGTGAAACCAGAGACACTGCCCGCCAGGAGTGATAGCCGGGAATCAAACACAAGTACCCGAAGATGGTAGCACTTGGGGTGTCTTGAGGAGCACCATTGCACCTTGTGCATATGTGCATGGTAACTGGTGAGACAGCAGTTCCTGCAGGGTGTTGCCTGTCCTAGGTGTCCAGTGTGTATGTGCTGAGTGTACGTACACAGCTTTAAACACATCGCAGTGGGCTGAAGGATTTGTTGAACTTGACATTAGACTTTTGCAAGATTTATCCAAAAATGGCTTACAGGAGTTTATTAACTTTGCACACCTTCAAATTCCATGTTGCAGTTTCTTTTTAAAGATTTATGTTATTTGAAAGGCAGAGTTACAGAGAGAAGGAGAGAAAGAGAGAGATCTTCCATCCACTGGTTGACTCCCCAAAAGGCTTCAAAAACTGAAGCTACGCCAGCCTGAAGCCAGGAGCCTCCTCTGGGTCTCCCATGCAGGTGCACTGTGGCCATCCTCCCTGCTTTCCCAGGCACATTAGCAGGGAGCTGGAGGGAAGTGGAGTAGCCGGAACTTGAACACACAAACATATGGGATGCCAGCACAACAGGCAGAGGCTTAACTGGCTCTGTCATGGCTTCGGCTCCCACTTCGCAATTTTAAGTGAGCTCATCCTCTTTTGAGTGGCACGGTGTGATGTGGCTTCCCCAGTGCCTGGGCCACGAGGGGGCTGGAAGGATTTTATTTTACTTCAACTGCAGCATGGTGTTTTCTGAGGACATGTGTGAAGAACGCCTTGCCCTTCCTGTTGGCGTGGTCATAGCCCTGAAGGCCTTGCTGTTGCTTCTTCTGATCATTTCCCTTCCACTTCTTAGAAGCTGAGGGTGAGAGTGCTCACCAGAGCCTGCCCCTGTCCATAGCTCACTTCCTTAAAGCTTACAACAGCTGAGGCTGGGCCAGGGCTGAAAGCTGGAGCCAGGAGCTCAGTCCAGGTCTTGCATGTGGGTCACCTTGTGCTTCAGCCGGACAGCGGCGGGCCAGAGGCAGGTGGCCAATCAGGTGCTCTGCTCTGCGCAGTGTAGCCAGTCGTGTGACTGTTGAGTGTAATTTCCACCCCCTTGCTTGGCTCTGAACTTCAGCCCTTTCTTGTTCCCTTGGTCTAGCCCTGCCTCTCCTCCCCTCCTAGGGTCATTGTTTTCCTATACTGGGTTACTAGGGAAGCCTTTCCTTGCATGAATAAGCTGTTGAGTCTGGTTCATGTCTTAGTTTCTCCGGTTGCAGTGTTTAGTCCAGAGTTCATTTCCTGCGCTCCGTCTCTCCCTTCTCCTCCCATTCCGTTCCCACGTCCTGTGGTCTGGGGGGTACCTGCTTTGTCTTGTATCAGGTTTGTCCACAGCAGAAGACACTTGGGAGGGTTCTGGTGGGTGTGCCTGCCCATTCTCGCCCCTCGGGTTCCTGTCATCCTTTTACGTGAGTTACTCATCTTTTATATCCTGCTTATCTGGAACCGGGCGGCTGGGGACTGGCTACCAGTGCCCAGGGCGGCTGTCCTGGTCGTTCCCCTGGGTGGATGCCTGGGGCCCTTTGCCATCCATGTGTCATCCTTTTCGTCTGCAAACTCTGAGTAGTGGTCGTGACAGCAGCTCCCTTGATAGGGGTCATCAATGTACCCCAGCCTGGCACGTGGCCTCCCGTGACCACCTTGTGGGAGTGGAGTATTGTGTGCTCTGCACTGATTGCTGGAAGCTCACGGCAGGTGGTTTTGGGAGGCAGGCTGGAACAACTCAGCTCATGGCTGTGTTCTGGGTTGGGGGCCTTCGCTGGGCTACACGCTCTTCTAGTCCCACGGGACGCTCTAGGGACCGCTGTGACTGCCCCCTGCCCTGCACCCAGGCAGTCAGTGGAGGTCCACCAGGTGGACCCATCCCAGGTCTATGGGTCCCTCAGGTGGGATTGGGGTCTTCCCCGGTTCTCTTTCCTGGATTGCATTTTCAGAGTGTGGACTTAACTTCCCTTTTTTGGGACCAGGAGGACGGGGTCCCCAGAATCTGGGTCCCCCTCCCCATCCAGCGTGGTCTCGTTGCCAGACTGTGGGGTGGGGCCAGTTTAAAGGGTTCCCTGCCTTTTGTGTCTCACTTTTTTGGGTTTAGGAAAGCCAAGTTCTCTTATTCTGAGTTTGGTTCTGCCAGCTTCATGTGGAATTTTCAAGGAAAACAAAAGTTAGGGGAAGAAAAAGATCTGCACCTGCAGGGGACCGGTGGCAGGCCAGGTGCTGCGCCTGCGTTCTCCGCCCGTCGCCTGGTTGGTCCTCCAGGGCGCAGGCTGAGTCTCTGGGAGAACCCCCTGCGTGTGCAGACCGTGTGTACAACATGGCAGAACCTGAGCTCCCACCGGGATGCCCGTGCCCCACAGAGGAACGCACGGGGCCCTGTTTGTGCTTGCCTCCGCAGGCAGTAGTGATGGCTCGAGGACCTGGAACCCTGCCACCCCTGTGGGGAGACCTGACTTAGCTCCAGGCCTGGTCTGATCTTTCCATTGTCAGCATTGGGAGACTAAACCAGCAAGTGAAAGATCTCTCTCCTCTGTTTTTCAAACTGATCAAAGATGATTTTTTTTTGGCATTTATGGAAAAATAAGATTAAATGACAAGTTGAAAATTATGTTCTCTGCAATTTATTTGCCTGCTGGATGCTGAACTCCTCCCTCCACATGAGCAGGGCCGGAGGGAGGCAGCAGGCCTGTGGCTCCTGCTGGCGTCTGTGAGTGAATTATTCATCCATCCTCTGGGGCATAGGAGGAATGCCCGGTGCAGGCAGCAAGGCCAGCAGGGGTGCGGGGAGCAGGGCCAGCAGGGGTGCAGGGAGCAGGGCCAGCAGGGGGTTGAGGCCTCAGATCCTGGATCTCTGCGCAAGCTCTGGTTCACTTGGGTTGATTCAGGCTTCATCTCCTTCAGCTCCATGTAAACATTATTTATTTATTTTAAAGATTTATTTCTTTTTATTGGAAAGGCAGATTTTACAGAGAAAAGAAAAGGCAGAAAGACCCTCCTCTGCTGATTCACTCCCCAAGTGGCCATAGCAGCCAGAGCTGAGCTGTTCTGAAGCCAGGAGCCAGGAGCCTCTTCCGGGTTTCCCACACGGGTTCAGGGTCCCAAAGCATTGGGCCGTCCTCGACTGCTTTCCCAGGCCACAAGCAGGGAGCTGGATGGAAAGTGGAGCTGCCGGGATTAGAACTGACACCCATATGGGATCCCGGTGCATTCAAGGCGAGGACTTTAGCCGCTAGGCCACACCGCTGGGGCCTGCATAACAGTTTTAAACAGTTTTTTATGTATGTTATATCAAGTTACAGCAAGTTGCCAGGTCTGTCAGCTTGCACCCCTTCCGCTCTGCACCTTGGGATGGTCTTGTTGTTCCTACTTCATCTCTCCAGGTTTTTTTTTTGGTTTTTGTGGGGAAATATTTATTTGTTTGAAAGACAGAGTTGGGGTGAGAGAGAGAGAGAGAGAGAGAGAGAGAGAGAGACTCCATGTGTAGATTCAATGCCCAGATGGCCCCTGTGGTTGAAGCTGAGCCAGGCTGAAGCCAGGAGTCTACAGCAACATCTGGCTCTCCCTATGGAGTCCGTCCATTCTCCGCTGCTTCCTCAGCTGGAAGCACAACTGGCTTTCCCACGTTTTCTGTTGTCTGGGTTCTCAGATAAACTGTGTACACCACCACAGGGCAAACCTGCCTTGGTGGATAGGTCACATATGCCCAGTCCTCCCTTCCTTCCATCTGAAAGGGGGAGGCAAAGGGGATAGAAAGAGAATGATCTTTCATCCACAAGTGGCTTTGACAGCTGAGGCCGAGCTAGGTTGGACCCAGGAGCCAGTAACTTCTTCCAAGTCTCCCGCTTGGGTGTAGAGACCCAAATATTTGGGTCATCCTCTACCAACTTCCAAAGCCATTAATCAGGGAGCTAGATTAGAAGTGGAGTAGCTGGGGCTCGAGCCCATGCCCATCTGGGATGCCAGTGTCATGGCAGTGGCTTAGTCTGGTGTGCCATAACATTGGCCTCATTGGTCACATTTTTACAACTTTCTCTTCTTTCCTCAGTCAGTCCACTAATTTCTAGAATGCTCTATATTTGTGTCTATATTTTTAAAATCATCTGAATTGTTGGAGTATCTTCCAGCGGAGAATGGACAGCCCCTCAGAGCTTGACCCCAAAAGGGACAGCAGGCAGTGTGTCGTCCATGCCCTGTCCAGCTCACAGGCGAGGAGCTGGGCACGCAGACTTGCCTGAGGTTAGGCGAGCACACGGCCTCTTGGTTCCCACAGCAGCGTCCCTTATGTTCCAGTCCATGGTCCTTGGGTGCGTCTCCTCATATTTAAGATACACCCTGAGTTCACTTCCTTTGTAAGAGGCAGTGCATTTAGGCGACTGTAGATTTCAGGGAAGTGGAAGCAACTGCAGTAGAATGTGACATCCTAAAGACACCTAGTGAAGAGGAACAGCCACAAGGAAGTGGAGCCTGAGGCGCCAGCCCTGCAGGCCCCTCTGACCTCCCACCGGTGGCCTGAGGTCAGTGGAGTGAGAGGTCAGCCAGGAGGGCAGTGGAGGCTGCTGTCTCTTCTCAGGATCACTTCCTGGTCCCTGTGTGTCCTTAGGCATGCTGGATGTGGCCCTGACATCTGGGTTCCTAACCTGGAGGTAGAACCAGGGCGGGAAGCCAGGAGGGTTTGGGCTCAGCCCAGTGTACTCTGAACATTCCTGTGAGCAGCTTGTAGGTCCACTCAGTAGAAAGGCCCCTGGGCTGGTGGCTGCATGCCTGTGCCCACCTCGCAGTCAAGCTCCCTGTTTGTGTGGCCCCAGGAAGGCCAAGGGGGCGGCTCTGGCATTTGGATGCCTGCCACCTGTGTGGGAGACCCCGAAGGAACTCCAGGCTGTGGCTGCCGCTCAGCCCTGGAGTCAGGGACCGTTTTGGAAGTGAGCTCTTGCTGTTTCCCCTCCCTCTCTTCTATCTCTTCCTTCCCTGCCCCCCTTCTTCCTTTCTCAAGTAAATTAGATTTGTTAGAGAGATGTTCCTGGTTACACATCTCAGCAGGAACAGTTCTGAAATCCCAGCGCTGCTAGTCAGGAAGCCTCCTGAACTTGTCTGCCTAGGGGGTGGGGTGAAGAGCTGTGCAGGGCTGGAATGGCGGGGCAGCTGGGGTCAGTGTGGCAGTGGAGCAGGGGAGAGGCAGTGGGGGAGGGGAGGGGAGGGGCTGCGGGGCAGGGGAGCAGGGCAGGGGAGAGGCAATGTGGCAGTGGGGCAGGGGAGGGGCAGTGGGGGAGGGGAGAGGCAGTGTGGCAGTGGGGCAGGGGAGGGGCAGTGGGGGAGGGGAGAGGCAGTGTGGCAGTGGGGCAGGGGAGGGGCACGCCAAAGGAAAGCATTGACTTGCATTGGGTTCCTGGTTTCTCAACCGCCTTTGTGTGTGAGGTGACACATGGGCATTTTTATTTCAGGAATCTATCGAAGAAATACCAGCCTAAAAAGAACTCGAAGGAGGAAGAGGAGTACAGGTAAGTTCGTTGGGCGGGGTGGTCCTGCGGTGATGTGTGGGCACTGCTGGCAGAAGCTGTGAAGAGTGAACTGCAGTGTGTGTGTTTGTAATTGATGTCTTGCACTTATTTTGAGGAGTTGATCTGGCAGGCCAAGTGACGGAGAGGGAAAGGGAGAGAAAGAGAAAAGTAGCTTGTCTATCTCCAAATGACAGCAAGCATCAGGGCTGGGCTCGCCAAAGCCAGGAACCTGGAACTCCATCCTGGTCTCCCATGTGGGTGGCAGGGGCCAAGAAGCAGGGTGATCTGCTGCTGTCTTCCAGGCATATTAACAGGGAGTTGGATCCAAAGCGGAGTAGCTGGGACTCAAACTGGTGCCCCCCAGTGGAATGCCAGTGTCACAGGCAGCGGCTTGATCTACTGTACCACAATGCTACACCTTGAGTCAGAACAATAAAAATGGCTCTCAGTGTGTTCTTTGTAGCCTGCAGCCCAGAGGACTGCAAATGAAGTTTAGCATCTGCTAGAAGCACATGCAGGAGCCATGGGCTGAGAATCCAAGAGAAGTCTCAGTAGTACGGTCACGTTACCCATCCACCCTAGACTCGGGTCTATCTCCGCCAGGCTCGGAGGTGGCATGTCTGCGCTCACATCAGCACATACAGCATGCGTGTGTTCTCGGCTCTGTTTGAACCAAGCAGTGGCCAAGCCAGGCATCGCTCCCTGTTGAGTGGTGTGGTCTCCCAGGGTAGGTGGCTCTGCTGTGATTGTGGCCGAGCCCTGAGTGTGTGATTAATCCCTCAGATCCCACAGGAGTCCAGTGCACATTAACCTGGTTTTGGAGCCGGTTCTCCCCAGGGTGCAGAGCGGTGCCAGGAGCAAGCGTTGTGGGCCATGTGTGACAAGGCACGTGGTTGTGCTGTGTCCTGCAGGTACACATCCTGTAAAGCTTTCCTCTCCACCCTGAATGAGATGAACGACTACGCGGGGCAGCATGAGGTCATCTCCGAGAACATGACGGCACAGATCATGGTGGACCTGGCCCGCTACGTGCAGGAACTGAAGCAGGAGAGGAAGTCGGTAAGACGCATGTGCCTGTGTGTTCCATGGACCAGGCACGATGGAGCTGTCCCCGGGACATACCCAACTTGTCTGGCAATGCACTTGCCATCCTGGGGACTCCCCTGTTTCTGGGCTGTCCTTATGGGTCTGCGAGGACGTCTCCCTGGCCCCCCTGCATGCCTAAGGCTCAGCTGTGGACCCCAGGGAGTGGCCTGAGTGTCCCGTGTTTGAGGATAGAAGGAGAACAAGCATGAAGAGGCAGAGCCATGGGTGTGGGATGTACCCTGTGCAAAGACAGTGTTAAAACAAGTGCTTGCCAAGGGATTCCAAAGCCGGAGAGAAGGCCTGGCTGCCTCTTGTGGCTGCTTCTCTTCCCGGTTTGGGTTGTTAAAGGACAGTATGCGCTCCCAGTGCAGTGGTAGGGGGCGATCGTGCTTTCATTCAGCTTCGGGCCCCATCATCGTAGCTTTCCTTAGATGGCTTACCCAGCACGTTTGGCTGGTCCTGGCCTTCGGAGTGCAGATCTGGAGCCACCTTCGGTGCCAGCGAGACAGGTGTTACTCATGTCAACACTGGGGGATCTGATGGAGGAACGGGGAAAGTGAATATTCCATTGCGTTTATGTGAGTTGACCCAAGTCACAGTCCTGGGGTGGGAGCGGCCTTCAAAAGGTCATGGAAAGGGAGTTGCAACTTGTCAACCCATTTCCCACCTAGTTTTTGGAGTACACTCGTACGGGTGCCATGAGAGCATTTATCTATCTACCTTTTAATTAAGATTTAATTTATTAAACATTTACTTTTTAAAAAATTCATATAATCCAAATATTTTGAAATTTCACGATTCAGAGCTTTTTTTTTGCATTTTTAAATTTATTTATTATTTTTAATTCATTAATTACATTGTATTATGTGACACAGTTTCATAGGTACTTTGTCCACCCCAGATGAAAATTTTCCAAAATCCATAAATAATGTAGAATATAGTCATACGAGTACAATTTCTTTTATTATGGAAAAACAACCACTGAAGTTTTGCAAAAAGGAAATAATGAAATCTGGATGGCTTGAAATCTTGTAGTAGCAAATGAATGTCAGTAAAATATTGCCCCTTTTAGTGTCAAAATGGAAAACTGGTTGTTATTCTCTCTCTTACTTTCACTTACAACACACACACTAATATAATCTTTCACACACACACACACACACACACACTACAGAATGATCAAAATTTCTTAGAAAATCAAAAATGTTATTACTGAAGATTATTGTCAAAGATTTTATATGCTTTTACACATATATTTCAGATTGTTCTTTTGAGTTGAAATTAAAGTTCTAAAGGTATAAAAAAAAAGAGTTAATTTATTTTGAAAGTCTAGAGCTGAGAGAGAAAAAGAGAGATTTTTTTCGTCTGGTTCAGTGTCCCAGATGGTTGTGAAGGCCAGTGCTAGCCCTTGCTAAAGCCAGGAGCTCCATCTGGGTCTTCCATGGCAGTGTAGGAGCCCAAGCAGCTTGGGCCACCTTCCACTGTTTTGCCCAGATGCACTAGCGGGGAGCTAGATTGGAAGTCCAGCAGCCAGGATTTGAAGCAGTGTCCATATGGAATTCTGGCACTGTGGGTGTCAGCTTTACACACTATACCGCAGGGCCAGCTTCTCCACGAGAGCATTTGAAAGGAATATCTCATGTGCTCATGCCTGGGACCCAGGGAAAAACTTCTCAGTGGTTACCTAATGTTTAGCATTTCACCTTGAGGCGTGCAGGATGAGGAGGAATGCCCCAGAGGGCAGAGCAGCAGCTGTTCATATCTGAGTGCAGTGCTTGCCAAGTTGCAGCTTGATAGCAGAAGACTTTGGTGCGTTGAGGAAGAGCTATCCATCCATTGGTTACAGAGAAGCAGGTGGAGATGTCACATTGTTTCTGTTAGAATAAGAGCTGTACCCCAGCAATGCCCATCATGCCTTGGGATGGTCTGGGCTGGTTGAGGGGGTACCGTGCTATGGCCCAGGGATCAGGGCGCGGGGATGCTGGGGGCCTCGCACAGCCCAGCTCCCATGCTGTTTTCGGTGATGGTGAGTTTAAGGGAGATCTGCAGCAGAGCCCTGCCCCTGCCCTGGGAGCTGTCCTCTGCTTAAGACCATTCATGAAGGAAGATATTTTCCCTCATGTGATGGAAAAGAACCAGTGAGCAGAGCAGAGCCCCCCCGGAGTTCAGCACAGAGGACAAGTGCCTCCTACGACGACTGAATAAATACGCGAGCCTGGATGGCTTGCTGACCTTCCCCGACCTTGCTGAGCTTTATGTCTTCTTCCTGTTTGCTGCCTTGATCCTGCCGCCCGCCTCCTCACTGACCTTCCACTGCCCCACCCATGCAGCTCCCTGAGCAGAAAGCTGTATTTCTGGAGCAAATCTTAATGTGGGACGCCCACAGGGCTGGCCACCTGGCACTGGGGTCCCGCCCCTGCAGCCACTGTCCTCCGTGCACTGCGTGCACCTGTCCCAGGACTCTGGCACCTGCCTTTCTGTCCTTAGAAGGCTGTTTCCCTAGGCTATCTAACTGCTTCTCTTGGAATCCCGCCTGTCTGCCCTTGCTCTGCTCCCAAGCCCTCCTGCCCCTCCATTTTTACGTATTCATTCAAAAGGCGGAGTTAGAGAAAGATCTTCCATCATCCAGATCACTCCCCAAATGCCACAGCAGCCAGAGCCGGACCTGTTCGAAGCCAGGAGCCAGGAGCTTCCTCCAGCTCCCCCATGTGGGTGCTTTCCCTGGCCCATCAGCAGGGAGCTGGGTGGGAAGGTGGAGCAGCTGGCACTAGAACTAGTGCCACTATGGGATGCCACTGATGCAGATGGAGGCTTCCTTCTCTCACCCTCATGTTCCTTTGCCTGCATAATGATTGAGTTGTTTTGTCTTGTTTACTCACTGGTAATCACAGGTCTTTTTTTAATAGACAGTTGTATCTGCACTGGCATTCTCTTCTCTTTTTGATCAGAAATTACAGTGCTTGATAGAGGAAATGACAGGTAGCTGAGACACACATGCAATAATATCCCGGCAGCCGGTGTTCCTGGTCAGGTGTTCTGTTGAGCGGGGCTGATTGCGCTGAGCTTCCCTTGAGGGACATGACGTTGTAGGATGTTGGGGAAGCCACTGGAAACACCCGAGGGGGCATCGGGTCACAGAGCGACCTGTGGTCTGCGTCCTTCCCGCAGCAGTGTGCCTCCCTCTGTGCAGCGACTGGCCTCCGTCTGATGACTGCGTGACGTGGCATTAGTACTGTGTGTTCGTGCAACATTTTTGTTTTTTAAGATAATTGTTTTTATTGGAAAGACAGATTGGATCTACAGAGAAGTCGATGCAGAAAGAAAGATCTGTCTGCTGACTCACTCCCCGTGTGGCCACAACAGCCAGAGTTGATCCAGTCTGAAGCCAGGAGTCAGGAGCTTCTTCAGGGTCTCTCACACGGGTGCAGGACCCCAAGGCTTTGGGCCATCTCTTCCTGCTTTCCCAGGCCATAATCGTAATTTCAAAGGGCCCATGAAAAGATCTTACAGATATCCGATGACCCGTGGCAGAGGAAAGGTTCCCAGGCCTGAACGGATGCCACGCAGCAGCCACTCTTCCTCTGGCTTTTCTGCTTCCATGTGTGGAGTCGCATTCCCATCCCATAACTCTGGGGTCAGGGTGGGTTTTCTGTTTTCAGAAGGGGTTTATGCTAGCTTCCTTGTGGCCTTACGTCAAAACAGGAGCTGCCCAGTGAACTTGAAATGACCTTTCTTCCAGTGTGCTATTGATGGATGCTGTTGAAAGCAGGTTGCTTTTAAAACATTGAACCATGAGCTCTGTCTCATGACTGATGCAGATGGTGCCTTGCCTAAGTATCTGTTTTCAAAATTATTTATGTCTTTATTTATTTGAGAGGCTGGGCTGGCGTCCTGGCACAGCCAGCTCAGCTGCCTCTGGGGAACTCCAGCATCCTATTAGTTCAATTCCTGGCTGCCCCATTTCCGACGCAGCTCCCTGCTAATGTTCCTGAGAAAGCAGAGCAGGATTGCCAAAGTGCTCAGGCCCCTGCCCCCTTACAGGAGACCCACATTAAGCTCCTGGCTCCTGGCTTCGCATTGGCCCAGTTCCTGCCGTTGCTGCCGTCTGGGGAGCAAGCCAACAGGTAGTTGGGTGGTCTCTTTCTCTTATCCACAGACATATAGAAAGCTTCCATCTGCTGACTTGGACTTGGCCCAAGCTAGGGTGCTGGGAATTGAACTTGGGCCTCATATAGGGTTATCAAGGGCCCAGGGCCTAAGCCATCGAGGGTCTGACAGCAGCAAGCCGGAATGGAAGCCACACCCTCCTCCAGGTTAAACAGCCCTCAGAACCATTCCAAAGTGTGGTGGGAGTCACTGCACTTCGGGTCCCGTGCTGCAGGGCAGAATCCTGTCTTCCAGGAAGGTGGTTTAGAGTGGAAAGATCACGGGTGGCTGGTGCGTTGGTGCAGTAGGTGAAGCCTCCACATGAGTGCCGGTTTGAGCCCCAGCTGCTCCATTTCTGATTCAGCCCATTGATGACACACCTGGGAGAGCATCAGAGATTAGCCCAAGTTGCTTGGGGCCCTGCACCCACATGGCAGATCTGGAAGAAGCTGGCCTAACTCAGCCCCAGTCTTTTAGGGAATAAACCAGTAGATGGAAGATCTCTCTCTCTGTCTTTTGATCTCTCTGTAGCTTTGCCTCTCATATAAATACAGTAAATCATTACCCAATAAATAAAAATCCCAGGCTTAGTGCCAGATTTCGTCACTGTCTTTAGGAGGAATCAGAGAATGGCGACCAGAAATCAGTTTTCATCTGGATTTTTTATGTGTGTTAGAATAGATGCTTTTCTCATTGGAGTCATGGCGGTAAGAAAAAATAAATAAAGTAAATTTTCTTTTTCCATTTTTGTATGTATTTGAAAGGAAGCCGGGGTCACCGGGCTGCACAGTGGAAGGAGTCGTGGCTGTGGCCCTCCTTGTCCCTGGCGGGAAAAAGGCTGACACTTGCTGCTGGGGGTTTTAGCAGAGCAGAAGCCACCACAGGCGCTTCACTCACCTGCCCTGGGCCTGTTCTGACCTGACGTGCGCCGGCTCATTTTGATGCTAATGTGTAGTTTTTTTTTTTTTTTTAAAAAGCAAGAATTCTTTCCGGAGAAAACCTGAAGCCCCCTGCAGCAGTCTGCTTTACTGCGGCTGCTGCTGCTGGCTGCTCTGCTCCCTGTGGAGGAAAACACAAACACTCCCAGAGCCCCGCCCAGCGGGCGCTCTGGAGTCTGTCACCTGCCACAGCTGCTCCTTTGCGTGGAACCCTGGTTGGCGTTTGGGGTGCACGTGGATCTGCCTAGTGCACAGCACCAGTGCCCCACGCCCGGGTGCCTGGGTAGCTTAAGGCTCTGGAGCCTGGAGGCCTTCCAGGTGCCCTGGTGCCTGGGTTAGCTTAAGGCTCTGGGGCCTGGAGGCCTTCCAGGTGCCCTGGTGCCTGGGTTAGCTTAAGGCTCTGGGGCCTGGAGGCCTTCCAGGTGCCCGGGTGCCTGGGTTAGCTTAAGGCTCTGGGGCCTGGGCCGGCGGCGTGGCCTAGCGGCTAAAGTCCTCGCCTTGAAAGCCCCGGGATCCCATATGGGCGCCGGTTCTAATCCCGGCAGCTCCACTTTCCATCCAGCTCCCTGCTTGTGGCCTGGGAAAGCAGTCGAGGACGGCCCAATGCATTGGGACACTGCACCCGCGTGGGAGACCCGGAAGAGGTTCCAGGTTCCCGGCTTCGGATCGGCGCGCATCGGCCCGTTGCGGCTCACTTGGGGAGTGAATCATCGGACGGAAAATCTTCCTCTCTGTTTCTCCTCCTCTGTGTATATCTGGCTGTAATAAAATGAATTAATCTTTAAAAAAAAAAAAAAGGCTCTGGGGCCTGGAGGCCTTCCAGGTGTCAGGGTGCCTGGGTTAGCTTAAGGCTCTGGGGCCTGGAGGCCTCCCAGGTGCCTGGGTTTTTTTCTCTAGGTTTTTTTTTTTTTTTAAAACAGATTTATATTGTATTTCTTAGCTTTTAAAGCTGACCACATACAAATAATTTTAGAGTTGTGGTGGACTTTAATATTTTCATAGCATACACTTTAAATTTTTTTAATGTTTATGACACAGGCAGGGGGATCATCACAGACCCTAAAAGTGACAGATTCAGGGGGGGATCAAGGAAGTGGGTTAATTTTTTTTAATTTTTTTTTAAAGATTTATTTATTCGTTATTACAAAGTCAGATATACAGAGAGGAAGAGACAGAGAGGAAGATCTTCTGTCTGATGATTCACTCCCCAAGTGACTGCAATGGCCAGAGCTGTGCCAATCTGAAGCCAGGAGCCAGGAACCGCCTCCAGGTCTCCACACGGGTACAGGGTCCCAAAGCATTGGGCTGTCCTTGACTGCCTTCCCAGGCCACAAGCAGGGAGCTGGATGGGAAGTGGAGCTGCCGGGATTAGAACCGGCGCCCATGTGTTCAAGACGAGGAACTTAGCCGGTAGGCCACGCTGCCAGGCCCTCATGAGGAAGTGGGTTTAAAAAAGGTTTGCACCTTGCCCCTTGTGGCCTCGGTGTGGGGGCCGGGGGTGGGGGTGCTGCCCCGTGTTAGACCACGAGTACCAGGGGACCAGGGAACCTGGGTCCGGGGGAGAATGTCCTGGTGGTGTTAATTGAATGGTAATGAATAAGGTTGACAAGTGGGAGGTGTGACTTCCGGCTTGTGCCCTAAGCTTGCTTGTCCTTTTTCTGGCCTGAGGTCTCCCGTCTGTGCCCACTGCGGACTCCCACTTGTGTAAGGTTGACCTAGTCCCTCTGGCCTCCCCAGGCGCTCTTGGCTGTGAGGCCTGCCGGTTGACATAGAGCCTAAGATGCTTTTAAATCTGCTTCCCTTCTGAGGTCAGGATGGTAAGGATGCATAGAATTTCCCCCAATTTAAGAAGACACAACTCACAGGCTTTTATTGATTGCTTTTTTTATCTGTTTACTTTTATTGGAAAGGCAGATTTACAGAGAGGAGGAGAAACAGGAAGATTTTCTATCAACTGGTTCACTCTCTAAACGGCCGCAAACATCGTGAGCCAGTTCAGGAGCTGGGATCCTCTCCCTCCAGGTCTCCCACGCAGGTGCAGGGTCCCAAGACTTTGAGCTGTCCACCCCTGCTTTCCCAGGCCACAGGCAGGGAGCTGGATGGGAAGTGGAGCAGCTGGCACCCACGTAGAATCCTGACACTTGCAGGAGGAGGATTAGCTATTGGAGCCACCGTGCCAAGCCTGGGAAGATTACGTTTCACTGTTGAGCTTGTGACAGGCGTTTGGGTTTGGTGTTGCAGTGTTACACTGTCGTTTGTGGCACCAGCATCCCTTAGAGGTGCCGGTTCATGTCCCGCTTGCTCCCCTGCTGACCCAGCTCCCTCCCTGCTAGCGCGCCTGGGATAACAGGGAAAGATGCCTCAAGTGCCTGGGCCGCTGCAGTGACGTGGAAGACCAGGTCCTTGGCTTCAACTTGGCCCAGCCTGTCTGTTGTGGCCACGTGGGAAGCAAACTAGTAGGTGAAAGGTCGATTCTCTTTCTCTGCCTTTCCAATAAGTAAAGTCAGTCTTTTTCTTTTTTAAAGATTTGCTGGAAATTGGGCCCAATACAATAGCCTAGTGGCTGAAGTTCTCGCCTTGTGTGTGCCAAAATCCTGTGTGGATGCCAGTTTCCATCGCGGCAGCTCCACTTCCCATCCAGCTCCCTGCTTGTGACCTGGAAAAGTAGTCAATGATGGCCCAAAGCCTTGGGACCCTGCACCCACGTGGAAGTGGAGTGACTGGGATATGAATTGTCGCCCTTGTAGAATCCCGGCACATGCAGGCTAGGACTTTGCCACTAGGCTGCCATCTCGGGGCCAAATAAAGTAAATTTTAAAATTTAAAAAAAAGGGGGGCGGGAGAGTCCTGTTTATAGCTCATTTCCTATAAGGAAATACACCATGAATGTTTGGAAGAGAAAAAAATTAAAAACTTCCTTTTAAAAGACTAATGAAAAATTGATGTATTTGAGATCTTCAGTCTGCTGGTTCATCCCTGACACAGCCACAGCAGCCACATAGCGGAACAGTGGGGACTCTGGCGCTCGGCACCAGCACCGTGAGCAGTAATTTAGTTTACTTCCTTAGGAGGCAAAGTGAAACCCCAAACTCCACCTGGTCTCCCGTATAGATGGTGGATCCCAGTCTCCTGACTATCCCCTGCTGCCCCCCCAGGTGCATCCGCAGGGGCCTGCGCTGTCTCCCAGGCCCTCAGCTGCGAGATGCCATGTTCCAAGCACAGCCTGTGGGTCCACAGCATCCCTCGTTGACCATCCAGGACTTCTTTTTTCCCGTCAACCTTGTCTTCTAGCTCTCATCGCTTCCTGTTGGCTGGGGTGTGTATTTAACCTGCAGGGAAGTTGCCTGGTTTCCATTCGGCTTCCGATTCTAGCTTCCTGATGATGTAACAGCCTTGTCCTCCAAGAGGGATCCAGTGTATGGCCTGGAGGCGTTGTGTTTCTATCTGTTCTGTAACTTGGTGCTTTCCTCGGAGCTGGAAGTGAAGGTTGTTGCTGGCTGTGGGCAGCCCCAGAGGGAGCTGAGAGAATTCCACTGGCCTGGTGTCCACTGTCCCAGGTTTGTTTCAGTTGACCCGTGGCTGACTGCGCTCTGTGGCTGTTGTAGTCCTTACATTTTTCTCTCTTCCCTGAAATGGCTGTCCTGACACCAGGGGTGTTTGTGGCTTTTCCACCATTCAGGGCTTACCACCCGTCCCCACCCAAATGTGAGTGCCGACCCTTCTCACGTCGCTCTTCCGCCCGGAGTGCCAGGCGAAACCTTCAAAACCCTCTTTTGTCTTGATTGCCTGCCAATCTTTGCTCCACACCCCATGGTTTCGTGTTCCTCAGTGTCTCGGGTACCCCTAGCCAAAACTGTTTTGGGGGACGTGGGGCTGGGAGCCGTGCTGGTGGTGACTTTCATCTGTGTAGACTGAAGTGCAACTCAGAAGTTGAAATGAAAATGGGTAAGTGTAGCCGTCACCCAGATACTTTTAAGAAACCGAAGCCTCTTCCCGGAGGAGGTGGAGATAAGGAGCAGGTCCCCAGGCCTGCAGGGATGGCATTTCCTGTCCCAGGGAAGAGCTGTGATGACCTCACCCTGGGCCCCAGAGAGGCCGGTCCTCTTTGTCCCGGAGAACAATTCGTCTATTCTGAAGTTGCAGGGGCACACACTCGCTCACTGTGCAGAGGAGAAATGCTCTCCCATTGTTTGTTAATAAACAACAGATACATCTGGGAAGCCCCTTTGTTTAACTTTGCAACTTGAAGGAGGAAGAGAAAGAGAGGACCTGGGCTGTGCCTGGGCCTGAAGAAAGCTTCTGTTACAGCCCCTATCCCACTTGACCTGGGGCAAGCAAATGGCAGCAGAGGGAGAAGGGACCAGAAGGAAGGATGCTGGCCGTCACAGCCATCAAGGCCATCACCTTCAGCTCTTATTTTTTTTTTTTTTTTAGGTATTCGTTTATTTATTTGATGGCAGAGTAGGGAAGTGGGGGGTTGGGGTGGACAGCTAAATGGCTGCAGCACTTGGAGCTGGAGTCTCCTGGCTCTGTGGCTGGGACCCATGTCCTTGGGCCTTCTGCTGCCTTTGCAGGCGCGTCATCCAGGAGCTGTATCCAAAGTGGAGCAGCCGGTACTGGACCCGGCACCCATGCTGGGATGCTGGTAGTGCAGGCAGTGGCTTCTCCCCAGCCCTGGGCCACAGCCCCACGGTGCCAGCCCCATGTGTAATAAGAGGATCCCAGCTGAGGCTTCCGGGCACTTGTTTGGTAAGGGAAGGGAAGGTGTGACTGAGGCCGGCTCCCTGGGGAGAACTCGCCAGTAAAGGCAGAGGGAGGCACGCACTGTGCATGTGGAGGGAACCTTGACGTGAAAGATTGGCAAGAGAACACATTGTGTGGGCTTTCAGTCAGAGTTCTCCTGGTGCTTCCCAGAAAGGGGCCTGTTTAGGAAGGCCACTGTCTGCAGAGGAGGTGCTAGTGTGACCCAGGGCGCCCTGGGCGCAGAGAGCTCCCTACCTACTTACCTACCTTCTGTGTAGGCGCAGAACGCCGGGCCTGCAGGTATTGGGCACTCATGGCCCCAACCACTCTGTCGCCTCATTACCTCCACAGTGCACCCTGGCACCAACAGCTGCCTTGTTGGTGCGAGCCGTCTCACCACAGGGCCCCAGTCTACACGGGCACACAGCTGGGCCCAGTTGCTCTGTAAAGTGGGGAAGCCTGCTTGGCCAGGCAGGGGTGGGCAGGTATTATTTGTATGGAAGGCAGAATTGAGGAGGAGAGAGAGAGAGAGAGGAAGAGATATATTTTACCTGTTCCAAATGGCTTCAGTAACGGGCTGGGACTGAGCCAGACTGAAGCTAGGAACCAGGAGCCTCTTCCAGGTTTGTCGCTTGGATACAGGGTTCCAAGTGCCCCTCAGGCCCTTAGCCTCACGGTCCCCTGGACACCCCAGGAACCCCCTTGTTTTCAAGGGCAGGTTCCAGCACAGAGACTGAGATGTATCTCAAGAGGCTGGCGTTGTAGCACAGTGAGTTTAACTGCTGCCCGGGATGCCAGCAGCCCCTGTTGGATCATCTGTCCACATCCTGGCTGCTCTGCTTCCATTCCTGCTCCTGCAAATGCACCTTGTGTTTGCAGCCTCTGAGCTCAGGGGCCCTGCCGTGCCCTTGCTCACTCAGAGAACCCACAGTCTGATACGCACCTCCAGTTCCCTGGACTGCTTACCACCGGCAGCAGCCAGTAGCCTGCCTCAGGTCTGACCCATGTGAGGACGGGGCTGGATGCATCTTGGAAATACCAGGCAGAGCCACAGACATTCCCGTGGGTAACTGGGTTCATATGTGACACCCTAAGCAGGGTGCCACAGTCACAGGGGGCTACCTGGGCCTGGGGAAGGAAGGGACGATTGGTGGGTGATAGTGTAGGCATCATGGGGTTAGCCAGGCAATGTCTGTATCTGAGAGGGGGAGGCCAAAGAGCGATTGACGTTAGCCATGTGACGTGCGTGTCGGGTGACTGCAGAGGGTGGTCTCAGAGCACTGCTGTTGGTGCATCTGCCAGAGCCATCCCGAAGAAGTCTCAGGGCCTCTGCCATGCCACATGCTTTGATTTGTGTTTGTGTGTGTGTGTGTGTGTGTTTTCACTCTTGAATCTCTTGGCAGCACCAGCGCCCCATGCTCGAGTTTGAGACTCCAATACCGCAAAGTGGGTCGTGTGCCCTGTGTCTGTGTGATAGAAGTTGGGCTGGCCACTCAATGGTGTCTCCTCCTCTTTCCAGAACTTTCATGATGGGCGGAAGGCGCAGCAGCACATTGAGACCTGCTGGAAGCAGCTGGAGGCAGTAAGTGAGAGACGTGTGTGTGTGCGTGGTGGCTCCTGAAATTGGTGTCCCCGTGGGTTTTTCCCTCTGGAATTGGATTTGTCCCTGGAACCATCTGTCTGAAACATGGAGTCCAAAGAGCTCTCACATTTTTCTAAAAGTCCTGCGGCCAGAACCCAACCAGAAGTTAGACTTGGTAACTGGAAACAGACACAGGTCTGAAGGTCACTTCTGGAAATTCCGACCTGGAGCGAGTCAGTGCCAGGGGCCGGGTCAGGTCGGACGCCTCGCTGCTCACAGACACGTTCCCGGCTCGATGAATCATGTCTGTCCTCCCGTTGTTTTCCTCCGTGTTACAGAGTAAGAGGCGATTTGAGCGGGATTGCAAAGAGGCCGACCGAGCCCAGCAATACTTTGAGAAAATGGATGCTGACATCAACGTGACCAAGGCTGACGTGGAGAAGGTGAGGGCACGCATCTCTCGCTTCCCCTTCGGGCCTGGCCACACCCTGGGGTGGGGTCCCTCTTTATCGCAGGGAGCTGGTGGGGAAGCAGGAACCAACCTTGCTCGAAGCTTCCATGCTAGGATGCAACGCATCAGTGCCACCGTCTCCCACTGGGCTGGTGGTGCTGAACAGGTGGTCCTGGGGGCAGGGACTGGGCAGCTCTGACTTTGTGGCTCTTCAGAGAGAAAAGGGAGAGCTGGGGCAGGTGGCTGAGTACCATGGGATCTGCAGGTGCACAGCGGAGGGTGGCCTGGGATGTGGGTTGGGGATCAGGTGTGTCATGAACAGCTGCAGCAGGAGCTGCTGCTGTGTCCACACCAGCTCAGAGGTGTGACACTTTACCTGGTGGGTCAGACACCCAAAGGATGGTCATTGCCACTGTCCTGCAAACACATGGTGACGGCGTGTTCTCCTCACTGCCCGTGGCTCTGCAGTCTGACCTGGCCCGCAGAGAGGCCCTTGCCTTCTCCCAGGCCAGAGGAGTTGTGCTAGGGAAATGGTCAGTCGTCGCCCAATTCTGCACAGTTCCTGTCTTAAAGATTAGATCTGCTTTTCTCTAAAATTACTGAATATGTCAGGGTATGTTGTCTCAGGCCTGCATGTGCCTTTTGGGATCCCAGCATGCCATTACGGAGCACCAGCTGGTGTCCCTTGCTGCTCTGCTTCTGGTCTCGCCCATTGCTCATGTTCCTGGGAAAGCAGTGGAGGATGACCCAAGTGCCTGGTCCCTGCCACCCACGTGGGAGACTTGGAAGAAGTTCCTGCTTTGGCCGGGCCCAGCTTCAGCTGTTGTGGCCTTTAGGCAACTGGACCAGCAGATGAAGATCTCTCCTCTCTGTGACTTCCCCGGGGGGCAGCCGAGCATGACTCCAGGGCTGGAATTCCTGCCGCCCACTGGGGAGACCCAGGCTTCAGCCTCCTGCCTGGCACGTACCTGGCTATCGTGGGTGTCGGAGGAATCAACCACTAGATGGGATTTCTATCTCTCTTCCCTTCCTTCTCCCCCTTCTTTCAAATTAAAAAAAAATTTTTTTTTAAGTATAATGAGATTGAGTCAGAGTGTGTTTAGAAAGTTTTTTGGGGTGAAGGAGGTAGCAGTCAGTAAATATACATGGATATGTAAGGTAGACTTGTAGTTTTTACGGTGTTTTTGCTTTCCGTTTATTTGGCACAGACAGGTTCTTTATCTGCTGATTTGCTCCCCAGTTGCTTGCAACTGGTGGGGTTGGGGCAGGACAGGCCCAGGAGAGCGGACCACCCCTGAGGGTGACAGGGGCGCTCACCTGCTGCCTCCTCCCTCAGAGTTCACCCCGGGTTGCTCATGGGGGAGGCCAGTGTCCCGAGCAGCCGCCCAACACCTGCTCCAAGACTACAGGCTGCCTTCCGAATCTGTGGCGTTTCTATTCCCTCCACCCCTCTGTGGAGATAGTCTTGTCTTCTCCAATCTTTATGCTTTTGGTTGCTTGTCTTACCACACTCTTTGGGTGAAGCCCTCCATTTGTGGGGTGGGCCGGAGAGAGCCTCAGGAGGCCCCCCAGTTAAGGCTGATCTGTAATTACGCCCTGATGGGGTGATGGAATTTCCCCTCGTTTCCTGCTTGGCCTAGAGCTGGTTTGTTGAGCTTGATGAGTATTGAGGATACCATTAAATACTTCTTCCGCTTCCTTTAATTCATCAATGTGGTAAATTATGTTAATCAATTTTCTCACAGATAGCCAAATTAGCCTTCCTGGGAGGCGTTCAACTGGATTATACTTGTGGATTTATATAGACACGTAAGCTGCAGGTGCTGTTACTGTTTTGCTACCATGGTTCATGGACAGGATCTATCGTCCTAGAACTTGATGTGTAATCTTCCTTTTTCCATCCCATTCTACTTTCATGTTTGAGATTTGGGTGTTTCCTATTTCATCACACATCTTCAAACTCGTTAGTCAAAAGTGCATTGTAAGTTTTGCTGTGTTTCCATGATGTCCTCCCTGTTTACTCTGGATACTGTTTATGTTAATCCTTTATTTTCTTTCCCCACGTGTGTGTGTATACATCACACACACACACACACACACACACACACACACACACTATACATGCTTTATTTCAAAGGCAGAGACAAAGAAAAAGGCAAATTTTCGTCTTTTCTGGTTTTCACAAGTTTCTGCCACAGCCCAGGCTGAACACAGCCAAACCTTGGAACTCAGATCTCTGCCAGGGCCTTCCACGTGGGTGGCAGGGACCCAAGTCCATGAGCCATCCCCTGCTGCCTCCCAGAATGCCTTAGCAGGAAGCTGGACCACCAGTGGCATAGCGGTGACGGAACCCCAGGTACTCTCCCATGTGAGGCTGGCGTCCCAAACGACATCTTTGTTTCTGTTCAAACTCCTGCTGGCGGATCAGTTTTGTTTTTGCTTTTAATGCAAGTAATGGGAAGCTCTCTTCCTCTCTCTTTTATGATTTACTTTTTTATTTGAAACGCAGAGTTATGGGGAGAGCAGAGAGCTCTTCCATCCATTTGTTCAAATGCCCCAGCAGCTGAATTGATGCCAGGCTGCAGGCAGGAGCCTGGAACCCCATCCGGTTCTGTCACGTGGGTGACGGGCCCAAGCATGCGAGCCATCACCTGCTTTCTTCCCAGTTGCACTAGCAGGCAGCAGAAGGGTCAGACAACCTGAAGTGTCGTGGTCTTCACACACACCTGCCCCCCCAGACACACCTGCCCCCCAAGACACACCTGCCCCCCACACCTGCTCCCCCCACACCTGCCCCCCCAGACGCACCTGCTCCACACACACACACACATGTACCTGCTCCACACACACACACACACCTGCCCCACCGTTGTTGGCCCACTGTTGGCTGTGCTCTGTTTGGACTCTGGGGGTTTACATCCTTCTGTGAAAATCTTTGGCGATGCTGGACCTGGCCATTGTGAGATAACTGACCCAGTTATGTGTTCCGTGAAAGGTGGGATGCAGAGCCAGCACTGACTTCCATGCTGCCTCTTGGTGTATGCTGTGGGGGGTCAGGCATTCCCTGGGCTCACCACCAAGCTGGGAGGCGCACAGGAGCCTGAGTGTGGATAAGGTCCAGGGGCCGCATGGATGCTGTGAGTTAAGGTTTTTTTGTGGCCCCAGGAATTTGCAGGTGGCTGTGTCCACCCCCTGAGGTCGATCCTAGAATGGTGCAGCTGAAGTGTAGCCATTGCTTGACTCCCGCTGTGTGGTCTGCAGAGTCAGCCTGCTGTTTTCAGCTCCTTGACTGTTTCCCGAGGTGTGCTTTTTTGTTGTTGTTGTTCCTGCAAGAGTATCTTTTTGTTTCCTTTTTGAAAGTGCTGGGCGTGTCTTCTGAGGGCGTAATATATCGCCCAGTTTTGGCATCATACCCGTTAAAGTTGAGAGCACAGTGTCTAAACATTGAAATTCTTCCGTTATTTTGCTTTCACTTAAGACTGGAAACACTCTAATTTCCCCAAACACACAGCCGTTTAACTGTTCCTTCTGTTTTTAACTTCATTGCCTGGGAAGCCGTATGCCAGTATCCAGCTGAGTTAGTGTGGCAGTTCTTAGCATTGCTTCTATATAACTTCTGGTTACATGTGATTTTTTTTCCCCTCCAAATACGTTCAAAGAAATCCAACTTCTCTCTCTTTGAAATTTTATTTGAAAGAGTTACAAAGAGGGAGACAGAAAGAGATCTTCCACACACTGATTTGTCAGGCACATTAGCAAGAAGCCCGATCAGAAATGGATCAGCCGGGACTTGAACCCCTGGCACCCGTATGGGATGCCGTGTTACAGGCAGTGGCTCAGCTTGCTGCGCCACACCACTGGCTCCTGTGTCTTGAGGTCTAGCCGAGATGTCTGGTCCCCTGTCCCCACAGGTGATCAGGTTACCCAACTGCATTCTGTGCGTCCTCCTCCATTTTCCTAGCACTCTGGCTGCAGCTAGGGGAGGATTTGGGTGATTTGATGGGAACTAGAAACTTGCAGATTAGGGTCTGAGTGTGCCTTTTTTCTCCTTTTCTCTGAGAAGAGCTAACTGTCCCACGTTGGTATCAGATCTCCTAAAGCAGTCCACAGCCCCTTGCCCATCCCCATTGGTGGTGGGCTTTGCTGCTGCATGTTAGAACCGATGGGTGGGCAGAAGGGCCCTTGAAGCATCCAGTTTAGCTATAAAGTGACTGTGTAAAAGGAGACAAAAGAATGGGCCTGGGGGGTCTCTTCCCCCCAAGGAGGAGAATTTGTACAAAGTTTGGGACCATCAGGCATAAAACAGTCACTTTCCTCGCCTGAGATGCAGCTGTCCGAGAGTTGGGGGACTTGTTTAATGTTTGTTTGTGGGGCCCAGAGCGATGGTTCAACTGGCTAATCATCTCCCTCCAAGCAGTGAGATCTCATATGGGCACCAGTTCATGTACTGGCTGCTCCACTTGCCATCCAACTTCCTGGTGAAGGCAGCAGAGGATGGTCCAAGTCCTAAGGACCGTGCACTCATGTAGGAATGTGGGAGAGCCGGAGGAGACTCTTGTCTTCTGGCTGTGGATCGGCTCATCTCCGGCCATTGCGGCCTCCTGGGAAGTGGTGAACCACCAGATGGAATACCTTTCCATCTCTTTGTGAATATGCCTTGCCAATAAAAATAGCTAACTATTAAAAAACAAAAAGGGTGGTATTGTCGCTCCCCAGACGGCTGTAACTAGTGACTCTGGGCCAACCTGGAACTGGAAACCAGGAATTCCTTCCGGGTCTCCCACATGGCTGCAGGGGCCTAAGCACTAGGGCTGTTGTCCACTGCCTTCCCAGACCATTCGCAGGGAGCTGGCTGGGAAGGTGAGCGGCTGGGACAGCCAGCTCCCTAGGCTGCACCCCACACAGCTCCATGTCGGAGGCGAAGCTTCCCTGGGCACTGGCTTCTGTGGAGTTCAATGTGTTGTAGTGTGGGAGCTGCTAGCCTGTGGCTGTTGACCTGTACACGGGTGGGAGGTAAGACCAGCAGCAGGCAGGAGAGCCAAGGTATAGCCTGCCTACTGACCTTGGGCACTCTGGGCTGGAAGGGAAGCTGGGGAAACCCAACAGTGTGTGTCTTCGGATTCTCTGATCACAAAGAAAATTTAAAATCAAAACACTGAGATAAAAATCCAGTTATTCTTGGTTATCTGAGACCTTCTCTGGTATAATTATTCTTATTTTTTTTTTTAAGAAGTTTTTGAAAATGGGTTTTGAGGGGGATTCTCAGCATGTGGTGCAGTAGGTTCTGCTCCCGAGTGTGTGCCCAGCATCCGTGTGAACAGTTTGAAATCCCAAGCTGCTCCATGTCCATTCCAGCTCCCTACTGATACACCCGGGAAAGCAGAGGCGGATGGCCTATGTGGGAGACCTGTATGGAGCTCCAGGTTCCTGGCTTTGGTCCAACCCATCCCTGGCCTTTGCAGCCATTTGGGGAGTGAACCAGCAGGTGGAAAAATCTCCGTTTCTCTTCTCTGTCAAATCTGCCTTTCCAATAAATGTAAATAATCTTTTTTGAAAATGATGTATTTACTAATTTATTTGAAAGGCAGGGAGACAGAAAAGGAATATCCTTCCACCGAGTATTTCACTCCTGAAATGGCCCCAAGAACCAGGGCTGGGCCAGGCTGGAGCCAGGAGCCAGGGTATGGGTGTCAAGGGCTCAGACTCCTGGGCCATCACCCACTGCTTCCCAGGCGCGCTCACAGGGAGCTGAATGGAGGCAGAGCAGCCGGACTTCCTGAGATGCTGCTGTCCATAGCGGCAGCTTAACTCACTGTGCTGTGCACCTATGTTCTTCTGCTTTTTTTTTTTAAGATTTACTAATTTTTATTTGAAAAGCAGAGTTACAGAGGGAGAAGGAAAGATATAGAGCTAGCTTTTCCATCCACCGGTTCACACCCCCTCCCCAAATGGTTACAATGGCCAAAACTGAGCTGGTCCAAAACCAGGAGCTGCTTCTGGGTCTCTGACATGGGTGCAGGGTCCCAAGGCTTTGGGCCATCCCCTACTGCTGGTTGGGAAATGGAATAGCTGGAACTCAAACTAGTGCCTATATGGGATGCCAGCACCATAGGCAGAGGCTTAGCCTAAACCCTGTGGCGCCTGACTCAGTTTGATACGTCATTCTGTGCTTAGGCTGGACCAAGTCCTTGGATCCCTGCTCCCATGTAGGAGGCCTGCAAGAAGCTCCCGGCTCCTGGCGTCGGATCGGCTCAGCTCCAGCTGAGGAGTGAACCAGCAGATGAAAAATCTTTCTGCATCCCTTCTTCTGTCTCTATAACTCTGCCTTTCAAATGAAGATAAACCTTTAAAAAAAAGGAAGAAATGAAGGAAAGGCAGAATGACAGAGAGCTCTTCTCACATGATGACCTCAGCATCCTGAGCAGGTCCAGCTCGAAGCATCAGGGCCATCTGAGTCTCCCTCTTGGTGACAGGGAGTTATTGTTGTTAAAGATGTATTTATTTTTACTGGAAAGACAGTTCAAATTTATGGAGAGAAGGAGAGACAGAGAAAGAGATCCCATCGCTGGTTCACACTCCAAGTGGCTGCAATGGCTGGAGCTGAGCCTATCTGAAGCCAGGAGCCAAGAGCTTCTTCTGGGTCTCCCTTGTGGGTATAGGGTCCTAAGACCATGAGCCATCCTCTTCTGCTTTCCCAGGAAGGGAGCTGGATGGGAAGTGGAGCAGCTGGGACATGATGAATAGGCGGTGGCCCTATGGGATCCCGGTGCTTGCAAGATGAGGATTTAACCATTAAGCCATTGTGCTGGGCCCATGACTTTTCTTTTCTTCCTTTTATGAAAGTCAGAGTTACAGAGAGAAAAGGAAAGAAAGAGGGAGATTCATCGATTAGTTCATTCCCAGACAGCAGGAATAACCAGGGGTAAGCTAAGTCAAAACCAGGAGCCAAACTTTCATTTGGGTCTCTCATGTAGGTGCAGGGGGGCCCAAGCACTTGGGCCATCTTTTCCCAAGTGCATTAGCAGGTAGAACAACCAGGACTTGAACCAGTGTCTATGTGGGATGCTGGCATCACAGCCTGCAGCTTATGCCACCAAGGCAGGCCCAGACTTCAACTTTGTTCTTCGTGCTTTTCATGTGTTTTAAAAATCTTTGGTTAGCTCCACAGACTTTTTGGTATGCCTCTTACTGATGTGTGGGTGATATCGGATTTAAAACACTCAGTGGTTGACTGCTGTATCGTGGGCAGGTGGCTGAGTCACCTGTTTATCTGGGTCACAGTTACAGATATGGACGACCCAGCCGGTCTGCAGCCCTGTCTGTCAGACGCCCAACACTCCTGGAATTGGAGGCTGTTCCTAGTTGCTTGACTAAACACTTCCTGTGTTCTTGCTTATTTGTTTAGTTTTGTTTAATTATTTGAAAGGCAAAGTAGCAGAGAGAGAGAGACGTGGAGAAGGAAAAGAGAAGCGAGGGATCTCAAAGACACCTTGGCTGAAGCCAGGAGCTCCCCCGGGTCTCTGCTGAAGGTGGCAGGGCTCCACCCTCTGGGCCGTCCTCACCTGCTCTCCCAGGGCCATCAGCAAGGAGTTGGATCAGCAGCTGAGCAGCCAGTTCTGGAACTGGTGCCCTGACGGGGTATGTTGGCGGGAGTGTTAACACACTGTGCCACCACGACTGGCTCCTGGCCCTCTTTATTTTTGGTGAATTTGGAACATAGTCTATCTAGATAGGAGAACCTTTAAAAACAGAAAAGCAAGAATCAGTAGTTGATTTAGATAGCCTGCAGATTGTTTTGGGAGGTGAGAATTAGAGTCCTAAGGAGCAGCTGTTTTTTTTTTTTTTAATTAAAAAAAATTATTATATATTTGACAATCTTTACATAGTTAATTAGGGTAAAAAGGTACAAGGGCTATAAGAAAGTGGGTAAGACTATTATTTCCCTATTGTTTCCTTCATATATCTGAGGTAAAGGGGATACTGAGGGATATTTTATAGTAGTGTTTGTCACACGTTTTTCTGCTGGCAATGTGCTTTTGTCTGATGAAGTTTTCATCCATTTCTGATTTTGTCTATTTCTGTTTTCATAACTATCCCAAACTGAGTTTCTCCCCAACTTTTTTGAGACTTTTTTTTTTTAATTTGTAAAGCAGATTTCCAGAGATGAGAAAACACACAAAGAAAGATTTCCCCAAAGGGTCTCAACAGCTAGAGCTGAGCCAGGAGCCCAGAGCCTCCCCTGGGTCTGCCACGTGGGTGTAGGGTCCCAAACACTTGAGCCATCTTCCACTGCCTTCCCTGGTGCACTAGCAGGGAACTTGATCAAAAGTGGAGCAATCAGGATGCAAACTAATATATATATATATATGTGTGTGTGTGTGTGTGTGTGTGTATAATTTTTTTAAGATTTATTTTATTGGGCCCAGCGCAATTGTGTAGTGGTTAAAGTCCTCGCCTTGTGCACGCTGGGATCCCATGTGGGCACCAGTTCTAATCCCGGTGGCCCCACTTCCCATCCAGCTCCCTGCTTGTGGCCTGGGAGGGCGGTAGGGGACGGCCCAAAGCCATGTGGGAGACCCGGAAGAGCTCCTGGCTCCTGGCTTCAGATTGGCTCAGCTCTGGCTGTTGGGGCCGCTTGGGGAATGAACCATTGGACAGAAGATCTTCCTCTCTGTCTCTCCTCCTCTCTGTATATATGCCTTTCCAATAAAAATAAATAAATCTTTTTTTTTAGTGGGACCATGTCTTCATGATAACTCTCCCTATAGCCCTCCAATTTAACTTGCTGTATTTCTCCTTTAGTCGTTGATTCATCCCCCATCCACTCATTCGCCATCTGTCCGCCGGTGATTGGTGAGAGTGGCATAGACACTGCTCTGGGATCCCAGGGCTGCTGACCGAACACACCGACCTTTCCTGGCTGCCCCAGACAGCTCTTGAGGGGCATCTTGGGGACAGCGACTGTGAAAACGGGAGTTTCATCTTTTCTACAGCTTTGAAGGGTGTCGTGATGGGAACCTCTTCTTTAAGCGCTCGTAGCACCATCAGTGGCTCACGTGGTGCTGGGGGGAGAAAGGGCTTATCCAAGTGGCTGGAATGTGAACTAATATTTCTGGACAGAGCGCGCAGTGTTTGGTAAATGCGCGCGGCAAGCCGGGTTCCTCCAGGCCGGGCAGCGAATAATTCCCCCTCTCTCCCTGGCCTGGCCTTGTGACTGTTGGCTCTTACATAATTTCGCAAATGCAAAATGGGATATTGTCTTACAAAAGCTGTAGTTAGTGGTTTCCAAACAGTTAGCCAGGCTTCCAGTTTGTGTTTTGTTTTTATTGTTGTTGTTATTGTTTTCATTCCAGTGTCCATTTTCTCCTTCTCCTGTGGGTCTCTTTAACTTGGGTCTGGGTCTTTAACCGCCAGGTTGCAGGTTGTGGGCAGTGGTCTGCCACCCAGTGTTAACAGGACTGCTTGGTCCAGAGCCTGGCCAGGAGAATTTGCCATACTGTGGCCCCTCGGCTCTGGCTCACCCATGCGCTCTCATTATGTAACCTGCACTGAGGGCAACTTTGCAAAGTTAAAGGGAAATCTTCAGGGCCAAGCGCATTCCTTTTCTCCTGTTGTGACCTCCTGAAACCAGGTGACTGGGAGTGGTCTCTTTTAAAATTCTAAGCAGATGCACTTCTGCGAATAGCATGGGAAATCCAGAGGTTTCTGTAAATCAAAGTAGAATTGTAGGCGGCCTAGTATGTGATAGAGAGATGAAATTTTCTTTTTATAAAATTACAGCAAAGCCGTGTACTTTCATGGTTTGCCATCTCTGGTCAGAGTTGGCTGTGAACGGGCGGCGGGGGTGGAGCTCGAGAAGCGGGGTGACCGTGAGGAGCTGGGGGCAGCTCCGGGGCTGCGTTCCCCCTGCCTGGCGCCTCCTAGGGTGGACTCCTTTTGACCATTTGGGGGAATGTCTCTAAGCCGACTGGCTCCCTCGCGGCTGTGCGTATAAGGAATTGTGCTGTCCCAGTGCCCCGCAGCCCCAGCTGACATCTTCATTGAACACAATCCATATCTCCCATGCCTTCCCCTCACTCCTGTCTCCTGTCTGCGGGAGGAAATGCTCAGCGTAGCCACTTAGAAAACAATTTCAGAGGAAAAAATGAAAGAGGAAATGGGTTGGTCTGCACACAGGAAAGGCATGTTGCAACTTCAGCTTCATTTTTGAAACTTGAAAAGTTTTTTGCTCAGAGCCAGAGAAGAAGATGCAGAATTGGGCAGAGAATATGGAAAGTGGACGTTTTTGCTGTCCCCGCTCTGATCTTTTTGCTGCTCTCTGGCTGGTACGTGGCGTCCGTGACTTGCTTGCATTTCAACAGCTCGGCAGCGGCCGACAACAGGACATTGTCTGTCCCAGCCCCTGAGATGTGTGTGTGTGTGTGTGTGTGCGTCTGTGTCTAGAGTTATGAGTGTATATGCGAGCATGTGAGAGTGTGTTTGAGTGCCTGTAAGTGTGTGTGGTGTGTGTGAGTGCATGTGTGTATATGTATGTGTGTGTGCATGCATGTATGAATGGGTTGTGCATGTGTGTGGGTGTGTGCATGCATGTATGAATGGGTGTGTGAGAGTGTGGGTGCTGCAGAAGAGAGGGCTGTTTCAGCCACTTGACCTTCCTGTGAGCCGTGGGCTGTGCTCACAGTTGTCACGTGGGGAATCTGATATTTTCTTTCTATCCATTGAAGTGGGGTACCCAGGCCCTGGTCTGGCCCTCATGTGGACATGACACATGAGTGTGTTGGGGTCGCTGATGGTGGGACACATGCCTGTGCCTCATCTCAGCCTGTGTCTAACCACCTCAGTGCCCGATGTCATCCCAGGGTCCCCACTGTGGAGCATGTTTTGAGGGTTCTGCTCAAGTGGTTTCAATAGTTCTGAGATGCTGTTGATATTGGTGCATAAGGAATAAGGATAAGGAAATCCTTCCAAGGTCAACTGGCCGACATAGTCCACCTCAGAGTCTCCATTCACCCAGGAATTTACTGTCAAACTTCGCTGGGGTAGTTGATCAATTTTTTCTGCCCTTCTTTGCAAACCAGTGGGTGCTTTGGCCCAGCCCAGCCCTGCCCAATACACGCTTGGCCCTCACATACCACAGGGGGAGCTGTAGCCCATCACAGTGACCCCTAATAACCCCCACTGGATTGGCCCCCAATTCTGGTTCCTGTGTCTGTCGGCATGTGCAGTGAACTGGTCCAGTGTGTCCCACATCCCATTCAGATCGCGTGCACATCGCTGGACATTGAAGCCTAACTCCACCCTCTAGTCCACACGCATGTCAGTAGGTGCCACTGCCTTTCCAGCCAAACCTGCCCCCAGTTCTGATTCTTAGGCTCACCAGTGAGAGTTGTAGCCCATCAGAGAAGTGCCCACAGCCGCCTGTCTGGACCTACTTGCTGCCCCGGATCTCACACTCTCCAGGTGGTTCTGCAGTCTGTCTCAACAGGACTTGCCCCCAGTCCCAGCACTTGCTAGCTGATGCTGTGGCAAAGCCCAACCCACCTGCCCTTATTCTGGCTCATGCCTGCACCAGTGGATACAGTTGGTTAGCCCAGCCTGGCTCTCCCCCTAACTCAGTTCACATATAGGTGTTATAGCCCTGCTGGGCCTGGTTTACCCCTAGTCACAGCTTTCATGCTTACCAGCAGGAGCAATAGCCCAGCAAGGGAGCCCCCGCTGGTGGAGCCCCATGTGTGCTGGTGGGTGCTATGGCCCTGTCTGGTGTGCTCATCTCACCTCAGCTTTTGCTGGTGAATGCTGAGCCCGGCCCGGCCGTCTGTCCTCGTTCCAGCTTGCACTGGTGGGATCTGCCTCCCAGTGTGGCACAGAATGACTGCATTTCTTATTCAAAGATTTGTTGATTTACTTTGAAAGGCAGAGTCACAGAAAGAGAGGGGTCTCGCATCTGCTGGTTCATTCCCCAAATGGCCACTGACAGCCAGGATTGGGCCCGGCGGAAGCCAGGAACCAGGAGCTTCTTCTGGGTTTCCCCTGTTGGGGCCAACACCTTGGGCCATTCTCCCTGGCCTTCCCAGGTGCATTTGCGGGGAGCTGGGTCTGAAGTGGAGCAGCCAGGGCCCACACTGGTGTAACAAGTGGCAGCCTAACCCATCAGCGCCAGCCCCAATGACTGTGTTTTTAATGATCTTTATTTTTAGCATCCTGGTGTTTCCTGATGATTTCCGTTGCTTCTCTTATCTCCTCAGTCATTGTGACCTGCTCTGTGTCTTCTGTCAGACCTCAGGTTCTTGAAGTGAGCCCGTCCCCTCTGTGTGTCAGCTCTTGTAGCTGACGGCTGTTTCCTCGCTCACTCCTGGCCCCTTCTCTGGGACTCCTGTGGAGGCTGGGGTGGTGGAAACAGCGTGCGCCCACTCCCTCTCCAGCGAGGTTTGCCAATGCTTGTGCCAGACAACCTGGAACTAATTCCTATGTTAATGTCTTGGCGGTGGCCCTCGTGCGCCATCTGTGCAGCATACACAAGCATGGGGGTGATGTCTCGGGATCCTCTTCCTCCCCATCAACCCCGTACCGAGACTGACACAGGCCTCCCGTCCGTCTTCTCTGCCCGCTACTAGAGATTTTGCAGGGTGTTGCACAGTGAGAGAAAGTGGAAAGGTGGAGGGGTGGCCTTGCAACAGCCTGTGCCTGACAGTCCCTGTGAGGTTGTCAGGTGCAGGACCCCGGATGAAGCAGCCGTGTGACTTGGAGCCTTAAAAAGGTTGAATGGCTCCACCCCGGCGCCACCCCCAGCCCATCCAGGCACGCCTCTGAGCAGCAGGGGCCATGTTGGTTTTCCTCCCCTGGGGTCTATGCCATGACAAGTTTGTGTCCTTCCAAGGAAGCCATCTCTCCCAGATCTGCTGTCCTTTCTGGTTGCCCCCCATGGCAACAAGGAATGTCGCTCATGTGGATGTCAGCTGTTGGTCTCAGGTGTACGTGCATGCCTGTTCGTGTGTGTATCTTCGCTGGAGTTGCATGCACTCATGCCTGTGTGGGAGACCTGGCCAGCGCCCCGTCCCAGAGGCAGGCTGTTTTGCTAAGGAGGCGAGGGAAGAGGAAACTCATTTTGACCCCACTGTAATGAATGGAGATTGTGATCTCTCTCCAGTGACAGTGCGCATAAAGCCAGTGAGGGGCTGGTTTGGTACACTGTGATTTGTGTCTGAGCAGGGTCCCTGTTCACCTTGAGCAGTCGGATCCTGACACTGCCCTGCTGGGCCAAGATCACTCTGGGCGTCCAGCTAGTGAAGGTCTGGGCGGGGTTCAGATGCTGGCCTCACTCGTTGGCTGGTCTTTGATTAACCGGGCACCAAAGCAACCCACAGAGGCTAGCACATCGTAAGGCTATTTAAAATTAAAAAGTCAGGAAATTACTGAAATAGTTCAAGCATGTTTCTTTGGTTAACTTATTTTAAAGTTTTCTCTGTTCTGTATCTTAGCAGCCCTTACAAGTTATCAAAGACAGACTCGGTTGTTTTGTTAAAGCCCCCGGCCTGGGCGTTCTCAGCCAAAACTTAACAGCTTTCTGCCCGAGAAGGAACTTGTAAAGTTTTCCGGGTTTTGAATTTGGAAATGTGTCTTTGATGCGGCCTTTTGCTGGGAGATGGCCGTGAGGCCGGGGATTGCTAACAGCTCGCTCGTCGGAGGTCTCTCGTGCTCCTGGTCGGCTTCCTCCCGGCACACTAGTGTCTTCGTGGGCTGTGCTTGGTTTTGGGTGGATCTCCAAGGTAGCCTTCTCAGCCTTTCCTTGTTTGCCTCCTCACCTTTTTGGCAACATTAGCTACTCCTTCCCTAGTCACTCCTTCCAGGAGCCGCAAGGATTTACCTGCTTATCTTTATAGCAATGCAATTCTGCTGTAAATGCGATTTTGAAACCTTTATTTTAAAAATGTAAGGAAAATGTCACTTTCACTTCCCCTTACTGTTAAATCTTTTTATTTATTGTTTTAATTGGCTACAGAATCCTACCCCTTAGGGTGTGACATAACATTTGGCCTATCAAGTTACTGGACATTGTTTAAAAAAGAAATTAAAAAAAGAGATCTATTTGAAAGGCAGAGTGAGAGAGAGAGAGCTCTTCCGGTGGCTTAAGAACTCTCCCAGTGGCCGCAGCGACTGTATTTGGGCCTGGCTGAAGCCAGGAGCTGAGCTCTCCTTCTGGGTCTCCCATGTTGGGTCATCCCCGCTGCTTTCCCAAGCACGTTTGAAGGGAGTTGGAGGGGAAGCAGAGTAGCCGGGACTCGAACCAGCACTCTGATGTGAGATGCGGGTGTTGCAAGCAGTTCCAGTTTTATTTCTCTCCCCAAGCTTCCTGTGGAATGCCCTTGTGATAAGCAAGAGCCTCGGCCTAGGTTTGCTCAAAGCCAGGAGCAGCCTCAGATGGTGATGCCAGGGTGGGTGGCGGTTGGTGACCCTGTAGGAGTCAGGCTCCTCCTCCTCCCCCTTGCACCCCCAGCAAACCGCTGGCCACGGAGCCAGACGCACTCCCAGGGCTGTGGCACTCCTAAGTGTGGCTCCCTGAATGGGTTACCAGATCTCTGTGTAAACCACCCCCCCCCCCAGGGTCGCCAAGTCCCCACCACAGTGCAGCTGCTGAGAGGAAGTTCCCCCTCAGCCGTGGGGACGGGCTGCGGTGAGGCGTGCCCAGGATGCTGTCAGCGCCTGCCTGGCGCAGACCTGCTCCCGTCCCAGCTCATCTGGGGAGAGTCCCGAGGGGGCTTTCAAAGAGATTCTCAAGTCCATGTTCCCCATTTCTGATCGAAACAACAAAAGCGTGACGCGTGTTCCAAGTTGCCTGTGACTGACTGCTAGCTTCCAGCAACTGTGGCCACTCTGGAATTTTGAGAACATTTTCTCTAAATTCTGCCACTCTGACTCGCTCCCAGGAAAACAAAACAACAAAACACAAGGCCCTGTGTGTAGCCGCCATGTGATGCGCCATCTTCTAGAAATTACTGCTGGGCTGGGCTAGCCTGGGAATCCTGTACCTCCTTGCAGTCGTAGGCTGGAGTGAGTGGCAAAGGGGGGTTTATCCTGGTAACCTCAGTGGACAGTGCTTCAGCCCAATAAAATGCCTGACTACCCAGCAAGTGCTCCAGCTCAGTTTTTGCCAGTGCGCTTGAAAATTTCTTTCTTTCTCTCTCTTTTCTTTCTTCCTTTTTTTCTTTCTTTCTTTCTTTCTTTCTTTCTTTCTTTCTTTCTTTCTTTCTTTCCTTCTTTCTTTCTTTTTTTCTTTTTTTCTTTCTCTCTCTCTCTCTTTCTCTCTTTCTCCTTCCTTCCTTCCTCCCTCCCTCCCTCCCTTCCTTCCTTCCCACAGTGCTGTAGGAGGCCCTGGTGCAGCAGGTATGAGAGCGTGAGCCACAGCGATGTCAGGGACTGAACGCCCGGTGGCCCATGTTTATCCGTGCCCGCCTACATGCACACATGCACACGCAGGTGCTGTGTGAAGCCGTTCAGATCTCTGTTGCACCATTGAAGTTACCAAAAAAATTCCCTAAGAATCATACCTTGGAAACCCAGAAGGGAACATCCCTTCTTCCCCCAGGGGGAGGCCAGGACAGGTGCCTGGGGTGTAGTAGGGCCTGCCCTGGGCTTCTCTGTGTTCCTAACAATGTGATAAATGTGGAGAAGCCATCAGCGATTGAAACAGGTAGGAGAGTATGGCATTGGATGTATGAGAGGAACAGATGGCCGTGGCAGGTGGCCGCTTCAGAGCACACACCAGAGTTTGTGTGTTAGAAGGAGGTGGGGTGTTGAAGGTAGCTGGAGATTAACATTTCAGGGGTCGGCCGAACAGTGTGACCCATAAGGGCATTGTCAGCTACAGAAGCCAACGCATACAGCGCAGGAGGGAGGTGAGGGGCAGCCAGCAGACCCTGCAGGGAAACGAGAAGTGGGCAGCATGCTCAGACACCTGCCGGCCAGCCCGCCAGAGGATCTCCCGGAGCTCCGAGAATGCGGAAGGCCTATTGGGAATACTGAGACCGCTGGCCGCCCTTGTGCAGAGGAAGTGCTGGTGCAGGAATAGGGAAGAGGGGAGAGGAGGCCACTCAGCTCTGGGGTGCTCCTCCACCCCGCCAGGCTCACTCTGAGGTTTGCAGAGAGGAGAAGAAGGCCAGGAAGCTAGCACGTGTACGTGAGGCAAGCCTGCAAGGCACACAGGCCAGGAGCAGTGAGAGGTGAAAACTGGTTCTCCTGCCCCCCCAGGGGATGGGACCAGGCTGCTCCTCACCTCTCATTCCGTGGGCTTCCTGGCAGTCGCCTGTGGGTCTTCAGTTCCCGTAATGTTGGCTCAGAGCAGCACAACTACAGCAAAGGCACAGACAGCCACACCGAGTATGCTGGAATGCGGCCCCCTCCCTGCCGTGTTTCTGCAGTGACTTTGCCAGCTCACCCAGGGACCGAGCCATGCCTGCACCTGGCAGGCGTGGGTTTCTGCCCCACGTGGACCTCAGATGGTGTTAGCAGCCTGCAGTGCAGTTGGCCAAGTCACCCCAAAGCGCTGTGCGAGCACAGGGCCCTGTGGACAGCAGCAGAGCAGGCACCTACCTGTGGTTGTAGGCGAGGTCAGCACCTGCATTGTGGTGGCTGCAGGGCCAGTCCTGCGGCTTCTAAATTTTAGTATTGTTTTATTATTAGAAGAAAAGCTATAATATTGACTACTAAATACTACACATAGCCACACAAATCCTATTAACAGGAGAAGGTGTTGTGGTGCAGCAAGTTAGGCCAGCACTTGCAGCACCCGCCTCCCACATCGGGGTGCTGGTTGGGGTCTCTGCTGCTCCCCTTTCTGCTCCCCTGCCTGGGGAGACAACAGGCGTGACTTCCACGTGGGAGGCCAGAATGGCACTGCAGGCTCCTGGCTGCGGCCTGGCCCAGCCCTGGCCGTCGTGGCCTTGGGGGGAAGGCAGCACAGTGGAGTTTCTCCTACCCTCCCTCCTTCCTTTCTCCTCCTCTCTGTCACTCTTCTAGGTAAAAATGAACTGAAAAATCCCATAAACAAAGGTGCTATATTTACTGCTTCTTAAAAGGTGATTTAGGGGCCAAAAGAAAGACAAAAGGTTAAACTCATGCATATACGAGAGCTTCCAAAAAGCTTGTGGAAATGTACATGCTGAGAAAAGCAGAGCCTGGCTTTCAGAACATTGTATGCCAAAATAAGTTTTATCCTTAAATTCTGTTTTCATATCCATAAAAATAAACATGGTGGGGAATTTTGGTGGGAAGTCCCACCTAGACGTGTGGCCACGGGTCACAAGTCAAAGACCCCCCCGGGGAATTCGGTGGAAACATTTATGGATTCTTCTTCCCTCCTAAATATATATACCCAAACACACATGCAGACACACAGCCACCGCTCGCTCGCTCTCTCTCTCTCACACACACACACACACAGCCATCTTGGACCATAAATGTGCTTTGGTTCAGGTGTAGACACGGAGAGTGCCTGAAAAGTGCCTGTCACACAGCCTGTGGGGGCTTCCATCACACAGCACTCAGCATTCCTTACCTAAAGTCAGTTCAAGTTCAGAACCTCCCCACCCCCGACCCGACACATTTGCCAGGGATGGTCCGCCTGAGGGGCGCCAGGCAGACACACTGCCAGGGATGGTCCCCTGGGGCTGTGCCAGGCTCGAGTTTGTGACAGGGTTCTCCTTTGTGCCCCAAGGCCCGGCAGCAAGCGCAACTGCGGCACCAGATGGCCGAGGACAGCAAAGCGGATTACTCGTCGATTCTTCAGAAATTCAACCAGGAGCAGCACGAGTACTACCACACCCACATCCCCAACATCTTCCAGGTGAGGCCCCGGCTTGTGGTGGGGCAGCCTCTCCCATGCCCACGGCGTGGTGTACACCGTGCTGCACGCCTGGGTATCCATGTGGTATCCTAACCTTCCCCCCATGTGGCATGTGGGAGCTCCGTGTCCATCAGGGAGAGCAAAACACAGCACTTACCTGCAGTCAGTAGTTGAGCTGCATCCCTGCTTTGCACCTGTCACCACGTGCCCACCAGGTGTAGAACTGTGGTCCTTGGCCAGGGCTGTCTGGACTGAAGCACCCTGCAGGTGGCAGGAATTGTCACTTAACCTTAAGGAGACCAAGCTGTCACTTGGTACTTGGAGAGATTCACGGGAATATGGAATTAAAAGAGATGTTAATTTTTGGTGTGAAAAATAGGTCCACATGTAGTTTTCAAAAATGTGCATTGGTCCATGAGCTGTTGAATGCCACTTTAATACAGGGATTTCAGGTTTTTGTACCGAATGTTTCAGAGCTAGCCTTGCACGTGTTCTCCCCACTTGGGGGTCCTTGACAAAGTTGAGTCCATTTTAGAAAGTGACGGAAGCTCACTGACCGTGGCTCAACCAGAGTTGAGCTGGAGCAGCCTGATTCTGCGCTTTGGGAAAAGGGCCGAAGGAACGGGCCTGAGACAGACATGGACATCTGCTGCTGTGGAGCTCCTGGGCTGGGGGGGCTCTTCTGGGGGTGGAGTGGAAGCGTGGAAGGCACGCCCCTGAGTGTCCCAGCCGTTGCCCGCCTCTGCACTTGGCTGGCTTGGCACATTCTGCACTGAGCTGGGGAGCAGCTTCCTTTGAGAGGAGGGCAATGTGTGTGTCTGACGCAGACTTGGGCTTTGGCAGAAAATCCAGGAGATGGAGGAGAGGAGGATCCTGCGGCTTGGGGAGTCCATGAAGATGTACGCAGAGGTCGACCGGCAGGTGATCCCCATCATCGGCAAGTGCTTGGACGGCATCGTGAAGGCGGCAGAGTCCATCGACCAGAAAAATGCAAGTACCAGCCAGGTCGGGGCAGGACTCAGCGCTCAGGGCTGCACTGCCATCCTGCCTGCGCCTCCCCTCCTGTTGTGACCACCTGCTGCAGCACATTGCCGCTGGATGCCAGTTCCACTGGGGGCTTGGCTGCAGTGGCAGCTCCTGGATTTAGCTCTTAATGCCTTTTGCATAAAAACAGATTTAAGTAGCAATTTATTTCAAAGGCAGAGAGAGACACAGAGATCACCCATCCTCTGGTTCATTTCCTAAGTGGCTACAGTGTCCAGAGGTGGGTCATTCCAGAGCCAGTAACCAGGAACTTTATTGGGGTCACCCATGTGAGTGCAGGGGTCCAAGACCTTGGGCCTTTGAACCAGCACCCACATAGGCTGCTGGCATTACAGGCAGCAGCCTGGCCAATGTGTCACAATGCTGGCCCCTGAGTGTTTTCTTGTCTGTTGGCTGAGTAACTTGTCTACTTGAGAACTGATGGGCTTCTAGAAAAAGACAGAATCTTTGTTCTGGGCCTAGCACAATGGCTCAGCTGGCTAATTCTCTGCCTGGATGTTCCAACATTCATATGGGCACCAGTTTGTGTCCCACCTGCTTCACTTTCCCATCCAGCTCTCTGCTCATGGCCCAATCCTTGGGACCCTGTATGCACACGGGAGACCCAAAAGAAGCTCCTGGCTCCCAGCTTCAGATCAGCTCTGGCCATTGCAGGTATCTAGGAAATGAACCAGCAGATGGAAGATTTTTCTCCTCTTCATAAATCTGCTTTTTGAATAAAAAAGCCTCCAGAGCAGGCTAGCTTTGGGCCGTTGTTGACATCCTGACTCAGACATTGTCAGGAGCGGGCAGCGGAGGCTGTCCTGTGCACTGTGGGGTGTTAGCAGCACCCACTGGCTTCTACCCACCAGAATCCAGCCACTCTCCCTATGTGGTTGTCTGTGGAAAGTATCTCCCCTATATTGGTGCCTGGTCAAGTCCTGGCTCCTCCACTTCCCATCCAGCTTCCCACTGATGTGCCTGCCCTCGGGCAGGCTGCAGTTGATGGCTCCAGGACGTGGGTCCCTGCCACCCGCGTGGAATCCCTGGAAGGAGCTCAGCATCCTTACTTGTGTCTGACTGTTGTCAGCACTTGGAAAACGAACTGGTGGGTGGACAACCCCACCTCCCACCCCATGCCTTTCATACCCATTGGACATAAATGAATGAAAAAGTTCTAAGAACTGCCCTCTTGTTCCGGAAGCCTATCTTCCTCAGTAGGGATAACCAGCAGCCCAGTGGAGGCTTTTGTGGGCATTTGTGAGTTTGTAAAATCAAATGTTGAAACTGTAAACGATACCAGTTGTATTCTGTAGCACAAGGCTTCTTCAAATACGAGTCCTGGGGAGGGAGGGAACGGCACATACCAGCAAACTGAGCCCGCACGGCGTGGAGGCTGTGTGGAAGTGCTGTCCCGTCTGCCCTAGGTGCACACACAACCTCTCTGCTCAGCGTCAGCTCCTCTGGTTCTCAGCCAGCAGATGTTGCCGTTTTTTTTCTTCGTTTTTGATGTGACTTGAAGATTCCTTGCTCCCTGCTTCATTCAGGTTTATGCAGATTTGCTCAGGGTCTCTTTCTTCAGTGATTTCTCAGAAAAACAAAAAGGCGCACACACACATCTGTCTCTGTTGGTTCACTCCCCAGTTGGCCATGGCAGATGGGGCTGGGCCAGGCTGACACCAGGAAGGGCCCAGAACCCCAAGCAGGCATCCCACATGCATGCTTGGGCTGTCACACCTGCTGCCTCCCGAGTGCGTTAGCAGGAAGTTGAGATCTGCAGTGGAGCAGGGGCTGGAACCCCAAGCCACCTCAACTTCATGCCACTTGAGCCCCAGGAGCAAGTCCCCGGTGCTTCCTCCTGCACAGCACATTTCTGCCAGCGTGAATCCAGCCACCCTCTTCCTGGGTTATTGGGACCATCTCAGGAGAAACCACCTCCCCAGGCCTTCTTCTGTTCACCCTGCTTACCAAGGGAAGGGGATTGTCTGGGAATGGGTCTCTCCTCTCACCAGTCTGTTGTTTTTTCCTTTCTCGATTACTGTTGGCTCATTTTGAATGAACACATGTGGGGCCAACGGAGGTGGCCACGCCCCACATCGCAGCACCTCCCTCTGGTTGCCGACCCCCGGCTTCCCAGCAGTGTACGCCAGGGAAGGCGGCAGGGACACCGGCTTCCCATGTCCCAGCTCCACCCCTGGTCCCTGCCCGTGTGCACTCTGGGAGGCAGCACACGGTGGCTCAAGTACTTGGACTCCGGACACGCCTATGGGAGACCCGGATGGAGCTGGCTTGCCTCTGGCCTTGGCCTGGCCCAGTCCCGGTTGTCGCCGGCATCTGTGGAGTAAATCAGCAGATAAACGATCTCTCTTGTACCTCTCTGCCTTTCAAATAAATAAAAATTAAATACATTTTAAGAACTTCTTTAAAAAGAAGGTTTATGTATTTATTTGAAAGACAGATTTATGGGGATGAAGAGGTGTTTGAGAGAAAGGAATCTTCCATCTGTTTGATCTTCCATCACTCCACAGATGGCCACAACAGCCAGGGCTAGCCCAAGCCACCACCAGGAGCCTGGAACTCCATCTGGGTCTCCCACTTGGGTCAGCCTCTGCTGCATTCCCAGGTGCATTGGCAGAGAGCTGGACGGGACGTGGAATGGTTGGGACTCTTACTGGCACTCAGGTGGGATGCGAGCGTCACAAGTCTGTGAAGGCAGCAAGCTTTCTGCATCGCTCAGTGTCCAAGGGAGCTACATCATCATAAACTGATTTTTAAAAACTAAGACCTCTTCCCCCAGATGTTAGGAAAATGGGCACTAAAAATTTCTTCAAATGTCAGCAGCAGAAGTAACTTTACAAACTATACTCATCACATCCAGTGGTTAAAAGAAAAAAAAAAGATATTCCCAGGAACAACACCCACTCCCATGAAGAGGGTTTACAAGGACCGCTGGCCAGACAGTGCTGCCGGCAGGGGTCTGTCCGTTTGAAGTGTCCACGGGCGTTTGAACATCTGCGTGTTTGTGGCTCTGATTTCAGGACTCCCAGCTGGTCATAGAAGCCTTTAAGTCGGGGTTCGAGCCCCCAGGGGACATCGACTTTGAGGACTACTCGCAGCCAATGCAGCGTGCTGTGTCCGACCACAGCCTGTCCAGCTCCCGGGGGGACGGCAAGCCAGAGCCCAAGTTTGGTGGCCGATCCAAGGGGAAGCTGTGGCCGTTCATCAAGAAAAACAAGGTACTGAGGCACAGGGTGCGGTATGTGGAGTCGGTGCCCAGATCGCCGGCCAGCCTGCGGGCTCAGTCTGGCCAAGACTTGGACTGGAAGCCTGTGGTGGTGCTGCCGACCTGGCACATGTGTGCTGTTGTGTGGTGGTGGTGGTGGTGGTGGTGTTTGGTAGCAATGGTGGCGGTGGTGGCGGTGGTGGCGGTGGTGGCGGCGTGTGGTAGCAATGGTGGCGGTGGTGGCGGTGGTAGTATCTTTGCCATGGCCTGTGTCTTGCGTCAGAGGCATTCTCACCTGTCCCGTGTCACCCACACTAACGGCAGACTCACCCTGTGGTGGGTGCCACCTCTCGCCTTTCACCCCCGACCCCCTCTCCCCCCATACCATAGACGGCTGGCTGCTTTGGCCATCCAGGAGAGGGGGAGAGGGCACGACCTTCCCGTAACCACTGCGCTAATCGCCCTAGTGGCTGTGGGTTAACAGCGTGTGGATCTGAACTCACGTTAACACGCGTGTCTGCGCACGCCTGTCCTGCGGTTTTTCATGACAGGGCCCACAGGTGCATGCCAGCGGTTCCTGCTTCAACTGTGGAGCGGGAGTTACCGTTTCCTTGGCCAGGGCTGTTTCCCTGTTATCACAGCCTCCTTTCCTGCAGAGTCACCCCTTTGCTCCCATCCAGCCCCTGTTGGTTGGGACCATGTAGTGACGTCTAACCCCACGGCTTGTGTGACTGGCGGGCACGCGGACGGCTGCATGCTCTTAGTCGCTCCTTTCCAGCCCCTCCCATCCCACGCCTCATCTCACCCTGTCTTCCGTGTTCGCATTTCAACCATGGCCTATAAGTAATTGTGTTTTGTTTTGTTTTACTTGCTTTGGGTTTCCGATATGAGTTGATGCTTATTTTTGTTTTGTGTCTTCTTGTTTCTGGTTTTGACTCTGTCACTGCTCTGCCTCTTACACGTAGCTTGTGTCCCTTTTAACGTCCCCCCATCAGCCTCCCCCTCCTCCCCCTGCCTCTGCCTCGCCCTCTGCTCTCCCCAACGGTCCCCAGTCTCCCAAGCAGCCAAAGGAACCCCTCTCCCATCGCTTCAACGAGTTCATGATCTCCAAACCCAAAATCCACTGCTTCCGGAGCCTAAAGCGAGGGGTAAGTGCTGCGCCCCGCCCGGCCCCCGAGCCCGTCTCGCGCGCCTGTTTCCTTGCACGGTCTGTCCTGCGTCACTCGTCTCGTGCTGTGAATGAGGCCGTGCGTGTGTTCCTATCCATGTGAGACAAGCAGAGCTTGGAATTGTCCTGGGAGGCACCAGGCACACAGCGAGTGGAGACGGAGGGGAGCCGTTGCCAGGACGTCTGAGGGAAGCACAGCCAGAGGCCCACCCTCCCGCTCTCCCTCCCCCCTGCATTTTGAACCTACTTGCCCTACTTCCTCTTGAGCATCCAAGTGGGTTTTTTTTTTTTTACCTTGATTTTACCAAAAAAGGAAGCTTAGATTCTGTTCCTAAAACCAACGATGAGATGAGGAATTAGAAGCAACTGCATAGTCAGAAAACACGTGCTTGCTGAGCGCCTGAAGGAGCGGGGCTGTGGCGCAGGGCTGGACTCTGAGCCAGGCGGATGGGAACCGTCCCGCCTCCCCTCCCCCGTTTTACAAGATGATGCCATGTGGGTGAAGGCCCTGTTGCCTGAAGAAGGCCTGATGGATGCTTTCTGTTCTATTGGTTGATCTGTTGAAAGGTACAATGACAGAGTATGAGCGAGCTTTGATTCATTGCTTCACTTCCCCAAGTGCCTGGCAACAAGCAGGCCTGGGCCAGGCTAAAGCCAGGAGCCAAGAATTCCACCCAGGTCTCCCACGAGTCCTCGGGCTGCCCTCCTGCTGCTTTTCCCACTGGCACTGGCAGAGAAGTGGATGGGAAGTGGAGTAGCTGGGGACGCGGACAGCACCCGCCTCTGCACGTACTTGTCTTTAAAAGGGTAAAAGAAGTCACAGGGGCTCTGTCCCATTTCTGTTCTTTATTTTTCAGCCACCCTGTGAAAGCCAGGGGCTGATCTCTCGCCATTTTACCTCCAAAGCGTGACCACACAGAGATTAGGGGCCTCCAGACACAGGGTCTGAGGCTGAGACTGTGTCCTCCACGTTCAGAGCGCAGGCAGTGCCGGGGGCCTGGGCTCTCAGAGGCTGCAAGCCAGGCCCGCGTGGGCTGTACGGTCAGCTGCCGCCTGTGCTGGCCGCGGGGGTTGGCAGAGTCATGGCATCCGTTCCCCGCAGATGCCAGTTTGTTCTGCAGGACAGGGAAGGACTCCTGAGTCGTTCCGCACGGTCAGCCTCATGTCAGCCTCATGTCAGCCTCACCCAGGCACCTATGGCTGTGAACCCAGACCTCTGACCCCTGGCACCTTAGCAGAACCAGCAGGGTTTATAAACATCTCCCTGTCAGAGTTGTAATGGTTGTGGAGAAACGCTTCCTGATTATAAAGTACTTTTGTTTTTTTCTTCCCCTGGGATCGCCCAGCTTGAGCATTGGGTACAGTGCCTGATAGTTGCCAGTTAGGTGTCAGCTGACACCATGGGCCTGGGAAGAGTGTGTGACCCTAAGTCACAAACTTGATGAGAGATGTCCTTCCTGGAGCTAGTTCCTGCTGAGAGCCAGGCAGCCGGCACTGCTAGCCGGCCTCAACAGGATGGCAGCTACTTGGCTGTGGCAAAGAGGCTGGAGGTGTCGGGGTGATGAGCAGCCTGAGCCCTGCCCCGGCATGCTGGCCCCTCTCCAGTCCCCTGCCTGCCTTGGGGTCAGGGGCTGGCCCTCCCTCCAGTGTACAGATGCTACAGAAGCGAGTGGTAGAATGTGCCAGGCTTGCTGAGGGACCTGGGACTTGCTGGCGCAGCAGGGCCGGCGTTTTTGGCCTCTGTTCCTTGCCCCTCCAGGAGCATCCAAGCCACATGTCTGTGCCCCGGGCCCTGCCCAGGCCTCGGTCGGTCACTATGCCCACAGGGAAGGTCTGTGCATTTGTCTTCTGGATTTTCACGGTCAAGTCTGTCGCATACTCGTGACTGTCTCCCTGCTTCTCGGTGCATCTCCTGCGTTCTGTCGCCGTCACACACCGTTTGCCGGTCGCAAGTGATTTCTCAGTCTCTGTCTCATGTTAATCCCTTCGATGTTGAGAGTAAGACTGAAAAGGTCACCCCTCAGTAAGTGTAAGAACAAGGTGGCTGGGGGGAAGAAAAATGAAATGAGAAACTGGGTGTTCTGAAGAATTAAAGGAAAATGAAAACCCTAATCAGAAGGCGATTGATTTCATACTTCTGCTCCCTGGGCTCAGCAACCCCTGTGCCAACTCACCGAGCCCACTGCCTGCATCCGGGAAGAAGCAGAGAGGCGTGTGGCAGCCTGCGTCGGGGGGCCAGGGGCAGATTGGCTGTTCCTGCCGCTAGCAGTGCAGCATCACGGCACGGGGCTAGCCGGCCTGAGAACCAGCCCAAGACTGGCCGGACTTCCAAGCCACCACACTTGGTGGGACTGGGATACCCAAGGGCTCCTTCGGGGCTTCTTAGGTCTCTCATAGGCCATGCAAGGCTGTCAGCTTAAAAATGAGCCTGCTCTAGGCTTGTTGAACTACCAGTCCTGCCCAAAGATTCCACCCTGCTGCAGGCCCCACGACCCAGGGACAGTCCTCCATCCGCTGCTTCACTCTCCAGATGGCTACACTGGCTAGCACTACGCCAAGCTGGAGCTTCATCCAAATCCCCCAAAGGTTAGGGCCATCCTTCACTGCTTTCCCAGGCACATCAGCAGGGAGCCAGATCAAAAACAGAACAGTGGAGGCTCGAACCTGTTCCCAGAAGGGATGCCGGTGTGCTGGCAGAAGCTCTGTCCACTGGGCCAGAATGCCGGTCCCCCGATTCAGGTTTCAGTAATTTGTCCCACTTCCCAGAGTGCAGACGTGCTGAGCAAGCCCCGACTCCCATAATGTGTTTTGCTTCTAGCGACTGCAGCAGGGTGAGCTGTTTCTTGTTATGAGCTGTTTAACATCTGTAAGAAAATTATGTGCTCCCAAGCATCTATAACCAGTCAGCCCAAGAGTTTGAGTATACGCACCGAGGGCCAGGGTCATGGCTGTGTGTAAATCCTTGCCTTGCATGTACCAGGACCCCGTGTGTGTGCTGGTTTGTGTCCCGGCTACTCCACTTCCCTTCCAGCTCCCTACTTGTGGCCTGAGAAAGCAGTCAAGGACGGCCCAAAGCCTTGGGACCCTGCACCCACGTGGGAGACCTGGAAGAAGCTCCTGGCTCCTGGCTTCAGCTTAGCTTGGCTCCTACCATTGGGAAGTGAATCCACAGATGGAAGATCTTTCTGTTTCTCCTCTGTGTAAATCTGCCTTTCCCATAAAAAGAAATAAATCTTTAAAGAAAAGAAAATATCCACCAAGTGCTTGGCAGCTGCCAGGCAGCTTTAACACCCTCTCTCTTCTGTCTCGTTCCCCGCTGCTTTCTGGGCAGACCCGGTCTCGGTGTTTCCACAGGGAGCTTGTGAAGAGGCCTCTGGGGCAGCCCACCTATGCCTTTGAGGCCAGAGACTACGTTGTAAGTCTGCCCACCTGTGACAGGCAGGTCCTGCCCTCGTGGCACAGCCACTGAGCCCACCAGGGGCACCAAGCCAGTGGACACAGGTGCACTCTGGCCATTCCTCCTTGGCACCCAGGGAGCACCAGCTGCCAGGGAAGCGTCTTGTGGAGCCCATGCCAGCCGTAGGGTGCTGCATCTGAAAGCCATGCGTGGGCAAAGCAGCCAGACTTTTGGCTGAGCGTGCCCATCTCAGCAGGGAGCTGAGTACTCCAGGAGGTGGGAGGGATGTGGCTTCTGTCCGTGATGACGCTCTGTGTCACCTCATGGCCAAATTTCACCTGAAAACAGCTGGCAGCTGGGCAGCGCGGGGGTGCCCGCGCCCCTCTGTCCCCTCTCTCTGTAGTTGAGGTTAGCACTTGTGATCGGCTGGCACCCCGCGGCCACACTGGCTCTGGGCTCCTGCATGCATTTCCAGTGCCCGTGGCTTTCACAGCTCTCCTCCCCCGGCCTACGTCGGCTGCTGTAAGAGTCCTCCATGTGGCTGACAGTGTCTCGCGTCCACCTCATGATTAGCTTCCTGGTTTTCCATGATCCGATTGGCTGACTTCAGACTGGAAACCAGTGTCTAATCATTGAGCGTTCCTCAAGCTGCTGCCACTCGCTGCCTAAGCTGGCTGCCCCCGTCAGCCCCGCAAAGCTGACTTGTCGCAGGTTCAGGCGTCCCCACTTCCTGGGCCACATCCTGCCGTGACTCCATGACCCAGAGCTTCAGGGCGCACTGAGCAGAGAGGCAGTTCTGGGATTGGCCCTGTGAGTGAGCCCAGTGCAGGCAACAGGCATGAGAGCGCTGTGGGTGGCAGCGTGCTTTGTAGGGGCAGTAGTGGTGCCTGTGTGCGTGACAAGCTAACCTCGAGACGTGTGGGTCTGTACAGAAGTTCACAGGAGGGCTCGCGTATGCGCACTGCCCGTGGCAGAAATGTCCAGAACACGGCGGCACAGACTTTGCTTCCCCCACCACCAAAAGTGTTCACTGAGTCAGTTGTAAGGATTCAAATTTTTTATTCTGGCAAAGGGATTTTTAAGAAACATTTATTTATTTGAAATTCAGAGAGAGACAGGGAGAAGTAGAGAAAGAGCGATCTTTTATCCCCTGGGTTCCTCCCCAAAAGGCCACAATGGCCAGGGCTGGGTCAGACCAAAGCCAGTAGCCAGGAACCCCATCCGGGTCTCCCACATGGGTTCCCAAGCACTTGGGCCATCCTCCACTGCTTTCCCAGGTGCAGTAGCAAGGAGCTGGATGGGAAGTGGAGCAGCCTGGACCCAAATAAGCACTCTTATGGGATGCCAGTGCAGCAGATGGTGGCTTACCCTGTGGCACCACAGCGCCGGTCCCTCTACCCAGAGGGCTGTCCCAAGTATTCTTGGACTGTATCTTTGACTGCCTTAAGGTAGATGGCTAAGTGCCAAACACTAGGATTGAAGCTCACAGGGTGCGGCCCTCGAGTTGATGCCCCTCATCCCTTTCGCTCACACTTCCCCTTGGTCCCTTCTGGCTTGTTTTCACCAGTTTGGGGCCCAGCAGGATGGCATAGGCAGTTCTGAGGTGTCACCTGAGGCAGCCGGTGAGTGGGCAGTTCAGGTGTGTCCTGTGTAACAGCCCCCATGATGGGGAACATGCTGGAGCAAAGACTGTGCAGGGCGTGTTGGGCCTGTCGCATCATCACGGCGCCTGGCTGACTGCAGACCACCTTCCGTGTGCCACTGGGGGGACGGAGGTTGCCTCTCCATGCTCGCACCTGCTCGCACCTGCTCCGGTGGCCGGCGCAGAGGCCTGGGAAGGCTGCGTCAGGGCCCAGCCCCTCTTGTGAACTTGGGCGCGATGTGCGCTCCGCATCGTCACCAGCAGGAGGCAGGCGGATGGATGCGGGTCGGTAATGTGGAGAGCCAACCCACTGCCTCTCCTTCTGACGTGTTTCTCTCTCTCTCCCTCCCTCCCTCCCTCCTCTTCCTCTCTCTCTTCCCTGTTTCTTCTCCAATTTCCCCCACGAAGCTCTCTCTCAAGCTGGTAAGCACGCCCATGCCCTGCATGTCTGGGTCCGCTCTGGGTTTGTGGGGTGTGATTGTGGCTGCCACACTAAGTCTTGGCCTGAACATTGACTGTCGATGTGTTTCTCCCTGCCTGTGCTTAGTTGGGCTCTCTTTATAAGAGAGCCCTCCTGGGATACAAAGATCAGACTCCTCCAGAGGGGACCTTAATCTTTCAAGTGGCTAAAAAAAATTTTTTACCGTCTAGCTCATGATCGTTTGGGGTCCTTAAGTGGATGCCAGAGTTGGGGAAGCTGTTTACGAATCTCAATGAGCCCAAGTCACTGTAAGAGAGGAAAACTTGTGGGAGCCGTGGAAGTTCCCAGAGAGTGGGCAGCACCTGCTGGAGACCGGCAGGAATGTCCCAGCCAGCCTTCAGCTGTGTGCCAGTGGACAGGCGAGCCCTGTGGCCACCCACAGGTGACACGGGGACCCGTCTGTGCCTTGTGCTGGGCAGCGGGAAGACCTCCCCCGCACCGAATGTTTTCCAAATTCTGAAATCCCTGTGCTGTCCCTGCTTACCCCGTAGCCCTGGTAAACAAACTAATCACTGTGTTCAAAGATATGCTTAACCGACAGAGCCCATAACCCTGGGCTGTAAGAGTCGATGGCGGGGCCCCTCCAGCCAGCCAGGGCCTGTGGGGCGCCGTGCACGGTGACCCAGGACAGGATCTTAAACTGTTGGTACAGAGATGCGGAGGGAACTTCCAGAAGATTCATGGCAAATGCCTCTCATGAAAAACTCCATGCACGGGTTTTATTGATTTTGCATTAAAGCGAATGCATCTTTAATTCCGTTTTTCCACAAAGGTTTTGAAATACTCTAATGAATGTGTGTGTACATACATATAACTTTTTATCCTATAACCCACTCCTTAGAAAAAAAAACATCCTTTGAGAAATTGAACACTCCTGGGAGTGAAGCACAGTCCAGCTGTAGAGGCCTTTACAATGTCCAGACGAGGGCTGGGTGATTCCAGGGGCCTAGCCCGTCGGCTAGACACCCGGGGAGACATGTGAGTGGCAGGGTTAGCACCCAGCACCCAGCAGGGAGCAAAAAGTTTTCGACCCACTTATCACTGACGTGGGGCTTTATACCGTCACCATTGAAGGTGTCGCACCAAAATGACCGAGAGAGGGAGAAAGGGGAGAAACAGTCCCGGGCATTTCCCAGGGTCAGGGTGGGGGCTAGTACCTTCCTGGGGAGGCACCCTGAGCCAGCCTTGGCACCCTGCACCTGCGTTGAAGCAAGGCCGGTGCCCGACTGCTGCTTTCGGCATGGCCAGGACATGACTGGCATAGCCAGCTCCGACTCAGCACGGGACATGTGAGGCCTTCGTGGCCCAGACCAAGGGGAGCAGGTGGCCTTTGTGGGTGATTCCGCAGAGTGTCCTGGGGCTCGGAGTCAGCTCGCTGCCCAGCTCCTGCAACGGCCTTAAGTGACGATGTCTTTCATAAGGAACCCAAGTGGTCGCTCACACTGACCTCTGGCCGGCGAGTGAGAAGTCACCTGCAGTTTAAGGGTCTGGGTTGCTGTCCGTGTCAGCGGTCATGTTTCCTTCTGGAATGTTTTACCCCTGAGGCAGCTCCACGCTTTCCACGTGTGCCTATGCACATTTTAACCAGCTAAAAATAAATCGAATGCTAAACAAATTCAGTCCCTCAGCTGTAGTCACCATGTGGTCAAGGTGTAGCTGCTGGGCTGCAGTCTCCCCTCATTCTAGAACATTCTGTGTGGATCACAGCACCATGGTGAAGCCCAGCAGACACACTGGGGTTCAACACCGACCACTGTCTGCCTTCTGGAGCAGCGACTCTCATGTTGGGTTTTGTTGTGTCATGATTTTTAAGAAGTGGAAATCTTCAGCTCTAGAAAATGAGCTGACCTTCGAGCTGAGAGCAGAGGTGTTTTTCCCTAATTTTTTCAGCAGCAAAGCAAGTTGACCAACAAGTGACAATGAACTTTCCAGGCCCTGTAACCCCAAGGTCCCTGGGACAGGAAACTTGCTTATCTTTGTTCTGAGTGTTAGTTTTACATCCTCTGGTTTTAGGATCAAGTACGAGCAGCCTGGGCTTTGTGAGGAGCCGTCTGGTCCTGCCTCAGCTCCCTCTGCCCTGCCCGGGGGGGAACGGAGTCTCAGGAGCCCAGAGAGCCTGGCACATCCTCTCCAAGCAGCCAAGGAACACCAGATGGATGCCCCCCTCCCTTCCCCACCATTCACCACACACCCACAGGCGATGGCCAGCGTGCAAACACAAGGAGGGGTCCTGGGGAGGGGGCAGAAGGGCAGGTCGGACTTCAGCAGCCACGGGGTCTCTGATGTAGAAGATGGTGACACACTCACCCTGGGACCCTGCACCTGCTGGCTCTCCTGGTGTGGATGTGTCCCTGCCCCAAGTGGGTTCCTCGCCTTGTCAGGGGTGACAGCGGGCGCAGGGAGTGGACGGGTGTGCGGGACTGGGGGTGACGGCGGGCGCAGGGAGTGGACGGGTGTGCGGGACTGGGGGTGACGGCGGGCGCAGGGAGTGGATGGGTGTGCGGGACTGGCCAGGTTGCATGCCTTGATTTTTATTTTATTCTCTCCTCTGGGTGTGGCAGGAAAGAGCTTGATTGACTGGGTTCCCTGAGCCCCTCCCGCGACCCCTGTGGGCCCCTTGGGTGAGGGCATGCCCCCATCTCCCTGGCCCCTCACTTCGTCTGCATCTACAGGGTGCCACGCCAGAAGACTTCAGCAACCTGCCGCCCGAGCAGCGTAGGAAGAAGCTGCAGCAGAAGGTGGACGAGCTCAACAAGGAAATGCAGAAAGAGGTGGACCAAAGGTACAGTGGACCTGAAATCCAAGTTCAGGGTGGGGCACGGGTCGGGGAGATGTGCTGTACCTCCCGTGGGAGGATCACGTCCCCGAGGGGCTGCTGCCCTAGCTCCGTGCTGAAGTGCTGGGGGCAGGAGCGGGCAGGTGGGAGACCCATGGCTCCTGGGTGCTGCTGGCCCAGATCTGCCTGTCGCGGGCATTTGGAAGGTAACCTGGCAGATGCACGTGCTCTCTGTCCGTTCTCCTTTCTCTCTCCTCTCTCATTCTTTCAAATGAATAAAAAAAAGTTCAAGTTCAGCTGGGAAGGTGGGAGAGCTGACAGTAGGGCCGTCTTAGCTGTGTGTGGTCACAGGATCCTGAGTTGCTTCATCAAAGCCAGTGTCATTCCCTTTTGCAACGAAAAAAGGAGAGTGGGGAGCCAGGAGTCTCCAAAACATGAGAGAAATATGCATGCGTCTCAAATTCTAGTTTTTTTTTTTTTAAAGATTTAATCATTAAAAATATTCGATAGAATTACAGAGGGAGAGGCACAGTACGAGAAACCTTCGGTCTGCTAATTCACGCCCCCAGGTGAGCACAGTGGCTGAGGCTGTGCCCGGCCGAAGCCAAGACCTTGAGTTTTTTCTGGGGTCCTAGCATCAGGGCCATCGTCTGCTGCTTTCCCAGGCCATTAACAGGGAGCTGGAGGGCAAGTGGCTCAGCTGGGTCTCAAATCAGTGCCCACATGGCATACTGACACAGTAGGCAGCAGCTTGGCTGGCCATGCCACAACAGCCAAACGGACATTTTGGATTTTAAATGGTGATTTGAGATTTTGTTCTCTTTAAATAGGCTGAGCGCTAATTCTGCAGGCAGTTGAGTTCCACCGCAGTGGTGGTAAAGTTTGATTATGGAAAATGGCCAAAATTGAGGAGGTAGTTTAAGAACATGCAAAAGAGTTACCATTACTCTTGTTGTTACTAATGGTTGCTGTTTGTTTACCCATCGTTAGAGCAACTCCTAAAAAGTAAATCATGAACATGGTCCCTGAGCAGAGCAGGACTGTGTGCAATTAGTTTGATTTTGAGGTAGAAATTTGGATTTGCACGTTTTATTGCATTTGGGACCAAATACATAAGACAGAATCTGTGTGTGCTGGGTCTTGCACTTTGTGTATGAGTGAGGGGTCGGCATTGTAGCACAGCAGGGTAAGCCCCTGCCTGTGATGCCAGCTTGCTCTTAACATGAGCACTTGAGGAGCACCAAGAAGTGTGCTGGGGGAACAGTGCTTTGGGGTCTGTCCCCCAAAGCCCCGCAGGAGGCACCAACAGCAATACGAAGCACTTTCTTTCTCACTGGCCTTTCAGATCATTCAAATGCACCCTAGAACAAACAAACAAGTAAGAGGCCCCTTAGGGAGTTAGGAAAAGAACAGCCGGGCATGGTGGCCTAGCAGGTAACGCTGGGATCCCATATGGGCACCGGTTCTAATCCCGGCAGCTCCACTTCCCATCCAGCTCCCTGTTTGAGGCCTGGGAAAGCAGTTGAAAACAGCCCAAAGCCTTGGGACCCCGCATCCGTGTGAGAGACCCGGAGGAAGCCCCTGGCTCCTGACTTCAGATCGACGCAGCACCAGCCATTGCAGTCACTTGGGGAGTGAATCATCAGACTGAAGATCTTCCTCTCTGTCTCTCCCTCTCTCTGTATATCTGGCTTTGCAATAAAAATAAATAAATCTTTAAAATAAAGAAAAAGAAAAAGTACAAATTAAACCCAAAGAAGATACAACAAAGGAAGTGACAGAATCAATTTTTTTTCATTTTTTTTTTCTTTATTTTTGACATTCTTTACATAGTTAAAGGGCTACAGGAAAGTGGGTAAGACTATTATTTCCACATTGTTTTTGTCATGTATCTGGGGTAAAGGGAGAGATAAAGGGAGAAGCCCCACCCAATCTCGCACCCATCCCAGGTCCCCGATGTGGGGCATGCTCTGAGTCTTGCTCAAGTGATTTTGATAGTTCAGCAGTTATGAATTGCTGCCAGTCTTGCCACTCCAAGCACGATGAGGCTGCTGAAGAATCTACTGATTGACATAGACCATCTCAGAGTCTCCATTTGTCCAGTTTTTCACTGCCAACATATGGCTGAGGTGGTTGATTGACTTGTTCTGTCCTCTGTCTTTTCATGGTTAAAGTTCTGAGTCCGCAGTTCGATTGGGGAGATTCCAAAAGAAACTTTGTCTGAGGTGTTCCCAGACCAGATTCTTGTATGTACTAGCAAGTACAGGGCCCGGCACAGTCCATCGCCCCAATCAGCTGGTGGTTGCAATTGCTGGGTTGGTTCTGTTTCCAGTGCTGTCTTCCACTGGAACCATTGGGTGTTGCAGTCCAGCCTGATTCTGCCCAGCACGCACTTGGCCCTCACATAAACCAGTGGGAGCTGCAGCCTAGTCAGAGCGACCCACAATAACCCTCACCAGGCCCACCTCCTACCCTGATTTGCCATTATGTACAACAGACTAGTCCAGTCTGTCCCACATCCCATTCAGCACTCATACATGTCAATGGGCATTGAAGCCTAGTTCAACCAGCCCGACTATCCAGCCCACACACGTGCTGTTGGGTGTCTTTCTGTCTAGCCACCTCCAGTGGGAGTGGTAACCCAAGAGGAAGAAGCCCACTATTTCCCTTCTAGGCAACTTCCACTCCCGGATTATGCACTTTCCAGTTGGTTCTGCAGTGTAACTTGACAGAATTAGCCCCCAGTGCCAGTCTCTGCCAGCTGATGCTGTGGCTAAACCCAACCAACCCTCACCAATTCTAATTTTTGTTTGCATCAGTAGGAACAATCAGCCCAGCCTGGCTTTTCCCTGATCTAGTCCACATGAGGCCCACAGGTGTTGTAGCCCTGCCTAGTCTGGTCTGTCCCCATCCCAGCTCTTTTTCTTTCCAGTGGGAGTAGCTGTTCAGCAGCCTCCCCCCACCGCCATATTCCCCCTGTCAGCTCTGCCTCCTCCCACCCTGGTTCTCACATGAACTGGTTGGGCACTGCAGTCACATCCGGTACAGGTCACTTCACCTTGGCATTCCATAATGTGCACTGGTTTTTGTCGAGACCGAACCTGGCTCGACCCACACTCTGTTCTAGGTTAAGCCCACTCTGCTTCTGGGATGTCAGTCAATCCTAAAGACTCCCAACGACAGAGTAACTTTTCCCTTTGAAGGTAAGCGAGGATAATGAGACCTGGTAGGTTTGAGGAGAAGGACCAGATGATCTTTATGGAAAAGTCTGATATATCAACCTCCTATCACTCCAGTGTAGAACTTGTAATCACTGAACTAAGCTGAGCACCGAACACCAGTCCATGTAAAAGCTAAGACTCGGGGCTTGTCTAGCATGATCATAACCTATTACCTGACATGATGATGGATCAGGAGACGGGTCTCATTAGGCAGGGCCATGACATTAACCAGCACACGAGAGAACCATTTCTGGGGGTAGATTCTGTGGGGGATGTGTGGGCCAAACCCTATGGAAATACTAGACCCACTGGTTAGCTCAAGAGTTGGGGTGGTGATGGACTAAGCTAGGTGTGACCAACAAGCCTGCCATCACTCATGGGTGAAGGAACCAATAACAGTCTGGGCTGATCAAGGCAGCAGCGCCCAAATGTGCATCCTAAATAGGGTGTGGGGTGGGCCGGGCTGCAATGTTCACCAGCTCATACAAGGCCAAATGGAAGGCCAGACTATGCCTGACACCGGCCTAAAACCCACTGGCAGGTATGAGAACTGGGTCTGTGAGTGGATCAAGTGGTAGGTCATAGCCCCGGCTGGTGAATACACGGTCCAGACTTGGGGGTTGGATAAGCTGGGCAAAGTAGCTCCAATGGCTGGCTAATGTATGGGTTGGTAATGGAACTGGGTGGACTGGGCAGAATCGATTTTAAAATAAACAATTAGGAAGGAAAGCCTAATGGATCCCAGGTTCAGCTTCTACAGAGACGAGTAAAGCTGACAGAACCTGTGTGCCTAAAAAGGGTCTTATTTCCCTTAAAGTTGGAAAGCCTGCCAACCATTGCCTCGCTCCCTATGCCCAGCCAGGACCAGGAAGCAAAAGCCAGCTCTCCCACAGAGTGTGACAGGGGTCCAGGGAGGTGAGCCACCACCTGCTGCCTCCCAGGGTACACATTAGCAGGAAGGGGCAGAGTGAGGTCTCATACCCAGGCTCTCCAAAGTGGGGTGCAGACTTTCCAGGCAGCTTGGTGCAAACACCAGACCCCATGAGCTTCTGCAGGGATTGGTTGGGCCAGCCCAGGAGAAGTCAGGAGGCTGGCAAACTTGTTTAGTACTCCTGCCATGTAGCAGGTCCCATCCCAAGCCCCTGCCAAGATACCCTCTGTTCCCTGCTCCAGTGGGAGGACGTGGGTAGCCGAGAACGAGGGTAAGAACAGGTGAACCTCAAAGGGCAGGGAGGCACCGTGTGCTGTGCAGAAAGGAGGGCAGCCGGGTGTGGTCACAGGGCTGAGGTCTGCATAGGTATCGGGCTCAGAGGCCCAGGGTGCAGGGGAAGGGCAGACTTGGGCCCGGGTGCAAGGAAGCAGGCCTCTGCCTTTGAGTTCTGCATCCCAGTTAAACTTCAAGACATAGCTTTTTTTTTTTTTTTTTTTTATTTGTCAGTGCCATGGCTCAACAGGCTTGACTTCAAGCTCCGGCACTGCATATGGGTGCCAGTAGGCCAGGGTTGACGCTGGCTGGGCTGTCAGATCTTGCAGAGACCCACGGTCATGTCCACCACCTGCCACAGGACAACCGGCCTCTGGAGACTGGGTTTCAGCAACATCCCCGGAGGGCATGGTGTTCCCCACAGAGCAGCTTCTATCAGCTGTGGGGGCTTCTTCCTTTCTTTCTTTCTTCCTTCTTTCTTTTCTTCAGATTTATGTATTTATTTGACATAGTTACAGAGAGATCTTCCAATGGTTCACTCTCCAGATGGCTACATTGGCCAGGACTGGGCTAGGCCGGAGCCAGGAGTTTCATCTGCTTCTGCTGCATGGTTGTGGGGACCCAAGGACTTGAGCCATCTTCTGCTACTTTTCCCAAGCTATTAATAAGGAGCTAGATTGTAAGTGGAGCAGGCCCCAGTGCTATGGAATAGCAGGTAAACCATGACACTGGCATCCCATATGAGCACTGGTTCAAATCCCAGCTGCTCCACTTCCACTGCAGCTCCCTGCAAGTGTGCCTGGGAAGGCAGTGGAGGATCACCCAAGTGCTTGGGTTCTACACACACGGGAGACCCTGAAAAAGCTCCTGGCTCCAGATCAGCTCAGCTCTGACCATTGCCACCACCTGGGGAGTAAGCCAGTAAACAGAAGATCTCTGTTTTTCTATAATTCTCTTCTTTCAAATAAATAATCCTTTTTTAAAAAGGGAAAGAAGCTGGGCAAGCAAGGACAGGACTGGGTGCTGCAGGTGGGGCTCTGCTTGCTGTGCCACTGTTCCCTGCCAGCTAAGGCAGCACAGTGGGGTGCTCACAGATGAATCACCTTTCCTCTTGGAGCCCCAGATGAGGCCCCAGCACTTGGCTTTGCGGACGCTGTCATTGGAGCCAAAGGGGGCACACTGTTCCTTGCTGTGTCTTGTGCGCCGAGCTCAGCGACAAGGGGACCTGGGTTGTCGGGACCTCGGTGGCTGAATTCTCCCACGATATTACTGGGATGGAGGCTGGGCCCACCAGCCCTGCCTTTCCCGCCTCCTTGGGCAGCGCAGCAGCCATGACCACTTCCACTCACTGTTTTCTCCAGGGACGCCATCACGAAGATGAAAGACGTCTACCTAAGGAACCCGCAGATGGGAGACCCAGCCAGCCTGGACCACAAACTAGCAGAAGTCAGCCACAACATTGAGAAGCTGCGGCTGGAGGCGCAGAAATTCGAGGTGGGGAAAGGCAGGCACTGGAGACAGAGGAGCTAAAAGGGGCATGAGTGCCAGTCACCAGCAGGGATGCCCACCCCTGCAGGGAGGGATGCTCAGCGGTACCTCTTCACTCATCCTAGCTGAGCTCTGCCCTCCTGCCCGCCCTAGGTTAGCTGTCAAATAACAGTGCTCAGTGTCATGTTTATAGTGTGTGTGAGAGACAGAGGTCCCCCATCTGCTCACTCCCCTCAGGCCTGCAGCAGCCAGGACTGAGCCATGCTGAAGCCAGGAGCAGGGAGCAGCCTTGTGGGAGGACTCGCTGGCACCTGCTGGCTCTCCTGCCCCGGGGAAACATTAGCAGGACTTGGGAGCACAGCTGGGGCTGTGACCAGGCCCCCCTGCAGAATCCTGCTTTATCTCATGTTGGAGCTTCCCGCGTCTTGGCATAGCAAGTAAAGCTGCCTCCTATGGCTCCCACATCCCACATGGATACCACCAGTTCAAGTCCCAGCCACTCCACTTGTAATCCACCTCTCTGCTAATGGTATGGGAAAAGCAGCAGAGGATGGCCCAAGTGTTTGAGGCCTCTGAGCCCACCCGGGAGACTCAGATGAAGCGCCTGGCTCCGGCTTGGCTCAGCCCTGGCCATTGTGGCCATTTGGAGAATGAGCTGGCAGATAGAAAAGATCTCATTCTCTTTAACTCTACCTCTCATTGAAACAGAAACTATTACAGGGTGGTGGGTGGCACAGAACTTGAAGCGAACCAAAAGAAACTCAGTAGGTGACTCTCCCAGGGTCACCCGCTGCTCCACATCCAGGAAGGTGGCCTGCCTGCCATCCCCCTGCCCCAGTGTAGGCCCACAGGCCTGCTCCCCTCCCCCTACCCACCTTAGATGAGATGGACACAGCCACCCGGGACCCATCTCTACCTCCCTGTGGGCCCCTTGAGCAGAGCAGCATGGGCCCAAGTCTCCAGCGGCTTCTGTTTGCAGGCCTGGCTGGCGGAGGTGGAAGGCCGGCTCCCGGCCCGCGGCGACCAGGCCCGAAGGCAGAGTGGGCTGTATGATGGCCAGTCAGCCCCGGCCGTCAACAACTGTGCACAGGACCGCGAGAGGTACAGTATGTGTGTGCCTCCCCCTGCAGCCCACTGCGGGGCGTCCCTCGACCCCGACCCCAAGGGGCACCGTGGCATGTCCCTCCGCCCGACCCTGACCCCAGGGGCGCCATGGCATGTCCCTCCGCCTAACCCTGACCCCAGGGGCGCCGTGGCATGTCCCTCCGCCCGACCCCGACCCCAGGGGCACCGTGGCATGTCCTTCCGCCCAACCCTGACCCCAGGGGCGCCATGGCATGTCCCTTGGCCCCGACCCCGTGGGCGCTGCGGCACGTCCCTCCGCCCGACCCTGTGGGCGCTATAGTGGCCGTGCGTTTCTCTGTCTTGAGCAGCCCGGATGGCAGCTACACAGAGGAGCAGAGCCAGGAGAGCGAGGTGAAGGTTCTGGCCGCGGACTTTGACGACGAGTTCGACGACGAGGAGCCGCTGCCTGCCATTGGCACCTGCAAGGCGCTCTACACCTTCGAAGGTGCGCCTCTGCCTGCCCGCCCACCTCACACGGCCTTCCGGCTCCGGCTGCATGGAGCAGCGTGTCCAGAGGGTAGCTGCAGTGGTCAGTGCATGGTGCCAACTGTGACATTCACTGACCATGCCTGGAGCGGCCCCAAGTGGACCCACACATGATGGGGGAGGGCAGCTGGCAGGGTCTCCATTGAGTGGGGGTGACCCAGAGGGATGGAAGGGCTCGCACTCTGGAAGTTCTGACAACTGGCAGTACATACAGCAAGGGCTTCTGGGGGTAGCAGCGGACTTGGCTCCAGGAAGCAGGGGAGGAGGACGTGTTGAGGAGGTCCTAGCTGGGCTGACCCCAGTCAGGGCTGACCCCGGGGGTCTGGAGCTGGAGCTGTGCAGTCGGAGGCAGCAGCCATGGGTTTCAGAACCAGCTGATGGACTCCCAAGGTGCTGGGCAGAGCGCCAAGTGAGGACATGGCTGAATATGCTGTGCTGGGGGCTGGCATGTTCGGATAGCAGATGAAGTTGCCACCTGCGGTGCTCTATGCCATGCTGGACACAGGTTCCTGTCCCGGCTGCTCCGCTTCCCATCCAGCTGCCTGCTTAGGGCCTGGGGAAGCCCCAGAGGATGGCCCAAGTGCTTTGGTACCCTCAGGGAGAAGTTTACTAAACAGTTTGCTTTTCAGAAAACTGGTGAGGGAGAGCTGGCAGTCTTTGAGTTGTTTGTCGTGTTCCAGATTGGTTTATTTGAAAGGCAGTAGGTGTCAGAGACGGGGAGAGAGCAGATCTCCTATCTGCTGGTGCCCTGGGAGGCAGCAGGGTCTGAGTAAAAGGGCTTCCCTGGGAACATCCCTGTGGGAGGCAGGAGGTTGTGGGCCAGGGGCTGCCTCCCGTGCCCCATCCGCCTGAGGAGTGGGCGCCAGAACTCAGCCCCGCCCCACCTCCCCAGGTCAGAACGAAGGCACCATCTCCGTGGCCGAGGGGGAGACGCTGTACGTCATCGAGGAGGACAAGGGTGATGGCTGGACCCGCATCCGCAGGAGCGAGGACGAGGAGGGCTACGTCCCCACGTCGTACGTCGAGGTCTATTTGGACAAAAATGCCAAAGGTGCTAAGACTTATATTTAATACCACTTCTCACAACTTGAAAAGCAGTTGTTGGTGTGTCTCCCGACACTGGCTGCTGGAGGCCAGCAGGAGGCCAGCAGGAGGGCACCGCCAGCGGACTGAAGGTGTCACCCAGCCTTTTGCATCTGGTTTTGCTCTAAGCGCCTCTGGTTCGCTGGTGAGATCTCGCAGTCCGATCCGCACCTCTTTCTTTGCGGTGGCTCCTGCAGGCCGCGCATCAGTAGTTGAGGTCCGCGCAGGCCCGCACGCAGCACACACGGCACGGGGGAGGCGCCTGGGCGGAAGACTCCGGGGCTTCAGCCCGCAGCTCATGTCCCTCCGGTCTGGGACTCCAGGGTGTTACATTTTGTGACTTAATAAATTTCGGACCACACTGGTTTGTTAAATTTACACAGTTGTTCACTTGTGGGGAAGTCATCCATTTACAAGACAAAATCATGTCCTGTGCTCCCCCCATCCCAACCCCAACCCCGTGCAGTGCTCTCGGCTTCCCCTGCAGAGTCCAGTCCTGGGTCCTGCCCCTGGCTGTGCTGTCAGCCCAGGTGAGCTGGAACTGCAGTGTCCCTGCCTGGAGTTTTTTTAATTATTATCATATTTAAAAGCCCTCTTTGGAATTGACTGGAGATGGTTTTGTTGGGATATCCAGCTCCTTCTGAAGATGAGCCATGACCAGGACCGAGCCAGAGACGCTCCACCACCTTTAGAGGTTTCTGGGTCACATGGGCATTTGCATGTTTTTGTTGGCACGTGTGCGGCAGGCAGGACAGGCAGGCCACCCTGGTCCGCACACCCTGTGTGAGGCTGGGCCAGGCAGGATTCCAACTCTGGCATGACACAGCTGGCCACAGGCGGGGCGGAAGGAAGGGCCTGGGTGACGAGTCCGTTTTCATTTGGCTTTGAAAATGACAACTTCATGTCGTGCTTGGTTTCAGTCAGGGTGCTAGCTCCCAGTCTCCGGGCCATTCGGAGTCACCCCTGGCCTGCCGGGGCTCCCCAGGAGGGCCGAGCCTGAGCTTCAGGGTCCCAGCCAGGAGCTGGCGTGAACTTTCCAAGGGTCAGGGCAGTGGAGCAAACAGAACTGGATAACTGGCTGCTTCATGCATACATGTTGGCGCACACTTCCCGAGACACGGACCTCCGTGCAGCTGGCAGCCATGAGAAGACCGTGAGCAGAAGAGATGGCATGCCACTGCTGGGCCCTCAGCCCTACCAGGTCACCTTTGCAAGGGAAGACAGCCTGCTGGTCCCTGGACCACACACACGCAGGGCTCTGAGTGGCAGATCCAGAATAGGAAAGCCCTCCTCCCAGGAGCCCAGGGGAGGCCCAGGCTCCAGCAGCTGCGCCCAAGCTTGCTGTGGAAGGTGTGGAGGGGCTGGGCCAGGGTCGCCCCCGCTTCAGTGAGCGGTTCTTGGAAGTGTTGGGCACTGGGTCCTGAGCATCAGCCCCTGGGACATCTGTCACAGGGATCAAGCACAACTGGGATTTTGTGGCTCCAACCAATGGCCTGAACTACTTGACGACATCGAAGCATTTCCACGTTGTCACACATGTCCGTGTGCACCTGGCAGCGCGTGTTCCTCCCCCACGGCTGTTTAATAAAGCTTCTCCCTGGGTTGGAAAGGTATACCTGCAGGTTACCAAGGTGACGGCCGTGGAGGCCTTTGCCAAGCTTCACCCACCCCCAACGCTGCTCTCTGCTGACCGTTGTCCAGCCGCCCTCAGAAGCCCGGAATTCAGCATTGGCTTTTTTCTTGCAATTGTGCATGTGGACGTGTGTGTGCCTCTGTGTGTGTGTGTGTGTGTGTGTGTGTGTGTGTGTGTGTGGTGTCAACAGTGGTCCTATGTAATGAATGCCAAAAATGTTTAGCCTAGAGTAGCTTCGGCTCGATCAGCCTTTCACGGGAGGGTTTTGTTTTGTAAGTTGCCGTTTCTTCGGCCGCCGGTACATACACACACACACTCTCACATACACACACTCACGCTCAGGTAGATCTGTGTAGATTTCTGGGAGTTGGGCTCTTGCAGTTCTGCCTCTAACGACCTTTTGTTCCCCTGCCGGTGGCTGGGGGGGGTGCCCAGCCGCCCCCGTAGCTGGGTCCCTGCGGCCACCGCTCCGCCCGAGCTGGCTGTAGTCTGAGTAAGTTCTGTGTGAGTTCGGCCGCCACCTCTCTCTCTCTCTCTCTCTCTCTCTCTCTCTCTCTCTCTCTCTCTCTGTCTCTGTCTCTCTGTCTCGTCTCTGGCATCCACTGGTTGTACTCCTGGAGCTTGCCTTGCCTCTAACAATAAACATTGTCTTCCTCAGTGTTGTATTTTAAGTGATTCTCCGCCTTCCCAGGGACTGACTGCGGGCACTTCTGGGTCCCCTCCTGCTTCCTTCCTAGGCTCTAATGCTGTGTGTCCTTGGCCACTCCCCACCTCTGTGTGAGAAAGGACTTTCACTGTTGTACAACGGTCAGGACCGTTTCCCTACCCCCACCTCCTCCCAAGCAAGCATCCCATCTCCATCTCTGGAGGCTGAGCTGATTAAGGGAAGTGGGGGGTGGTGGCTGGTCACCTGGGGGAAAGCCGGAGAGAAAACAGTGAAAGTTCCTTATCTCGCAGTAGCCCCTGCCTGACCCGCTTCCTGGGCAGGGCTGTACAGCCCCTCGCCCAGCGCCCGCCTCCGTCTTCTCTAACGTAGAGTTTTCTTTCTCTTTCTCTCTCTGTTGTAGATCCCTAAAGGTGGTGCCCGCAAACCACGGCCTCGGGTGAGCCTTCCCGGAGGGACAGCTCGGGGGTCTCTGTCCCCACCCCCAGGCCCCAGCGCCCGCCCTCAGCCGCCGCCTGTCTCCACCCACAGCTGCCTGCCAGCCTCCCTTCTGGGTGCCCTCCCTTCTGCCAGGAGACCCCACAGCCCCAGGCTGCCTCTCCCTACCCCACCCCCAAGCCTGGGAGGGTGCTCAGCCTGGCACTGTGCACTTCACACTGTGCCTTTGGTGTGGGGACTTCGGAGGGCAGAGTGGACCAGAGGGCCCACCTGACCTGGCCGTGTATTTTAGAAAGCTGCCCTCCCCCATGCCCGCCCGGTGAGTATCCCGCGTCCTGTGGACCCAGGCGTGGCATTGACCCTCCGGACGTGCCCCAAGCTGGCTCAGAGTTTGGGTGCTAGGCGTGCAGCCCTGGTTCGAAGCCCCATTGCCGGGGTCAACTCCTCCCCGAGGGGAGCAGTCGGCCTGCCCGCCCCCTACCAAGCATGGGCTGAGGGACCCGAAGTGCCCCCCTGTCTCTGCACTAAGCCCCCTGTAAGGTGGGGTCCCTGTTTCCCCCCAAATCCCCACATGAGCATCTTGGGGGTTTTAGCGCAGGTATCACCAAATGCCGGGGGCGTTTGCCTCCTGCGCTCCATCCTCCCCACCCCACTCCAGGCTGTGTGGAATTTAGTGGGGGCTACCCTCCCTTCCCTGTGGCTCTTGAGGGATCCTCTAGGCTCCCATGCCTGAGAGAATGCACCAAGCATCACAAGCCTGAGGGCAAGCCCCGGCCATGTGCTCCACGCAGTACTGTGGTGTCTAGGGCTGACCACAACTGACCCCCAGGAGCCTGGTGACTCCATTGGAGGGGGACACAGAGGAGAAGGAGCAAGTGGCTTGGGTTGAAGCAGCAAGTCCGTGGGGAGCCTGCCCTTCCTCTTCCCTGGTCCAGAGCCTGAGCACCCTCACACTCCCACCCCCCCATACACCTGCTGGGACCTCAGGGCTCCCTTCCTGCCCTGCAGTGGGGACCTACCTGTGGCAACAGGGACAGCGCAGGCCTGGCCGCTACCCGTGTGGAGCACTGGGAACCGCCACCGCCACGCCCGGGAAAGCTGAGCAGCTCCCGAAGCCGGACTCCCACACCTCGACAGCTAGGCTGGACAAGCTTCTGGCGTGGCAGGGGCAGAGGTGGCCGCCGTGGTCACTGTCCCGCCTGGCAGCTGCAGGATCCAGTATGTGGCACCTGCTGGGTGTCCCCCCTCCTGACCTCTGCACCGCCTCTGGACTCCCGCACCTCATTTCACTCCCACTAATGAGCTGGCCCTGAAGGATGGAGCTGGCGCGCCTGGGAAAGGTGGTGCTTTCCAGTAGCTGAGATGGGGCCTCCGCCTCCCGGCATCCTCCTGGGAGCTGCTCACCCCTCCTCCCTGGAACCTGTCCATCCATTGCTCACTCACCCACCGGTAGTGTTGTAAGACTGACTAAACACACCTGCCCTGGAAATGACTTTGAGACGAAAGGGAAGGACTCGTCCGTGCCCAATCTTTCCTCTGCAGGGCTGGGGGGAGGGGACGTTTATAAGGCATGGAAAGCTGCTGGGGGATTCCTACTGGCTCGGTAAACTGCCCTGCCCCTTGCTTTTGGTGACCTGGTATGGTAATGTTTGCACAACATGAAGAAATTATGTTCGTATAGGAGTATTTTTCCAGAAAGTTCTGTGCCATATTCCCTCTTGGCTTGCCTCTGTGCTACTATTAAGAACTCTACCTGGAATTCTATTGTAACCTGTTGTGGAGCGCTTCAGGTGCCTCCGCGTGTCGCGCCTGCAGTGGGGGACTTGCCCCTTCTCCACGATGGATGAAAACCAAATACAGCGCTTCCCCTGGAAGGCTGCTGGACTGTGTGTTAATCCCCCCGCGTGTTCCATCGACCCTAGCTGCTGTCCGAGTGCCACATGGCGAGGTGATCCTGGGCTGGGGTGCTGGCGCCTGCAGGAGGCCGGTGATGGCCCGAAGGAGGCCAAGACTTCCCTGGTCCCAGAGGGAAAGCTGCTCCAGTTCAGGCCTAGGGGTCCAGAGGTTATACCCGGAATATTTTCCTACATTTTCATTTTTTATTTGAAAGACACAGACCCAGAACTGTCCACTGGTTCATTCATTCCCAAATGGCCACGAGAGCCCGGGCTGGGCTGAGGTCTCCTGTGTGGAGGGGGACTGGGACCAGAACCCCAGATGCTGTGATCCTGGGCGCTGGCGCACGGTGGGCAGGACCCTATAGACCTGGTGTGGGGCCTGCCTTGGTGGCTGGGATGGAATTGCTGGTTTCCCCTGTGTGGGTCTGTTTCCTGGGTGTTCTTAGGGGCTGCTGTAGGAGAGAGGCAGACCTTGGCAGCTCTCCTGGGCATGGGCAGGGTAGCCCTGTGTGTGCGGGGGGCATGTCAACGAGGAGCCAGGGCCTCCTGGGCCAGAGGGAGCAGGGCGTGGCCCTCCTTCCCGGTCCCAGAGGCCAACCGAGCGCTGTCCCAACCACAGGTTAAATTAGGAAGCATGTTTCCAGCTTTGTTGTGGCTCAGAAATTGTTTCTGGCAGTCTTCAGCCGAGCCACCGGGTGGGCCCTCGGCTCCCTGCTGGGGTTCATGTGCGGGCCCGGCACAGGCCATCCCTGGCACACCGGGGAAACCGAGGCCGGAGGTTCCAAGTGACTCAGGCGCGGGGCAGGCCGCAAACCCCGGGGGTCTAGCACCTCTTGGCAGCCTGAAAATACCAGCCCTTCAGGGCACACCCTGCCCCGACCCGCCCCAGCCCAGGCAGCTCTCCCGGGGGGCAGCGATTCCTAGTGGCCAACTTAAAGGGGGGGGTGTGGGTTCAGCACCAGTGTACCTGCCTCTACCCCAGACTCACTCCTGCCCAGAGAGGAAACAGGCCTGTGCATATTTGTAGGGGTGCAGCCCCTTGTCCACTGGTGTGCTGGCTCTCAACCGCCGGGCTCAGGAAACCAAGGGGGGCCTCCTCCCTTGCCTAGCCCCAGGCATCACAGAGGCATGGCTAGCCTGTGTGGGCAGAGCCAGCCCTGCCCCACCTCTCCCACAGGAATAGAATCAGGGCGTGGAGCAGACAGTGGGGAGGGGCGGGGCCGTGGGAACGCATCTCTGTTTATTAGGATGCCCTTGACACAGAATGGCCGTGTGGGCCAAGGCCAGTTTACAACCTGCCCAGCCAGTCCAAGAGGATACGAGAGGGTGGGCAGGGAAGGCCAGGGCCTGGGAGTGGGCCAGCAGCAGGGCCCCGGGCTGCCATCGCCACGGAGAACAAAGGGCATGGGGGCCAGGGGCTCCTCTCAGGACCCCCTCCCCACCTCTTTCACTCAGAATCTGAGCGCCTGCGTTTGCTGCTCACCACCCCAGCAGGCAGGCTAGCCTCATGGCCCAGAAGTGAGGTATTTCTGCTTCGTGCCCAGCTCCCTGGGGGCTGGCAGGCTCTCCCCAGGCGGGTTAGGAGGCTGCTGGCCCAACACCCCAAAGCCGGAAATGCACCAACACTCCTCCTGCTGTGTGTCCAAGTTCTCAGGTGTTCCAAGTCATCTCGCAGCAGGACCCAACCCTTGGAGCAGCCCAGGATGTGGGGGTCTTCCTACCAATGCTGGGAGAGGAAGGGGGAAGGCGTGACTGCATGGGCCCCCCCCCAGGAGCCTGCCCAGCCAGCAGCTTCCGGCCATGAGTCCCTGGGGCATTGGGCAGGTTGTGCGAAGGGAAGTGTTTGTTCTTGGCCTCAGTGCCGGCCCCAGGCCGACTGGAGGGGAAAGCAGAGGCTGTGCCCCATCTAGCCGGGGGTGGCCAGGTTTGGGAACACAGGGCAACAGTGACTGATGCTGAACGAACGTCACAGAGTCTTGGTCGTTGAAACAAGCCTGGAGGGCATCTATTTCCTTGGTGGAGCACTGCTCGCCGTGAACACACCAGCACTGCCTCGGCACACATCCGGCTCTGCGGTGCCCTCCACAGGGAGGGGCAGACACGGGCCTGTAGGAACAGCAGGCACTGAGCCGGGCATGCTACACGCCAGGTCCCACTGACCAGCTGGTGGAAGGCGATGTTGGGGCCGCGTCCTTCCGAATGAGAGGGAACACACCGAGGGCATCTGTGGGGGGCAGGCAGGGCAACTTACAGACTGGCCTGCGGAGTCACACAGCGCGCGTCTCGGCTTGGATCTTGTGCTCCCCGTGCAGGCTGTCAGGCTCCTGGAGCTGACCCACGCTCTGGCGGATGGCGATCTCGGGCCCACCGCCGTACAGGCTGCTCAGGTAGGTCCATGTCTCCTCGGATATCTGTCCGTAGTCAGCCCCTGTGGGGCACGAGGCATGCCTGGGCAGGGGCTGGGGCAGGAGGGCGCCTGCAGGGCTGTCCCAGAGCCCTCAGGACACCCCTGGCTGCCACCCTGCGATTCCCCAGGATTGGGGCAGCAGAGCGAGGGAGGTAAGGCTGGGCGGGGGGGTAGGGGCCCAGGGGATGCATGCAACCCAGACCCAAGGCCGGGGGGTGGACGCACCCTGCTTCAACTGCACGTGGCCCCCGCCCTTGGCCTGTGCGATGCGGCTGTTGTCGATGGGCCCAGGGGGCTCTGGAAGACACACACACACAGACTGAGGCTCGGGCCCAACCCCCCTCAGCAGAGGCGACCCTGTGACCCCAGAGGCATTCCTGGCACCCTGAGAGCTGGCAGAGGAAAGGGCTGGAACCACGCTGTGGCCAGTGCGTCTGTCAGTGGTGGGAGCCAGTCTGTGGGCACTGCCCCATGGTGAGCCATGCCAACCCCCCATACTCCCACCTCACTGAATCCCCAGCAACTGAGAGGGCAGCTGTGAGCAGGCACAGACAAGGTACACACGGGCCAAGTGTTATGCCCAGGCCAGGGTTGGCGGCTGGCCACTGGCACCCAACACAGGCCTACCCTGGGCAGAGCCAGCGGGCCCAGACAACAGTGAGGCCCCCTTCCTGAGGACTTGCCAGCGCTCAGAACCCAAAGGACAAGTGGCCTTGGCACAGCCCTGTCGCCAGGAGCCACACACAAGTGGCCTTTGGGCTCTGCTGCCCTTCCCCTGGGAACCCCAGGGGCTGACACCATGTCTGTTGTCCCATCAGATAAGCCCTTGGTACAGGGCACGGAGCAGGACAACCCCACGGGGCAGGCCGCTCCCCGGTCAGCACCCACGGCCTCCCGGCAGTGCCAGTGCGCAGGCCGCAGGACTCACCATTGTCCTTGCCCTTGACGAAGGCCTCCCATTCACGAAACCACTGCATGCTGATGCAGTAGAGGACACTGGGTGACTCCTCGGCCTGGAACGCCTTGTTCAGCTTTATGTGGGAAGGGGAAGCAGACTTACACCCTGTGGGCCAGCACGGACACACCAAATGCAGCCCTCTGCCCCAGACTCAGGTGGAGGAGAGGAACCCCGGGCACTGGTGGCGCCACCGCCAGGCGCAGCTCTGGCAATCTCCTTTCAGGAGTGGCCCCGTGAACCACACAGGATGCCACGGGGGGGGGAACTGTGCTCCCCACTTCACAGAACCTGTTGTCCACATCACGCACAGTGTGCTAATTGCTCGGCCCACACAGCAGGGCCAGGCCGCACGGCCCTGGTGGCACCCATGGTGTGCCCCTGTCCCCATGCCCCGCACCTTGATGAAGGTGTCAATCTCCACCTTCCGGCGCTTGGCCAGCGCCTCCACCTCCACCTGGCAGATGGAGCACACGTACAGATGGTTCACGGCGGGGCCACCCCCAAACCTGCGTGGGCAGAGGATGGGGAGGTGGCGTGGATACAAGCCCTGAGGGCAGGCCTGCGGGAGGGCGGGTTCCCCCCGCCCCCCACTCCCAGCTGTCTGCCCCACCCTCTGGCAGCGGGCCCTCCCAGCCTCTCCTCTGTGCCTCCCTGGCCCACCTGTAGTGGCCTGGCCTGGGCTGATATGCCCCAGGAGAGTCTCCCGCTCTTGGTCCTCAGGGACTCAGAATCCACGGACTGGAATGGGTGCCAGCCCCAGGCCGAAGCCCCTATGCCCACCCTTCGAGGTGGGCTCACATGACAGCTTTTACTTCAGCCAGTCGCCTGCCCCTTGGGATGGTAGGTGTATTATTAGCGGCCTGGGTGGGGCAAGTGAGCCAAGGGACCCCCCAGCTACGGAGCCTTCCTCCCTGCCCGAGGCACTCACCTGTTGTACAGGTGCTCCCAGACATTCTGGGGCAGGATGACAACCAGGTGGTCGATGTAGTGGTATTTATTGGGTGGGATACCTGTGGATTTGGGCACCAGGAGGGTGGGTGGGGCTTCAGCCACGTGCCCTGCTGTGTGGCGCCCCCCAACCCCAGCGAGGGCGCCTTACCTCCGTGAGAACAGAGGAAAGTGTGGTTCGTGATGGGCCCTGGCTCAGCGAAGGTGTTGAACTTGTTTAACCACTCGCGGGAGACGTAGAAGCGCAACAGGCTGGGCTCCCGCAGGGCAGCCAGGGACACCACCTGCTGTCGCTCCCGCACAGCCTCCTCACTGCTCTTCCTGGGGTGCATGTGGGCCGGGGTGGAACAGGAGGACAGCTGAACCTCCCTGCTGGCAGGGCAGCAGGGGAGGCGGACCAAGGTGGCCCCATGGCTACCTCTACACATGGCCTCCCCAGGGGACCACCTCAGGCTTGGACCAGGCTTCGGGGTTCCCTTGACAACCAGAGGCCACTTCCTGGAACCCTCAGAGCTTCCTTCTCCTGGCTTGGTGCCTGTCCGGCATTCCACCCCAGATCGGCCCCCTCCCACCCCGGTCAGCCCCCACACACCTGTCCAGCCCCCTACCACTCCAGTCAGCCCCTGCACACCTGTCTGCCACCCCTGCCCCTATCCGGCCCCCTGCTACCCCATCAGCCCCTGTACACCTGCCCGGCCCCCTCTCGCCCCAGTCAGCCCCTGCACACCTGTCTGGTACCCTTCCGCCCTAGTCAGCCCCTGAACATCTGTCCGGCCCCCTGCTACCCCATCAGCCCCTGCACACCTGTCCGGCCCCCTCTCGCCCCAGTCAGCCCCTGCACACCTGTCTGGTACCCTTCCGCCCTAGTCAGCCCCTGAACACCTGTCCGGCCCCCTGCTACCCCATCAGGCCCTACACATCTGTCCGGCCCCTGCCGCTCCCGCACCTGTAGAAAAGGACATAGGCCTCTGCGTTCTGTACCACCGTCTCGTGGACCTCGGTGACGTACTGGTCATCGAACTCATACCACTGCCCGTTGATGACGTTCTGGCAATAGGCGATGTAGTGCCCACCTGGGCGGCAGAGCAGCCTGTCACAGGAACCCTGGGAGATGGGGGAGTCTGGGGGTGGGGGGAAGGCACCCAGACTCACTGCCTGCTGTGCCGTGGTGGCAGATGACGGAGAGGAGGTCGTAGGTGGTGATCTGTGACGTGCACTCCTTGGCCAGGAAGGGGCGCAGGTCGAGTCCTTCGAGGGGGAAGGAGACGTGGCTGCTGATCTTGAAGGAGTACATGACCTCGTGCCGGAAGCGCTTCAGGTGGATGCACAGGATCTGGGAGGAGGGGCGCCGGTCACGCCAGGGCCGGCTGGCAGGAGCAGGGATTCAGGCAGCGGGCGCAGGAGCCTGACCACCATGGAGTTCACAAATGGGCCTTCTGGCCAGTCCCTCTAGGGAGCGCTCACTGGCCTGACAGGCGCACTGCCCAAGAATCCTAAAGTCCATTTATTTGGGCACCGACTTCCAGAAGGGTCCCTGCTGGGCTTTCCCAAACCCACTCAGCTCCCTCTCAGCCCCACCCCCACGGGCTTGGCCACGCCTCGTGCCTGTAGGCCACACCTCAGCGACCCGTACTAACATGCATGACACAGGGCTGGAGCCCGTGCAAAGGGCAAATGCCCAGAGCCAGGGCAGGCCCCTCCACACCAGCACCATCTCCAGGGTCCCCTTGGCACAGGTGCCCCAGGCGGACCCTGGCACCCAGGGCCCAGTGGCGGGGGCATGGCGCGAGCGCAGGAGTCGCCCCTCACCTCGGGCAGCCGGAGGACTTGGCAGTACTTCACTCCATTCCGCAACCTGCGGGGAGGGGTCCCGAGGGGGTCAGTGTCCTGTGGGGAGAGGCCGGGGCCC